>NW_024499462.1:8409198-8409726 GCF_017590055.1 Onychostruthus taczanowskii | reverse complement strand
CGGGCGCTGCGGCGGGGCCGCCGGGCGGAGGCAGCGCCGGCAGCGGCGGCTCTGGGCGGTGTTTGTGAGCGGCGGCTTTTTCGGAGTGCTCGTCTCGGCGAGCCCGACCTGTTAAAGCGTATTTCAGCTTTGGCTCGGTTAGATTTCCCACCCCCCTCCCGCCTGCGGTTTAAAAGTGGCGTTTCGCCGCTCAGCGGGACGCGTGCGTTCCGGGTTACTTTGGTTGCCTGCCAGGTAGCGCACATCTTCTACAGCATCCTCCTACCATCAAGCAAAAATTGTCTTCTCTCCTAAGGATTAATTATTCAACACGTTTAATGTGTTTCGGCTGACGGCGAAGACGGCCACTCGGGTACATCCTGGTGCCGCAGCGCCTGTCCACGCTTTGTCTCGCACCTGGTGTGTTTGCGCGGCTCGCCTGTCTTCCTCCCCCCACACCGCCGCCTCCCGCTCCTCCCGCCCAAGCCCCGCTCCTGCCCGCGGGGCCGGGGGACGCGGGCCGGTGCTCCGGGACGCCGCGCTGCCGCC
>NW_024499462.1:7933408-8409168 GCF_017590055.1 Onychostruthus taczanowskii | reverse complement strand
GGAGGAGGGGCCGGGGGCTGGCCGGAGCCGGGCGGTGCCGCCGCCCGGGCAGCGCGGGGGGCTCGGCGGCGGAGCGGGGGCTTCGCTCGTGACTTCGCTTCTCCCCGCAGAGCCCGAGAGGAGCGGCACAGCTGAGGGAACGAGGCGCTTTCTTCCCGGCCGGTGGCGGCGGGGCGGCACCGGACCCAGGAGGAGCGAGGGAAGCACCGGCGGAGAAGCATCCCGCCGCGGGCCGTCCCGTCCCTGCCCGGCTCCGTGCGTCCCATCGCGGCCCGCCGCCGCCCGCCCGGGCCATGGGCCGGCCCGACTGAGAGCCCTTGGACCGTCCGGCAGCCCGGCCGGCGCTGCCCGGAGCGCCGAGGCGGGGCCGCAGCAGCGCGGGGAAGATGCGCTCGGCGGCGCGGACAGCCGCGTTCCTCCTGCTCTGCGGGGGTAAGTACCGCCGAGCCCGGCCCCCGGGAACTTTGCGGAGCTGAGGTGCCACCAGCGGCTCGGTCCGGTTCCGAAAATCTTGCCACAAATACAGACAAGATAAAAATAATCCTGATACGTTTTCTTCGTTTTTTAAAAGCTAAGTTAGAACAGATGTGAGTTTGCTTTTCTCTGAATTTATGATGTGTATGGGAAAATATTAAAGTATATTACCATTTTAAGTTTTTAAAACACGATTTCTTCCCTGCTATCCCACTCCCAGATCTTTTTGTATCATCACATAAAAGGCGTTTTGGATTGGTAGATGAAAATGACCAGAATATGAATAGTGATTGGATTGTAACTTAGATGATGCTATCCACAGATGTCAAGTTTCTAAAGCAAACAGAAAATCCATTATATCTCTTTTTCTTCCATATGGCTTTGTTTGCTGATGGATTTCTGACGTTTACATGAATAAATCAAAGTTGTATGCTAGAGAATGCAGTACAACCTTGCACATTAAAAATGCATTTATGAAAACTAAAGCCCAAACTAGTTCACTAGTTGGTCTAACAGTGAGTAGAGTGCAATATTAATTCTGCCGTTGTGATTGCCCGTGACCATGTGATGTTTTCCTTCTTGTTATTAATTCAGATTAACTGTATTAATTTGCACCATTTTAAACTACTTTCTGTACTTGCAGAGATTGCAAAGCTCCTATTTAATTTTAAAATTATTTTTCTTTGCTATGCTAAAATACCTTAAGTTGTTAATATTTTTTTCTTTTCCTAATATGTTGTTGTTAAGGCCTGGTCTTTGTAAAATCTCACTACTATTGAAGTCTAGGATATAAGGGGATAAAATGTGTAGCATATACTGCATCTAAACACACACATCTAGTAAAAAAAATAAAGTGGGTTGTATCCCAAGACATTTCACTGTCAGGAAGAATTAGCCATACTTGTATTGCTAATGGATGATCTATCATGCCTACTTTGCTTTTATCTTTGGCAAATCCATTTTCTTTAATGTTTTTGGCAGAATTAGGAGAAATGTAATTTACGTAAGTTATTCAGCTTGAGGGGTATGTTTTCATTAGCCAAAATGATTCACATGCATTTGCTTGAATATGACTTCCAGTGATTTCTGTTTAAGCTGGACAGATGAGCTTTCGTCGATTCATGCTGTGCTACCCCAGATTATTGCACATCCTGAGCTAGCTGGTGTTAGGAACTCCGGAGCTGCTCTCTCAAATGGCTTTTTTTTTTTGCTTTTTTTTTTAATTTATTTTTTTTTCCCAGCATTTCCCTTTCAGTTGGATCACCATTTGATTTTACTTTTAGTTGTATAACTTTACATGAATTTCATTCTGAAACTCTCAGGTGTGACAGGGGTTCCTTGTATTGAAGACAGATATCTAAACCTTTCTAAATATCAGACCTCAGCAGTTGGAAATAGTTTGAAAGACTTTTTATTATTAAATGTAGCCGTAAATTGTTAACTTTTGGATCTGCCAAAAATATATTTGAAGGAATATTACAGGAGCTAATTTATTTGAGTAGAGTAGGCTGCCAAGTAGATTTTCTTTGTATGCTGCTTGCTTGTACTTAAAGTTGCAAATATTTTGCTTATGCTCTCAGCTTTGACTGCTGAGGCTTAATACTTGATTCCCCTTAGTTTCTACTAAAACTATGGGGAAGAAAAGTTGTGTGCATTTATGCCCACACTTTATGGTAATTGTATTCATAGTTATTTCAAGAAGTCCAGCGTATTAGTGATGTTCTATGGGTGTCTGTTGATAGAGAAACACTGCTTCACATCGTTTAGATGTGTGACACAGCTTTTATGCAGTAAGAGCTGAGTTTACAGCAGGGGTAAGATGAAGTGTTGTGTCTTGGAGGTACTAGCAAAACCCCTGCATGCATAGAGTTCCAGTTTAGAAATACAGCTGTCTTAGCAGTGATGATACATTCCGGAATGCAGTGAAACTTCAGTGGGCTCCATCCTGGGGGAAAGCCAGGGACTCTTCAGGGGTAACTGACATGCTCTTGCCAGGTGTTGTGAAGGAATCTCTTTCAGATGTGCAAGACCTCGTCACAGAGGTCTGCCACCCAAAGTTAACCTGCAGGGATACCCTTGCACTCAGTTGCTATTGGTACATCTTTGATTTATCTAAAGGTTTTGGAAAGCTTAAAACTGCCATAGTTCATAAAACATGTGCTCGCAACAAACCCAAAGGTATTTTACAGAGTGAGCTGGCGTAGTCAATCTGGTGGGTGTGCTGTTAGTTGAAAGGATTAGATTTGGTTATTTTGTGTTGGCGGGCTTCAGAAAACACACTGGACCATTTGTTCTGAAGCAGAAAGGCACAGCCTTGGTGCTTTTGCACCGCAGGCAACATGTGGGTCTCCTGCAGGCACCGTCCTTAACGTGCAGTAGCCTAGAAATGGAAAAAATAAAAGGAATGTTTCTTCCCAAACTAAGTCTTCTGTCTCTTTCACCAGTTAAAAAAAATGCAGGATTTTATTATGGAGTGTGCACGTGTCTTTTTCAAAAGTTTTACATCTTGTCAGTTGTAGGACTTGAGGGTGTTTACTTGCCTGTCACACTGCCTGGCTGTTTGGTGCTGGAGTTTGGATTCTGAAAGCTCATTGATATCAGAGGAGGACCTTGTTCAGTTAAATGTAGAAAAGAATACCTGTGGGAAAGACTTGGTAGGATTGTCTTGTCTGGAAAGTAATTTTTGTTATTAAAGGGAATGCTTTTGATGAGAATTTCGTTTCAGTGAATAAAACACAGTTTGTAAGCATTACACTATGCAATTTTTTTTAAATTGGAAGGGAAACCTGCCCATGGAAATAATAGGGATCCTACTTCAACAATGTGCTCTTGAATGCAGATTATTCCAACTTTTTTCCTATTTTATTGACTGTGATATAAAACTTCTGGTGAATGTACTAATTCTGGTACTCGTTTATGGACTGTTTGGGATCAATTCTTAGAGTGCATTTCCGTGCTGCTAGGATTGCTGCTAATGTTTTGACTGGTTACAGTTTAGAGCAAGCCCAGGCTCAACTCATGCATCCAGATCAAGGACACACCAACTTCAGAAACCAGCTGCGGATACTGACATTCTTGTCCCCCAAGTGTGGATTATTTCACATATTTGTATTTCATGATAGAAAATGGGTGCTTTCTCTAGGAAAAGAATACCTATGTGATTCTGTCAAATAAAAATCTCCTGTGCACTCATGCTTTTAGATCAAACCAGTGCTGATCAGGTCAAATGGTGGAGCACAGACCGTTAATTGACTTGTGTCAGGAATTGGCTAAGACGGACATAATTTGTGGGGTTTTTTTTTTTTTTTTTTTTTTTTTTTAACAGCCAGGTCTCAGATAATATATGATCAGGATTTTACATTTTAAAGTACATTTTAAAGTTGTTTTATTACAACCCTGACTAAGGGCAAAGGGAATCTGTGGAGGACAACGAGAGGCACTTCATTAGGTCTTGGATGTCTTAATCAGGAAAGATCAGCGTCATGTGGGAATTTCAAACCTTGCTGCTCTTTTTGGTTCCTTCCTTCTTTGTTGTTTTTCTCTGCCCAGAGGTTCATCATCTTACCTTCTGGCTCCTCCCCAGGTGGCATTTGTCCTGTCTCTGGTCACCTGCTGCTGCCTGCATTGGACTGTGAAAGTTCTGCTTCACTCGCACAGCGCTCACCGGGGTTCATCCCAGCGCTGCTACCAGGGAAGGAGCCTGGCCTCTCTGTGGCCATCTAGGCTTCATGTCTCCACTCATTTTACTCCTATTGTCAGGTCCTTCACCTTCTAGTTTCTTCACAAATGAGATTTTGCAGTGAAGTTCCCCTCCTGCAGCGTTTTCCCTTTCATAGAAAGTAATTTACTGTGTTGGTTTTTTAAAATTCATGCTAATTGGATCCATATTTGTGTTATGTTTAGTTCCCTTCTCATTGTTATGTGCTGCCTTCTCAAGGTGTCAGGGCATTATGTGCTATTGGCTTGATTATTTCTGCCAGTTAGTTGCAGTCTTGGTCCTTGTCTTCATTCAAGGATTTTGTTACTATCATAGAGACAGTATGAAGGAAATGAATACGAAGATAACAAAAAGCCAGCATTTTAATGCTTAGCTCATTTGTTAGTCTTTGATTAACAGACAAGATTTCTCGTAGCATTAACATCAGCAGTCAGTCTGTATGACAGTGTGGGTTCAGCACCTGAATGCAAGATGCACATTCAGTAGCATGCCCACCATCAGTTTTCAATCTGTATGTCATGCCATAATCTCTTACATTTTTGTTTTTCTAACTGAAATGACAGACATGGCTGATGCAAGCACATGTATTTTCTTAATTTTAATTTCTTCCCTTTTCCCCAGTTTGGCCCCGGCAGGAGGGAGAGGATTTGTTCACTTGTTGCTGTACTTTCATGCTTTGCTTGGCACTGCTGGTCCTGCTCCTCCAGGCTGCTTTCTCTCCCATAAAGCAACCTAGCAAATACAGATATGCCGTGGGTTGGAAGAAATCCATACTGAAGAAGCTTGGTGTTTTCTGGAGAGCCTTGTTGTGTAAAGGTCATTTAGAGCCTGTCTGCGGTGAGGAGAGTGTTGCTTTGTTCAGACATTGGCATCCTTCAGCTTTCCGGCAGAGCTGGAAGTGGTGCCAGCTGGTGATGGACTGCAATTATCTCTTGGTTTTGAAATGTAAAAATTGTCTGGCAGTGCTTATTGAGCGTGGGTATTTGTTTCAGGAGCATTGCAAAACTTACCTGAAGACAGGTGGTGGTTCCCTGTGGGAGCAGGGTGGAAGTTAAGAGCATCTTCTTCTAGGATTGAGGCACGTTCATGCTGCGGTCTGTTCTTAGCTCTTGCTTTCTACTTTTGTTTAGTTTGGCAGAAGCAAAGCTTAAAAATTCACCAAAGTATTCTAAAGAAACTTTGGAATTGTTTATTCTCCACATGATTTTTTTTTTTTTTTTTGTAACTGTCTTATATTTTGGAAAGCAAGCAACTGAAGCATTGCAAGGATAAATACAGCAATTACTGCGGGAAGACAGATTTGAGGTTTGCATATTAGTTTGGTTAGATCAGGGTTCAAATTCAATTGACAGCTGTGCCACACATTTGCTCGCTGTCTCACACTCTCTCTCTTAGTTTTCTGTAAAGTACCACCACCAGTTACTTTATCCTTAGAATATCATGTGCATTGTTGATTGACTAATGCAGTTCCAAAACGGGCGATACTGGAGCTGATGCAAGGTAGGGAAAACACAGTGGGAAACCTTACAGAATCTCTAGTGATAATGCATCAATGAAAAATAGCATTGGAGAAGCTGTAGAATGAAATCTATTCAAAGGCTTTATTTTTACAGTGTGTTTTTTTCTTTTATCAGTGAAATATACTGAGATAATCCACAATGTTTTAGAAAAGTCATTATGAGCCTTTTAAGAAGTTTTCATGTAGATATGTTGCTAATTAATAAAGTTATTAAGAAAGTTTTTGTTAACAAAACAGTAAGTCAGCTGAGGTGTGAAAAACCAGATGGATTTTGATCCTTTGGGAGCTCAGGATTTTTTCTAAATCTGTCTAAAGCCATCTCATTTTTCCCTACATAAGGAGAACACAAAGCTGGTTTTCTTAGAGATTACTTCATAAAAATGGCTAAATAGTTTCAGATTTCTGGATCTTGAAATGAGACCTTAAACATACTAGGAACATTTTAACCTAAGAGATGCTCTGTAAATCTGCTGAAACGAAGATGATCATCAGCGCTTTAGAGCCTAAGGGAAAATTACAGCAATCACAGTCAAAAAAGGGAATTGGAAACTTTACTAGGGTAGTAGTGCCAGAAATGTTGTTTGACTGAATTAGTTTAGAAATTTGGCTGATTGTAAATCAGGTGATTGTAAAAAGAAAATGGATGTATTACTCCTAATGGCTGTCTAATGGCTTTTCAGTGTATGCATTTAGAAAACTAATTAAACAATATATTTAACTGATATAACAAAGTTGCTTGTGTTGCTGTAATGGGTGGTTGGGTTTTCATTGGGCGTTTTTTTTTTTTTTTTTAATGTCCATTATGGCTTTTTTCTAAGTGAGACAAATTTCAATCTCAGATAATAACATTAAATCTAGCTTTTTCTCCTAATTCAGAGGCACCAAGTTTTCTGATATGGACAATTCCATTATCTGTTCTTTTCACTTGTGAAATGGAAAGACTCATTTTGACGTGAGTAGACCAGAATTTCATATATCTCCAAAGCCCCTTCAAGGCTAGTTTTGCCACTGAATTAAAGCAGGCATCCTGTGGTCCTGTCAGTGCCATTCTGAGGGTGTCTTGGAGATGAGACCTAAATCTCCCAGTGGCTTCAAGGCACAAGTAATGGTTTCTCTGGATTTGGGAGGAGTAGTAGCGTTACTGCAGGTAGTTCTTTACCATTCCTGCATAAAGAGCTGATACTTTCAGTTTGGCCCCTGACAAGGATGATGCAGAGCAGCTTCCTTTGACTCCCTTAAGAGGTGATACTTCCACACTGGTTGACTTCTGGAGATTTTTTGTCTTTGTTGTTGATGAGGTGCCCTTCCATACCCTATTATCTTAGACACCAAAAACTATTTCTGTGCAAAGAGAAGTAAGGATGCAGAAAATATCAGTGGTTCACAAGACTTTGAGAATGGATTTGATTCTCTAGGTTCTCTTTCCGCCCCTGCCACTGTGTTGCTTGAAACTTGTCTCTTGTGTTAAAAGTAGCTCTGTGTGCTGCTGCATTTGGGAGGAAGGCACTGACCGCCAGTGTTCGAGCTTTTTGGTCAAGAAGTAATAATTTGCATTAATGCAAATAAAATGCAACAGAAAGTCAAAGAAAAGATATTGTTTACTGAAATTTAGCCCATAACAATTTATGACTTTAAAAAGCTGATTAAAAAAGTTAGATTAATTATGTCTATTTGGCTGGGAATAGCCAGTATAGCATGATTAATACATACATTTATGGCAGTCAGTCATCTCAGAGGACCAGAGGGTTTGAAATGTATATGTACTCTAGGGCAGCAATCAGGCTTTCTTTTACACAGCATAAAAGTAGACCCTAGAAAATTATATGAACACATTTATATTGCCAGATTGTGGTGTGCAAGACTGTAAGTCAAAAGTGTGTTGTTCATGAAATCTGAATAACAGAGAGAGGAAAGGAAAGAATCCAAAGAATTCTCATCAAGAAAAGGCCTAAAGTTTTTTATTTTAATAGGAAAAGAAGTTTGTTTTTCAGAGGAAAAAGACCCAGAAAAATTAAAAGAGATTGGATTTGGGTCGCGGGCATTGGCTGCCATGTGAAATTTGTACTGTGATGACTGGGAAGTTCTGACGGGACCTTTGGAGAAAGTATCCAGCGCTGATTTTTAACAAAACAGAGTGCTGCTTTGGCCCCTGCAGTGAGAAATCATAATTCTGTAAAACAGTCCAGTGGAGCCTTCTTACATCTCTGAAGTACTTAGGCATATTTAGTTTTATCCTGCATCAGCAAGGCATTTTAGAGTGGGACAGCTGCATCAAAGTCCTGTCAAGGATTGTGCAGTTCCCAAAGTTAACTCTGGCAGTACATTCAGGGGCCAGATTTCTCTTTGCTCCCATTTCATGTCATGTCCCCCTTTTGTGGTGTGTGCTGTCTAACCATTGAAATGGCTCTGAGGTGCAGGATTTCCTGTTGTGGGACCAACATCCTGACAGTCAAAATAACATCTCCAATTATTTTGCTGCATGGACAATACAAAGATTCATCTAGTTTGGAGACTGCTGCCTGTGTTATTGCTCAGGCATGTAAGTGAGGTTGGCTTGCACAGAACTCTCTTTTGCCTTGGTTTACAATATCAGGGCTAGTTTGTTTAGAGCTGGATGTCTTTGTCCTCCCTTGTCACCTGAGGTTTAGGTACAATGTTCTTGACCACTTGGTCGGTATGGTTAGGCTGAGATAGACATCTGAGATACTTTTTGCTGACAGCATGAACCAAGTTCTGGGTGTGTATAGCAAGAGTGACTCTCCTGGTTGGATAGTTTTAGTGAGCAGCCTTAATAGTCTGACTTTCCTCAGTTAGACCAGGGGAGATGCCCTTAAGCCTTTCTGGCTTTCAGGGACTGTTGTATCCCTGGGCTGTAGATTTTTGACAACAATTTCTGGTGCTATCTTGGCTTGCTTCTGCTACCTTTGAACTGTGCGTTATGTATTGGGTGCCCCATTTGTATTTTGATAGTCACAGTGTCTTTGGAGAGGAACACAGAAGCAAATATATACACTTAAAAAAAAAAAAGATGATTGCCTGTTACTGCTTTTCAGCAATTCTGGGTAAAGCTTTCTCTAGCTGAGCTCGTGGATGCCAGTGAAGTAAAAAGGACTGAGGAAGATGATTCATGTAAAATGGCTCATCCCAATTGCTATTATGAAACAAAAAAAGGCAATGGGAATGTTTAGATTTTGGGTTTGAACATACATGTTTTAAAGTAATGAAGGGGAAGTAATATGGCTGTAATATAAATTTTATTGCACATTTCAATTCAGCATTGCTGACATGCTCTAGATGAGAAGGCATTTTAAACAATTTTATTGCTTTGGTAAACTTTTGCCTTTGTGAAGATTAGAAAAGTCAGTTTTTTAGTTTATTGGGAAAATTTTGTCCTCCGTCTTTACACAGGCAATTTTGGCATCATGGCAGAGCCATCCTTAGTACCTGGCAATTAGAAAGCAAAGGGGATGAATCTGTGCAAGTCTCTACTTTGGCCTTTCAGAATATGTTTGTCCTAAATACAACTTCCAGGAGACAATAAAGGGCATGTACATTATTTATATATTTAGATTGGTCATCAAAAACTGAGTTTAGATTGATTATAGTAGTTACGTTTGTCAGTGTAATAATATTGGTAGCGAGGACTTTTACTTATTTTACAAAATGTTCAGTTGTTAAAGAATCCTTACGAAGATTTTTTTTCTGCTTTCTCTGGTAGATCTTGGTAATGGTATGTAAGATAATGTAAGTATTACTACAGAGAGTCATACCTGACACAATAATTTATTTCCTGATGATGCCTGGAAATGTCCAGTTTTGAATGGTGCATTGTGGTCTTCATACTTATTGAAATGCAAAGGATAACAACAAGAGATTTAGGAAATGCTGTTTTTGAAGAAAAATATAAATGAGTGGCAATATTTATTTACAAAGACAACTGAGAAAGCACAGAGTTCACGTTTTTCAGTTTAAGCTGCAGTATTACCAAGGTGGAAGTGCTGGTGGAAATTGAGTAACGGTGCAAACTAAAACTTGGGACATAGCAAGGGATATAAGGGAAACATTTTGGTAGCAGGGAGCTGCAAGGGTTTTTGTCTGCAGTCATTGTGGGGTTTCTTTTAATTGGCAATATCTTAATAACAGGTGGGACAGCAGTGTGTTCATATTGGTTATATATAATCAAATTTACCTTGGATGAGTTAGATGATGTCTCTTGCAAACTTTTGACTTCGTTTTCTTACGGTGCTTGGGGTGTTAAAAACAGGACAAATGCAGCCTTTGTATGGCTGCTGAAGCCAATGTCTGGTGTTTGGTCAATCAGGGCTCCTTATGAGATCATGATTACTTAGTCTGCAGTTAATGTAACTTGAGAGTTAATATCAAAATACTTATATTGTTAATCATCAACAGCTGAATAGACAGGAATTAGATGCCTTTGATGTCAAGATGAGTTTCTGAAGTTTCTGGTTTTCAGAATATCCCCAGGGATGTATTTGATATATGGTGGTCTTTGTCTTCTCAAAAATCAATTTCTAATTCCATGCTCAGCATTCTTAAATCCCAGGCAGTGAGTTGGGGACCTCACACTGCCACTGAGCATTTCCACTGAAGACCTTGAAAAAGGCTGTATACATATGGCCTAACCTTGTCACTGAGAAAAGAGTGCTGTTCTCTTCTGATAAAAAATGAAATGCATTGGAGTGATGATGTTTGTTGAAGTAGACACAGGATTTGAGGATCCATTTTCTCAAGAGTTAAACTGGATTTATGATTTGGTAGGCAGTTCTTGTTAAACGAGAATTTAGTGAGAGCAGAGAGACCATGAGAAAAATTAACACTGGGATTATAAGTGTACTGTCAATATTTTCCACCCTGAATCCTAAATTGCCATTGCCTGGACCATTTACCTGTCCTTGACATCAGCTGCTTAGAACTCTCTCTTTTATCATTGCAATGCTTTGTTAGATTTTGATCTTTGAAGAACTGCAGCTTGTATTTTTCTACTGTTGGTTCTGCTTCATAGTTAGCATCTTCCACTGCATCCATTATAGTTTCACATTTTCAATTTAAATGTTTGTTTAAATATGCTTCATTTAAAATGGGGTTTGGGACATGAGCTACTTTACTACTGTTGGCTGGCAGCACTGGTCTCATGGAAGGAGCTGGTGATAAGGTGTTTTACAAAACTCCAGGGGAATATGGTACAATCCTATAATATTACCCTACTTCCCATTCCTAGAAGATTTTTGTTTACACTATACCTGCCAGCATGACATTATGCTGCTTTGAATGCAAGAAAGAGAGGAAGTCACTATGAAGAAGAAAAAGACTATTGTTCCTCCTTTCCAAGGACTAAACTCAATCCTAGTTAGTCTTGATTTGAAGCAGAATTGTTACCTTGTCACCTTTTCTGGCATTTGGACAGTGAGCTACAAATGTGTGGAACTGCCGTTGAAAAAGAAATTGCACTGGATGCGTGATTACCTTTCCAAATGTCCTGATAGAGAGTGCAGACGCTGTCACAGCATCTGCAATTGTTTAGACATGTGATTTTGTCTGGGAGGAATGTTTTATTTGGATTTTTTTTCCACTTTTAAGTTTTGAATAGCTTGTGAGTCCAATCTGTCTCGCCACAGAATGAAAACATTAAACCTTAGCTCTTTCTGCGTTCATTAAGATGATAGGAAGGAGCATTATCATGGCAGAGGTGATTCAGAGAAACTGCAGAACCTCATTTTTGCCTTTTCACACTAGACACCTCTTTCTAACAGCTTTAATTATGACTGCCCCTAGATACTGCCAGATAGTGGGTGTAGATATACCCCTGGATCAGGGAGTATATTGACAAAATGGTAACAGCACTGAAGCCTTTTGTGCAAAGACCTGCCTGCATCTTTTTTTGTTAAATGTCCACATGGATTTAGGATTGACCAGAATTCCAAAATGTAACCCTATTTAGAAAGAATGAGCTTTAAATTTGTCAATGAGATAAGAAATTAAAATAATAAAAAAACACAATGAAATTAATTCAGCTGCTACATTCCAGTTCCGTACCTGTTTTGTTTGCCTGGGGAAATTTCAGCAAAGTGAGTGTTAAAATGCTTGTTTATTTTCTGTCCTTATACCAGTTTTACTGGATGAGGGGAAACAGACTGAAGCTTACGAAAAACCAGGAAACTGTTAATGCAAAAGTAGTGTCAAAAGCAGAATGGGCAAGATTTTCTGATAATGGTTGGCTTCTATGTTTAATGGGGTCATAGTTTTTTCTAGCATTACTTAATGAAGATGGATTTCTCACCTAGATTTCAGGTAACCTGGGGACTGTAAAATAATTAAAACAAGAATACAATTGTCACTATTATTAATAGTGGGGTTTTTTTCATTTAAAGATGCTATAACAATTGTCACTATTATTAATAGTGGGTTTTTTTTCATTTAAAGATGCTATACTTGCTTCTGGAGAGCACAGTGGGTCTTGGTTTCTATTCCTTTTGCCATGGTGACTTTTCCCAACATGAAGTTACGAAAAACACGCTTGGCGACAACTTCCAGAGTTTGCAACTCACTTTGGAAGAAACACTGTAGGAGTGAGGGATTGTTGCATTTATCTCAATGAGACATTAACACTGAAATCTTAAGGTCATTTAAGTGTGATCATTGGCAGCTTTCTCACTGCTCATGTTTTTGTAGAGCTGTCTGGGTAAACGATTTTGGATTGTTGTGGGAACAAATGACCAGTGATGGGCCATAGTGATCTCTGCCAGAGTTAGGTCAATATTTAACAAGGTCTTCAAGCCCTAGTTAAAAATCACCTAGCAATCCTACCAATGGAGTATCACACAGAAATATTGCATGGGCTCCTTGTTTTAAATATCTATGCATATTTTTTTTATAACAAGATGTTGATATGGTGATATATGAAGTGTGACATTGCAGAGTGACATAAAGTGAGTACCCTGGAAATTAAATAACCCACATGGACTGTTTTGCTGATTTTTATCTCCCTAAATAATGTTCCTGTTATTTTGCAAATGCTGGTCAAGAATCAGGTGCATTTAAGGCACTTTGCATTTTCAGGAGTATGTGTTTCTCATTATGAAATTAAGAGCCTACTTACCATCAAGTACACAGATAAATATACACAAGTTTATGTGGGTTTACTCTTTCTAGAGTGGTTCTTCTCAGACTATGGTTTCCTTCAGTACATGGCTGACATATGGTGGTGGTCTTTGTCTCAATGTCATTGTTTCTGTGTTGTGCCTCTGGCAGCTGAATATCCATGGGAAAATGTCTTACCTTTTGATCACTGGGTTTTGAGCTGTAGGTTTCTGATGGACAGCCATAGTAGAGATCTAAGATGCCTTATTAAACAGCTGTTTCAGTAGTGCTTGCAATTAAAGCCTTGATGATAAACATGTGTTTGGTCATAAGAAGGGAATGAGGATTGAGAGACATACAGTGATATGAAATGCTGGGAACCCCTCTTGTGACAATCTTCCATAACAAAATTTTTGTTAAACAGTTTTGAATTTTGAAAACACAACTGTTCCTTCCTTTTTTGGTTTTTTTTTTTTTTCAGAGGGTTTTCATTTTTTTGTGGAAAAAACTCAATTATACGTACATATTTATATGTATATGTGCATGTGTAAAAATAACAAGTTGAAGAAAAAAGTAAAAGCAAAAAACTTCTGACTGTCAAGTAGCTGGAGGTCATTTCTTTAAGCACAGAAAAGGACTTGTAACTTTCTGAAACAATGGACATTTTCATTATAGGAGGCTAAAAAATATGTTCAAAAATAAGCTTAGAATCAAGCTTTTGTCAGAATATATCCTGTCTGCAGCTGTTAGGTTACTTGGTTTGTTTAAATAGGAAAGTTGTAAAGTCAGGATTATTCTGCTGGATCTGTAAGGTAAGGATTTCCTCTTCATACACTTAGGCCTGTCAGATCTGGTCTGGGCACTGATGTCATACTTAATATATTATATTTTAGCAGTGGTTGATGAACACCAATTCCTGTCAGCAGAGCTGGATGCATTTGTCAAGGGAGAAAGTGAGAAACTGCCGTTTTGCATCACACTGTCACATCTCCCAGCACTTGTGGTATTAAGCCCTGCTTCCCTCACGCTCGGTATGCAGAATGAATGAGGCTGTTTTAGTATGACTTCTGTTTTTATAGTTAGCTGAACTTTGAAATTGTCTCCTAAATCATCCTTGCCAATAGCATTAACTACCCCTTTGCTGGTAGTCAGAGCTTATTCTGCAGTAAGTTAAAGGGTAACTCATCTTCTTTTGTGATGACAGGAAACATGGAGGGATGTAAAAGATAATGGCTAATTCAAAGCAGAGCACTCCACTCTGCTTCTGGAAATCCATCAACTCCATTCAAACACAGATCTGAAATTTTGCAACAAACTTGGAAATCTCTTTTCTTTTTGCTGCTCCAGTAAATTGTTATTTGGGGGAGGATGATGCAGATGCCTTTGAATTATGATGCCTTTCATTACAGGGGGGTGAATTGCACATTAGCCTGGCATTCAGAAACCTGGAGGTTTCAGCCACTGTGCTTTTGCTGTTTCAAAAAAGGTAAAAGTGTGATGCAAAGTAGATGAATTATATAGTATTAAAGAAAGGTCTTTATCCTTCCTTCTCCTTTTGCAGCACCAAAGCCCTGAAAATAGATCATTTAGAAACGTTCTCGTGCAGAGATGAGTCAGCCCAGCTGCACGGCTGGGCCAGGTAGTGAGCAACAGGGCCAGGTGGAGCAGAGCAACAGCAGGTGAATTGATCCTTGGGTAAACACCTGTGTTTGCTTTTTTTAAGTTTTCTCGTTAAAGACAGCTGCAGCAAGGGAACAAGAAAAATCTAATGTAATAACAAGCCATGGAAGGATATTTCAGAGAGTTACTTTTTTTTTCAGAAACAAACTGCATCTGTCTGGCTCTCTTCACATGGCAGTTCCATTCATGCTTCCTGTTCGTTACCTGGGGTTGTTTCTGCTAAGTAAAATCTTGCTGTTGTGGTTGACAGACAGATTGTTGTTCCTGTTATTAGCTGTTTCAAAGAAATTACATTATTTTCTGCAGATGGAGGAGTGGGATTGAGAAAACATTCCTGCTAAGTCAAGAGCATTACCTTTTAATTTACTGTGTTCTCCTGGAACAAGGCATCTTGTAAGACCTTGAGCAAAACACATGAAAATTCTGGATCAGACTGTTTGCTCATGAGGAAACATGGACAGTGAAAAGATTGGGTGGAAACAGGAGCAACCCACTTTTTAAATGTTCTAAAAAACCTTAGGAGAAACACTGTGCCTGAGACAGATTTAAAGACAACCCTGTGTTCTGGGAGCTTTGGAGATGAAGGGAAAAAACCAGATTCTTCTGTTACAGCCACTCTTAATCCTTGAGTGTAGAAATAATTTACTTAGGCAGCATTTAGGTATGGCAGTCAAAAGCACTGTAAAAAATTATGAAGTAGATTGGTTTTGTTAGACTGTGATTATACTTATTCACAGCTCTTGATAGGTGTCATGTACTGTGAGGCATTTTTAATTTCCTGAGAACAATGTAACTTAAGATATCTTTCTTCACCGGGCCATTTGATTTATTAGAAAACTGCGAGATCCATGTAGTGCAGGCTCTGGTAGTGATTGTTGTGTACCATTCCCACTGTGAAAAAGTGGAAGCATGGTAGCTTGCATCTGAAAAATTGATGCATGTTTTAACATGCTGCATACAGTATATCTTATACATGCTACATACATTATCTATTTCTATATAAGGTCTGTCAGACATAAAGGAAACAAATATTCAGTGCTATCCCTCCACAGTCATTGTAAAGGAGAGTAGGAGTTGCCTTACTGAAGAGCTTTTTCTTCCTACGCTGCCACATGCAAAAGAGATTTATGGAAAATAGAGAAAAAAACACTGATGAGAGAAACAGATTTACAGTGAAATCCACTATCACAATATAGCTGCACTGTTTAGCAAACACCTTATGGAAGACAATACCATGTGCCAGCAAGACTGCTTTTATTTTACAGTATTTCTTTACAAGGTAATAGTGTGCTTGATAAAATTAATCTTGTTATGCTAGATGTATTGTCATTACAAGTAAGTTTTACTAAATGAATTAATTAGTTTCGTTTACTCCTTAAAAAGTCAATATGTTACTGGAGAATTGAGCAGTTCTTTGCTGTCAATGTGTTAAATTCTTAAGGGGAGGGGAAGTAAATAAATAAATGAACTAGTAGGAGATAAGATAAGCATCCACCAAAAAGTTTAAATTTTGTCCAAACATTGACAAGCACTGCTGCGTTCAGAGGGCTTGGATCAATCCTTATCATTCACACCCTTAAGAAAAAAGAATAAAATTTAAAATATCTGAATGTTTTAACTCACGAGCTGATTATTCATGATAAATCAGGGAAGGATATTTTGCACAAAATCAGCTATTGTCTGAAAGGTTTATAGCTGTTTAATAAAACAAGTAATTGGTATTATTTTGTTGCAAGGATGCACTTTTTTTTTTTTTTTACAGATAGTAGGCTTGCATGATTCTGACTTGTATGGTTCAGGTGCTTTTATTGGCAGCTTTCATGATTTATGGCTTGCTGAGTGACATTTTATTTCCTATTCAAGGTAGTAACAGCTTAGAGTCTTCAATTAATCACTTTTATAAGTAAAACTGCACTGGGTATTGCTAGAGCAATATTCAGGCCAGGTTCCTTGAGGGATCCAAATTGCCAAGAAAGCCATGTGGATGATCACAGCCTAGTGCATGCAGATATATGTGAGCCAGAGAGGATTAAAGAAGGAGGCTGTGGCTGTAATGTCTAGACTAGCATTTCTGACTGCTAATACACTGCTAATATGGGTCTGTTTTTTCAAACAGAGGTGTTCAGAGGGAGCTTAAGGTCCATTATGGGTTTTCCTCCTGTGATAGAAGTGAAATAACTTTGGGTAGGATCAAGCTTTGTGAATTTCAGCTGCAAAACTCTCATTAAGTTTCATTTCACCTTTTGTGTTGGTTTTGAGACCCTGTCAGAATTGCATTTGGCACAGAGAGAGCAGTGAGTTCATTGTAGAAATACAGTTTTAAAAAGCATGATTGCTTTTACAGTCTCATGGTGTGTAGCCTGGCAGGACAAGTGTCTGTGCCCAGACACTCTGTAGTTCATGTCCCTGTATTGATGATTAGATTTAATTTCTTAATAAAAACATTAACTGTGGTTTAGGGAAAACATTGCAGTGACATGATTAGTGGTGGAAGGAAAAGACATGCTCTTACTGGAATTCAAGTGCCTTCCTCTGATTTTAAGGCACAAAGGGATGAATATGATCCTGCTAATGTGTGTTTTCACTCTTAGCCTTAGAAGTCGAGGAACACTGAAGAGAGGTGAATATAAAAGCCTGAGGAACTAAACTGGTGTAGATACCTGAAGGGAGGTTTGTTCATTCTTGGGGGAATATTGGCAAGTTGAATGAACAGGCTATTGTCAGAGCTTCTGCATTTGAGGGTTCTTTATGTGGAAAAGAATAACTTCCATGATCTCATGGGATTTTGGCTTCTGAGAGGGCAATACACTGGCTTGTCAAGAAGAGCTTGACAGGCTGCAGAAGACAAAATGTCAGATGGGGAGTTAGGAAAACTGGTTTCCTTTTCATTTCAGTTCTTGGCCAAATTTCTTCCACTTTACCCGTTATTTCCTCCCCCGATTTATGGCGATGGAGATCCAATATTGTAAAAGCTCTTTGTGGTCTGTGAATGGAAAAGTACTCTTAGTTCTAGTGACTAAATATTACAGTCTTCTTGTTTGCTATTCTCAAGTATCGCTGTAATTTTTTAACTATCTCAGTATAAAGGTTAGTGAAAAATGCTATCTTTGTTTTTTCAAAGAGATACTGCTGATCAGTTTCATCATGTGAGGCACTGCAACACTGAGGGAATGGTGGAAAAGGATAACTGCTGTTAATCCAGTCTTTTGTTGGTTTAAGTAGGATTCTCTCGTGTGTATTGCCTCCATTTGGAAGAATTAGGCAGTACTTTTTTTTTGTTGTAATATGGTGTTTGTTTAAAGGCAGGATTCCAAATATATTTGTTGGCTTTTCTCCTGAATCATGACTGTAACAGGGACATGGATACCTTAGAGAGCTAAATATCCTGCAGTCTGGTTTGCTACTGATGTGCATGCATAATTTCTACTGACAGTAATGGGAGTTACATGTGTATAGAAAACAAAACAGACCCCTTAAAAATGTTGGTCAAGTAATAAAAACTAGTCTAAAGAAAGGCTGGAAGTATAGAGTGGGAGGGAGACTTTTTCTTTTTTCAACTTGCTTTGTCTTTAACTTAGCCTCACCTCACTCATGTTAGCTTAATATTATTTTTATGGATTCCATCCTGATCTAATATGGCATGAGGGGTAAGACAACATCCATAGGTGAAATAGGTAAGCAGAAGATTTTAAAAAACCTTTACTCCCTTTCCCAACTCCTATCCATAGGAGTGAGAAGTTTCCCTGTGTAGTGGTGGTACCACAGAAGAGCCTGCCCTACCTGTGTGCTGCTGAAACTCTTCTTTCTTATGCAGGAAATTGTAGCGGTGCCCCCGCAGCGAGGGCAGGGCTGCAGAGCCCCCCACCACTGAGTGAGCACACCCCAGCAGCATCCCACTAAACACACTGGCATAGCCACACTGGCTGTCCCAGTGTGTTCATTGGCAACTCTGCTGCCCTTTGCATGCTCTGTGTTATTTGGAACTCTGGAAATGAGAAACGTAAATTCTTGGAGGCTGTCAGGACTTTGAGTGTTTTCCTTGTGCTTCATTGAGAAGGGAGAAGCAAATTCCTGGATAGTTAGACCCACTGCTCTGCAGTCTATCCCTTAATTAAATTCTCTGCAACCTGTGTGTTTTCATTGTTAATCAATGGACATTTGTCCTCAAAAGTAACTAACTCTGGGGAGTGTAAGAAAGAAAAAAACTGTTCAAAACCCCAAATGTCACACAAAGGGCATAAAAATAAAATTGTCCTTTTCCAAAATAGCTGAGCATTATGGCATCTTGATAAAGGGAGTGCTAGAATATGTCCTCCTAATAAACTTCAGTAAAACCTCTAAAAATAACTACACAGATATGTTCTAAGTTGATTACCAGTAATTGAACTGACTTAATGTAGTTGGATGATGTCATGTAAAATATTCCTCTAAAGTAATTTCTGTAGACAAGCCATTTGAAGTCCTCTTGCAGGCAGCATAAACATCTTCATGTTGCTAAACTGAGCACTCGGACTAAAGCACTGAGCGGGAGAGCTCTGACATCTCTGTTTTATCTCCTTCCTTTGAGCCACTCTGGCTTGCCTCCTAGAGCCAGCTTTGCATTGACAAATGTCTCGTCCTTGTTTTAGTGAAAACCTGGAAACTCTGTAGCAGTTTAGGCCTGGTAGTTGTAGAATTAACAGAGGCTAAAGGTGGAAAGGACTTTGGAAATGTCTGGCTTTCAAGTTTCCCTGCAGTATGCATTTCCAGTGTTCTGTCCAACTTCAGCCTGCCCGAGCAATGGAGACTGTTCCATGGCCTAATTCATCTCATGAGAAGGAAGCTTGGAAAATGATTTTCCAAGGTTTTGGTCTTGTTTTTGCATTTGCTTATACATTTCCTTGTATGTTGGCTCTTGTATTTTTATAGCCTTTTAAAGCTTTGTAGCTAGTTAATGCAGATAATCTTCCAAAATTTGTTTAGCTTGGATTATTACTTTTGTGGAAGTGGTTAAGTAGCATGGGGTTTTTTAGTGTGTTTATTTTTTTCCTTTTATTATCTCTTTTATTGTCTGTTTCTTTATTTGTTTCTTTATTTGTTTGTTTTTCTTTGTATTTGGGTTTTTTGAGGGATTTTGGTGTAATTTTTTTGGTCGGCTGTTTGGGTATTTTGTGTTTTGGTTCTCTGGGGGCCAAGACATCCATGACTGATTCAAGTGTTCGGGGTGCAAATGTAGACGCTGCAGAAATAAAGTGCTGTGTTCCTGCTCTGAGATTTTTCTATTTACTGATCTAGCTTGGTTTTATGTAGGAGCACCTCAGAGTTTTTCTTCATCAGCTCTCTGTATTACTGACAATTTCCTTCTTCATGCCCTGAGGTACTGGCGTATCAGTAACTCTTGGGCAGTTTTGTTTACTGGGGCACAAGTACATCACTTACTGAGTAATCATTTTGCTGATACAATGGAGAAATTCAGTCCAAGGTTTGCAGATGCTGCTCAGCTCTTTATCACATCTGGAACAATACCCTGTGAGAAAATGTCATAATTTTCTGGCTTTTTTCCTAAGGCCACAAGTTGTTTTTCTCTCTCTCTCTCTCTCTTTTATTTTTTTTTTTTTTTTGGGTCCAGAAAGGTTTGTCAGTGTGATTCAGTAAAGCACTGATGTGCAAATCCTGTCAGAAATTTGCACTAACCTCCTGAACCTGTCAAAGTGCCAAAGGCACTGTTAGTTACAATGCTGCCCTTAATCAAGAGGCCTGGCAAGGCCAGAGCCGTGGCTTCTGTTCTTGTATTATTAAATATCAACAGCTAATAGCATGCTTAGTTAGTACTAGTTGATTCTTTGAATGATAGCTTATGGGGGAAGAGCACATCCTGTGTATGAGGGGAAGAGTCATTAGCTTCCCCTTGAATAATGACATTTAGGAGCAGGCTTCAACATGCCCATGTTTTGCCCCTTCCCCTGTTAGCCTTTGAAGAGGCGATTTCCTCCTTCTTTCGTACATTGTTTTGCCAAGTGTCCTGGGTTGCCCGCCTGGAGCATTGAGTTCTTTTTCCCCAGAGGCCTTGTGACATGTTTTCCTGCTGGAGCATGAACCTAGCTGGCTGAATGAGTATCCTTTTTAAAACCTCTGTTCTCTGTGCACTTAAGGGACATGTCTGTTTTAACCTTTTGCAGAATCAGATGCTTGCCTTGCAGGTTTGAGAGTTGCTGGTGAAAGCTATTATCTTCCTAGGCATGGAACGCCAGCAGGACATGAACTGACAGATTTTGGAGTCTTGCTGTCGCTTAAAGACAAGTCTTAGTCATTCAGCTCAGGATTGAACCTATAGTGTTTTGAGAGAGGCTGACAATGCCATTTTTATGTGCAACAGTGCACTCTCTATTCATCAAGGAAATGACCGCAGAAATGTGTACCCAGCTGTCTCTGTATCAGTAGCATCTATGCATAGCAGCTGCTGATGTTTGTGATCATTTCCTATCAGGCCCTTCTTATTTTGGTGGATAAGCCTCAAAATAATCAGTTAAAATCTTGGAACTCAAGGACACCTAAGAGCCAAAATCAAAGCCGTTTCAGTAACACTACTGTTGCATTGCCTTAATCCGGTAAATTTAAGCCGACGTTGAAAGATGTTCTCTCGGGGAGTTTGTGGCAGTATTCCCTGCAGTCCTTGTCCTTGAGTATCCCCGCTGCAGCCCTGGTCTCATGCCTTCAGCCCAGAGGAGCCTCTGGAGTCCCACAGCACCCTCAGACCGGGTTAGCTCCATGTGCTGTGTGGGTGTCGTGCTCACATCTCCAGCTGCTCAGGACATGCCTGCGGCGCTGGATGCGGAGCATGCCTTGGCCATCAGCAGATACTATCTGAGCAAAGTCCTAGTCTAACACTTTGATTTCTTCTTGTCATTTTAAAATCTTTGTAGCTGTCTCTTGTTCATAAAGAGACATTCTGGCCCTTTTAAAGTTGTTTTTAAAAGTTCTTTTTGTACAATTTTACCAAGAATCACAGTAAGAAAAGAGATTCTATCATGGCCAGGGCTTTAATCTGTTATTTATTAGACTTCAATTAAATGAGGTGCCTGTGACAAAGCAGGGTGCATGGTTTTGGTTAAGTCCCCTGGGTCCCTTGGTATGCACTGCATCAGAACTGTCAGTGCAAAGCACTCTTGGAGAGGAACTTTCTATTTGGACGTAACCCCCTTACTACTTTCAGCTTCTCCTTGCAAAGGAAATTGTGTCCTTAAAAGCAGATTGTAGGTGGATTAGGTCTGTACTGGAGACACATCTGTGTTAGAGACTTTACCTGATGGACATAGTTTTGCCATTTAGATATATCCTTAACCTTTCTATGCCCCAGTTCCCCAGGTGTAAAACAGGGATAAGATTCTTGACAACTCAGAGAAGTGGAAATACATTAAACATTATGAGACCACTTAGTACTACAGTGATGGGGAAGAATTCTCTAATGAGGAGATACAATTTCACATTTATGTTTTTTAAGGGCTTGGCAATACTTATCCACATAGCAACTACACCGCAAATTTGTGTCCATTATTCTGTGAAAAGCTGCTGCAAAGAGATAATCTTTTGCATCTTAGAATAGCTTAGAGCTGTTGTAGACCTGCACATTCAAGCTGTCCTGTGCTTTTCTGTTTGGGCCAGTAAATATTTCTCACCCTAGTGCTGGAACTTCTTTTTCTTGTCCTAAGTCAGATACTGTGAAAAGAGGGTAAGGTCTGTGGAAAGGATAAAAGAAATGTGCTGGTGACACAAAAATTTAGTTTCTACCAGCAAACAACCAGGAGTGTGTAAACAAACACAACTTCTTTTTTTCTTCCTGTTGGTCTGATTTTAAACCAAATGAATACTTAACCCATTCAGTACAAAAAGTATTCCATGATTTTGTGCTGTTGCGGTTTGGGCAGGAGGAGGTGTGGACTGCGAGACTTTGGGATTCTTTGTGGATATTTTGTCCCTCAGAGTAGCAGTCCCCATCAGTACACTTCTCAACAGCCTTAGTTTTTCAGTAACCTTAATCATCTTTCAATGGATGTTACTTTGAGAGCAGAACTAACACACTGAGTACTTACAGGGGATGGAATGACATTTAAGATCGGGTTTGCCTTTTTTCCAACCCCTTGACAGTGTACACAGAGCTGATGTAGCTGACAGTGGTGTGATCCAGGATGCCACTCCAAGTGGCTGCTTTTCAACCACTTGTTAGAGCTCTCAGTCTAGGCTTTGCTTCCTGAGCCATTGAAGCCTTCTCTGTCAGATCAGTGACTTGGAACAGTGATCAGTGCAGCAGGTTTCTCATTTTGCATGGTTTCCTGACAGGAGGTAGACTTCTTTTATTTGCAAGAGTTGATAAAATCAGAACTCTGTTGGAAGGCTCCCAGTCTACATCCGTGTCAGCTGTGTATTAGCAGGATACCTTTGTTTTCTAAGGTGTGTAGATTGATCCTAGACATCCCCAGTGCACCTCACATATTGTACTGACAACAGTTCTAATGAACTGCTCATTTACTTTGACTTTTTTTTTTTCTCATGAGTAATACCAAGCCAATACCAACACATTGTCTGAATACTTCAGTTTCATGGTTGGTTGGTTGCTCTTGTTAAGAAGGTTTTCCCTCTGGTTCTTTGAACAGTTGTAGTAGTTGTCTTTACATGGAAAACAGACAAATCTGTAGTCATTACAAACAGCTCAGAGAGCAGACCCTAATAAAAGGGCGGATTTCAGCAGTATGCTTCTCATGTTTTAAGAATGTGTAGAAAAATACAGACAGAAGACTCAGGGACAAGTTGTACCCAAGTAGTGTATGCTGCTAAGACAGAGGCACTTTTCTATGCAGGCATACTCATCGATAATTTGTGTATGTGGCCACCTGACTATACATCAGTATCTTTTGGATGGCACACTGTACTCCTTGCAATTACCCACAAGTTTTAAGAAAAATAAAACCCAGTTGAGTAGAATAGTGTGGAGAATACAGCATTTTCCTGCTCTAACTGGTGTTTTTAGTGTCAATGAAGATTGATTTAATGGTATTTTCCTCATAAGAAGAGTTCAGAACACCAGTTTCCCATTTTTTCCTAGTATGTTATCCAGGAAAACAGAATTGGAGTGAATTCTGTTAAAGTTACTGGAAAAGTCATGGAGGCTCTCCTCCTGGAAAGAATAATGGCAAATTTCACTGGGACATCTATTTGGTTATTTGAAAAAAAAAAATTGGCGTGATGTTAGCTTGACTTTTTTCAGAGTGGTTACTTCAAATATTATTTGGTTGGAAGTGAATATTTTGGATTTTAGTTAAAGGTATATCCAGTGCTTTTCTGGGTGCACATGTTTATATACATGCAGAGAAATAACAATCAGTGTCTTATTTAGCTGCTCCTTTCTGACACAGTTTTCTTCCATTCATGGAAGAACAAGTAGAGAAAATGTAATAATAAACTTTATTGTGGTTAATGCCTTAAAGATTGGAAATCATCTGGAATCTGTGATCAAATTACCAGCTATTATTATTTTAAGTACCCGTTTTCTGTTTCCATCTAAATTATGATGACTAGTAGGGAGCTGCTGCATTGCTTAGCATGTTCATTAGCAATTTTTCCTTTTGAAGGGGCTTACAAAAAAGAAAGAGGGAGAGGTGGGAGCTGAGTCTGAAGGTAATGCTGATTTGGATTAAGTTAATAATGGTATTTCCATTTGGAATGTTCAGAGGAGCAAAATACAAACCCAAATTAAACTGTATGTGAATTCAACAGTTTTCAAGGCTGAAGCAAAACAGAAGTTAAGTTGGGGGTTTTTTTGTGTCTCTCTATTGAATTGCGGTAATTTCATGAAATTACTCTGCAGCTGATCTGGGCAGGAAACCAAACTTCTCAGTCCGAAGTCTGATTCAGATCTGTAACTCTGAGAGCAAATTTATGAACATGGAACTCAGTATCACCTCTTCGCTCATTCAAAAAAATTTTAATTAAGACATCTTTTTTCGCTCACTTGTAATTTCAGAAGCTTATTCCCACTAGTTTGCTCATCTGCCTGTGTATCTTTTACCAGATCTATGTAGCCAATTATGCTCAATATAAAGATACATTAAATCATTTAAATTACTATAGAATTCACATGGTCTGACCAGCCAGAATGTTTTTTAGATACTTAGAATGTGTTTTCCAAAAGTACTTCATAAAAATAATCTAACAATCTCCAAACTCATGCTACCTTGGAGAAGGAGATCTCTGTGTTTTCTGGAGTCAGTGTTACTAAAATGTAATGCAGATAAAGGGATGAAACTTGTAGGAGTGCAGTCAGCTACTGAAATGCTCTGTGAATTCATCCTTAGATATTTGCTGAAAACTGCTACCTTAAGGTGAGAAAGGTGTGAGGTAGCTGTGTAGACTGAAATTTGAACAGCCTGTAGATGCACTTTCCCTGATTCGGTTTCTGCCTCTCAAGGTCTGTTGCCGTGGTGGAGTTCATTTTCGAAGAGCAACTACTTTAGTTGTTAAAACATGATGGAGAAGTCTTTATGCATTCTATCCAGATGATGTTTTCGATTGTTTGTGCTAAAAATCTGTTTTACTAGTTGTGCCCACCCAATTGTTGAATGTGCTTAACTTGGTTTACTAGTTTTCAATATTTTGTTTTGCATGGTTTTCTTTATGTGTTT
Source organism: Onychostruthus taczanowskii (assembly GCF_017590055.1). Taxonomy (NCBI): domain Eukaryota; kingdom Metazoa; phylum Chordata; class Aves; order Passeriformes; family Passeridae; genus Onychostruthus; species Onychostruthus taczanowskii. The sequence continues at coordinate 8,384,024 of NW_024499462.1, read as the reverse complement.
GACATAAAAGCACATTCATAAATTTTTTCAGTGCAACTGCCTGGTTAAATCGCACATGGTTTCCTCCATGTGCGATTTTGTAGTTACCCAAATGCACTGTAGAGGATTTGGGTATTTTTTCTGTTGTTTGAAGTATAAGAGCTGTAGTTTGTTCGTTAGGAGCATGAGGTTCAGGGTTGCAGATTAACCAGCTGCACTGCCTGCATTCATGTGGTCACAACCTTCCAAATTTACCCCATCATGAAAGGAAGAATTAATTATACTCCTAATTGACTGTTTCCTTGGATATAAGCAGGAAGGAACTGCTAGGAGGCAAAGTGATTAATCAGTTAAGCTAGTTATATCAATCAAATGTGTGAGAAAGTTCATCATCCCAAAGGGAGAGTAAAGTAGTGCCAAAATACAAAAGCCATCAACTCGTTCATTGGGGCTTTGCTGTGTTTCTTTTGTCAGTTTTCAGAGGAATTGCAAAAAAAAAAAAAAAAAAGAATAAATAAAAACACATGGTGATTGACCCAGTCTGCTTGGCAATCTGTCTGGATTATGGTGGAAGAGGTAAAGCAGCAATCTGTTCTCTTATCAGAAATTGCATGTAGTCCTCATTAAAAGACCTTAGCATACGTTTTTCATGCAGATGGACAAGTCACACGTGTCTCCCAAACAAATAACTCGGTGCCACTATCTCACAAATCCTGTCAGTTGTGCCAGTGAAGTGGAGTCTCCTGGTTGCAGTCTCGGAGAGGCACTACCCACAGAGCTTGATCTAGTGAAAGCCTAAAGCTTTAACTCTCAGTTGACAATGCTTCATAGTGTTCTCCCTGTGTCCCCTGGCTGCCAGCCCTTCCTCCCCTGGGGAACATGTGGGACCTTGAGGGCAAGTGAAAAAATTCTGGAAAATCCCTTTGAAGCATTTTCATCCTCAAGTAAGGATATTTTGAATAATTGTAATTGACTGGATTGTAAACAGCAGCTTTTAAAGAACAGTTAAGTCTTCCTTGCTTTGGCTGACAACCTCTGTCAGAAGGGAAGGGAGAAGGAATGGGAACCACGCTTCTCCTTTGTTCTGGAGAGCTTTTGGATGGGCGAGGCCCCATGCGCATCCTTGTCTGTACATCCTTCCTTCTGGGCACTGTTGGTTTAAGCCCAGCTTGCTCCTTTAGTCACACACAGTTCCACAGTGGGAGTCGCATCTGAGGCAATGGGGTTGGAGAGGAAGAGACAAAACGTGGCTGAGAACAGCTTCTGCTGGCCTTGCTAGTGACAGCAAAGGTTGTGGCACGGAGGTCCCAGAGTCTCCAGGCACAGGCTCAACACAGACTGCATGGGTACCTTTGCTTCACAGGAACCACTTGTGTGCTCACACAGCCACATGAACTGAACTTCCAGGACTGGAAACTTCATTGTCATGCACTATTTTAGGAGACAGTCCAGTTTCACTCCCTTGTCTCTGTCTATAGGTAGAAGCTGATAAATAGAAGGCTTTGGATTTGCCAGAGCTCTGGAGGGCTGTGGGTGCCAATCGTGCGATGACTGAAGGAAAACTTGGGAAACAGAGCTGTGCAGGAGGTTAGGAGGGGTATGAAACTATAATGACAAACAGGCTTCTGTAAGTTAACAGTGGAAAAACTCATTACAATTCTGTAAGGTTTACTGGAAGTAGTAATGTATTCAGATATAAAATTTGTACACAATATCCTATCTAGAAGAAGAGCATATGAGCATTTATGCTGAACAGTTCTTGATTGTCTAAAAGATTAGGGTTCAATGTGTGTGTGTGTGCATCTGTATTACTGCTTTCATTAGATTTTCACAGATATGTATTTAGCTTATGAATGAGCATATACTAGTGCATAGTGTAGTTTGTGCATAACCAATATGAAACTCAAGTGTTGATACATAACTTGTTTAAATCAGAAGAGAAATATGAGCAGTATTAATCTTGATCTTGCTTTGTTTCTGTATTTGAAACATTGAACTTAGTAATAATGATGTGCTGAATGTTAGCTAACAGCTTCATTTATGAGCTTTCTAGGGTAAATTAATTGTTTTAGAACTAAAAGAGGGTTTTCTCCATACTTAAAAAGAGACAGATTTAATCCAAATTGCACCAGAAGAAAACCTTGATTACTGGTTAAAGAAGCTATTTGAATTCTTTTTCATGATTATAATTAAGGTCTAGGCAGTGCAATTTTTATTAGCATATATATTTATTAAGTGTGGATTGTATGTGTATTGATTTTGTTTGCTTTTATAAATATCAAATCCATAACAACTTTTTAATGCAACTGCTTTCAATCTTTTATCATTGTGCTAAATCCTTGGCAGATGGCTCTTACTTTGTAAAAGGAAAGGTTTCTAGGAAGGTCATCTTTCGCTTGTGTACAGCTTAATTTTCTTGAATCAAAGGTGAAGTGTATGAAGTTCTATTGTGACTGTAAATGCCTCAGTGTGATCAAAATGTCTTCTGGCTAGCGTACTTCTGGGCTTGGCATAAAAAAGGTTATCTTGAGTAATAGGAAAAGTGGCTTTAGGTGGTGTTGCTTGAGTAGGAGCGTTGGACCAGATGATCACCAGAGGTCCCTGCCAACCTCAAGCACTCTGTGACTGTGTGATACCTTGTTTTTAAGAAATCTATAGCACAAGACCACTGTTTCTAATCAAATACCATCTGTTTGTGCCTTCTCAATTTTTCTTTAGAAGTGGAAAAGGTGCTGGTCACTGTATATGCTTGAGAGATGGCCAGGGTGTCTCAAAAATGAACTAACCTCCCATGATTAGGGTAGTGCTGAGGAAATGGAAATGCTGTCTGCAGGTGAGCAGGTGAATCCAATTTACAATGGATCCAGGACATAAGGCCATGGAGGCTGCCCAGTCCATTCTGGACTTCAGCCTTACAACCCCAGAGGCCTGATAACTCTACTCTCTGTCTTCTGCTCCAGAAGAGAGTTATATTTTGCTCATACAGCTGTATAAGTGGATTTGCTCTGCCTTTTTTTCAGAGAAAAGTGGATTAAACCCGTAATGAATAAATCTAATTTTAAAATTACATTGTTGATCTTCACTGCAGCAACATGTGAGATCCTTTCTGAGGTTTGCCAATCAAATGTGCAAAGACAAAACAAAATAATATATCTGCAGCTAGGCATTCCCATTTGCAGAGTCAGAGCAATGTGATCTTTGTAAAAAGTCGTATTTTAGCAAAAATTGGGTCAGCCAAAAAGCTTTGAGTAGGTCCACCAGGTCCATATGGCATCCAATAAAAAATAGTGGGCTTAATGATATATAGACTGACTGACTCCACTGGGCTTTTTGGTAAAGTAGCATTCATTCAAATGGATGGGGATCATTGTAAAATTACAATTTATGTGCTGCATTAATTTTGGTTTGAAAGGAAATGTTGTCCAACCTTAAAAACAAAATATTGCTGAATTAAAGCTACAGAAAACCACATTAAACTCTTAGAATAGTGCTAATTGTCCAAATACTGTTTTGAACTTAAAATTCTGGACAAAGAAGTTTAAAACAACATATGCCATTACCCAGGGAATTGTAGCTGAGACTTTTAAATATGTTTTCCTTAGCATAAGTTCTTAAAATGTAGCATTTTCTCATTCTTTTTGACAAAACATTTTTATTCAGTAGTCCCTAAGCATGCATCTTTCTCTCCTTAGGTGTAACCCATACCTCTCACACATTTATGTCGCTGTGGGTATTATAAAATTTGTCTTCTTACCCTGTCAGCAAGCATTTGCAAAATGTTGCCTGTAGTCTCAAAGCTGGTGAAGTCTTACAGGGTTCTTGACCTCAGTAAGTTTGTGTGAGGCAGTGATTGTATTAAAAATAGGTATTTTCATGAGATGTACCTGCAGCTGTCAGTTGTTCTGAGCCAGTAGCCTGGTGCAGGCTCAGCACTGCTTAGGCAGTAGCGTGAGCTGCTGTTCAGGAGCAGGAACCACATTAAAGCACGTGGTATGTGTGCTCTCTGGGGAGAGCTGGAGCTCTGCACGGCCAGGTTCTCCTCTGTGAGTGTGGGCAGGCTTGGCACAGTGGTGCCAGCTGGGCTATCACAGAGCTGGTGGGGCTGGAAGGGACCTCATCCAGTCCCGCTCTCCTGCCAAGGAAGGGTCAATGGAGCAGGTGACACAGAGACATGTCCAGGTGGGTTTGGAATATCTCTAGAGAGGGAGGCTCCATGATGCCCCTGGGTTACCTGTTGCAGTGCTCAATGGAAAGAATCTCTTCCTCGTGTTGAGGCGAAACTTCCAGCCATTTTACCTGTATCTCCTGCCCAGCTCTTCCCAACTTCTTTTCAGTCTAAGACACAAGACTGCTGATGAAAAATACCTGGCCCTCAAAACTTTGAAGCATTTAAGGAAACTTTTGAGCCCACTGTCCATTGTTAAGTGAGACATAGTTGTCAATCTGTGGTTTTTAAGATCCTTCTGTTTCAGAAGGACCAGTCAGTTGGTGAGTTTGAACGTTGGTCAGAAGCGTTGGCAAGAAGTAGGTCTGTTTCTAATTGATATGTTGAGGTACTTGGAGGCAGATCTATGCAGAGAACCTCCCAAGGAATGTTCAAAGTGGCATGAGGCGGCCAGGCTTCACTGGAAGTCCTTTGTACCAGAAACACAGCTGGAGTTTTGTTTTTGCTTGTTTGTTTATTTTGATTTTTAGGGGTTTTGTTTTTAATTCTACAGTGTGCTCCAAATGCACAAGCAGTTGTGTTAGCTGGGCAAAGTCTTCTCCAGTGCATGGAAAAGTATGGGAGGTCAGGCCCTTTCTAATAACATATAAAAACTAGGGAATAGTCACTGGGACCAGCCTTGCCTTCAGAATGATTAATGTAAGCCCAAAGCGAGAATCTTCTCTTTCCCTGAAACAAGTGTTTATTAAATTGATAATTGCTTTAAATTGGAGAAATATGGAAAGGAATGACATTTATTTTCCTTCCAACTGCTTTCATCTCTGCCAGCCAGTGTGTGGGAACTCCCAGGGAGGGCCAGCAGAACTTGTCAATGTTCATTCCAGAGCAGAGCAGTTGGAAAGCCACAAAATACTTCTAAGCAACCCTGTCCTCGCTTTTCTCAGAATGAAGTCTGGTTAGCAAAGTGAGCAGTTGCCCAATGGATTTTGCTGTGCTCAGAAAAATATTAGCACATCAGCAAGAGAAATGTGTGCCAAAAATATACAAACATACACCTGTGGTTGGGTAATGCTCTTGGAAGCGGCTTTAATGGTCATCAGGGGACTTCTGTGACCTGAAGGTTGGTTTATACCCTGGACCTTTTATTCTGTATCCTGAAACTATTCCCAAAGTTTCCTAGGTATCTGGCTTGGTTGTGGTGTGTATATCTACCACATAGTGGTAGAATCTACAATCAATGTGGATCAGCATTAAAACTGAAACAGTTCTTGAATATAAAGATTTATACAGATAATGTTTTGTTACGGACATTTAATTATATTATAGAGATCATGCTGCATTTCCTTCTTCTCTTTCTCAATTTTTCTAATTGCACCAGCAGGTTGGAACTTGATCTGAAATTTCCTAAACCAGTTCTTTTTAATCCCATGCAGTGTGAGAATCCCAGTTTAGTAGTCCGATAGATTGGGGGTTTTTTTTCCCATTTCTTGTCTTTTTGTCACACTGACTTCACCAATTCTAGGAACATTTAGCTTCAGCCTTGAGTCCTGAACCTGTTGTCAGAGGAGATTTATGAAAGGAAAAGTCCACTTTTCTGTGAGAATATTCATGGTAGCTGTGGCATAGAAAGAAATCTGGAAGTTGTGAAGATTTGTATATTGTCATCTCCTTTTGGCATGAAACTTAACAGGTGTCATTAACGATAAAATGGGAATAGGTAAGTGTACGCTGTAAACTTAAGCCTTGTTAAGTTTTTCTAATAAAAAGCATCAAGCCAGGCAGCTTTTTATTCCTCATGCGGGGAAACTGTTTCATGAGAAGCATTCACAGAGAAGTCAGCGCATCTGAGTCACGTACCATGACTTTAAAACCCAGCTTAGTTTGTTGATGACAACGTTTGTAGTGTGTGTGGGGGGGTTTTAAGGCACAGGTGAAGAAAGGCACATCTTAATGGAGTCACCCAAGTTTTTAATTTGCATTTCTGTGGTATTCAGTTGAAATCTGAACTTGTGTTTTCATTATATGTTACAGTCCACTAGCCTGTGAATATTGCTGCCTTGATCAGGAAAGAGGGGAAGCAGAGGAAATGAGGTTTTTTTACTGACACTTAAATTTAAAACATGAGCTCTTGATGAAATAGTGCAACAAGCACCTTTGCAGAAGACTTGTAAAATCAAAATGCCTTGATAAAGTGTGTGTGGAGATACTGTGCTGTACCGAAACCTGATTACTTCTTTGTGACGGCAGATGCCCCTGGAGGTATTTTCAGCTCATGGACAGAGCAGAAAGCATCAGTTTCACCATCTGAGAAAAATGTAAATGTATAAACTTTGTGTTTCAATATTCTTTTTGGGTCGGGCTGCCTTGGAGCTAATTGCTGAAGGATGATAGCCCTTCTATGACTCTGGGTCTGTCACTTACAGTTTGTTTGTACATCAAAAACATGTAATCAGAATGACTGCTCTGGTAGTCTGAGTTCAGAAAAATGTCAGCATCAAGGACTATCTGTGTGCATCAGTGCAAACCAGGACTTGGTGCAGACCTTGATGTAGAAGAAATAGCTAATAATTAAAAACAGTAAGAAGTTACCTGACAGAGAAACTGCAGCCTAGCAGCATTGGCAAAATTATTATCAAAAGTTGACTGTATGTATCAGAGAGAAAAAGAACTGTTGGCAGTGGAGAGTGTTAAACATGGGGCAGAGTTTTAGCTGTTACAGTAAAAATGTTTGTAAAGTAAAAAAGGCATTGAAATAGTTATGAAATATATTAAGCAAATTCAGTCTTTAATAATCAGATGAGGATTGTTTTGTGTGTGTGCTCGCTTGGCAGTCCTCTAGCAAGGGACTGGGCTGGAACCCAGAAGTTCACTTAAAGGAAAATAAAGCTCTTGTAAAATCCTGTAAAGGCCCCTTCTATTCCAGATTTTACTGCTGCTTTTACTATTGTTTCTTTTAGACTTCTCTAGTTGATTCCTGTCCTTGTCAGTGCTGTGATGTAGTTTGTGACTGTCTCAAAGGCAGTAGAGAAGAGCTGTCTAGAACAGGCAGCAGTGCCCAGCACATATCATTAGTGGTCTGTCGGCCCCTTTCCAAGCCTTGTCAATACAATTCTGCCCTTCTACTGACAACATTTATGCTTTAAGACAACAGCATAATGAGTAGCTACTGTGTGGTAATGACTGAAAGTCCCCAAAGGAGAAGTTCTGTTTTATTAAACAGGGATGTTCACAGTTGGGAATGTATTTGCCAGAGTGTCTCAAGGAATTAAGAGATTCAAGTGAAGGTGTGTCTTAACAGTATTTTAGTTCTTATATGTATATGCATTAGAATGAGATAATAAAGTATAAAAAAAACAACAACCATAGCATAAGAGCTTATGTTCTGCATTTGATTTCACAGATCGCCTAAAATATAGTCATCTTAACCTAAAATACAGTGATTAAACCAAAATGCTCTGTTAATTCAAGACAAAACTAAATAAATCAATAAACAAATAAGCTTGCAATTGCAGTGAGATTTCACTTCCTGGACTGAAAAATTGAACTGTAGGCTCATAGCTCCCTTGAGTGTTTGGAAAGAGAATAGCAGCTCTTAATAACAGAGCACTTTGCTGTGAGGGGTGGACGTTCTTGTCGTTACCATTTTTCTGGCAACTTTTCAACCACCAGCAGCAAAAGTTTTCATTGATTGCCTCCTGCTGTAAGGCAGTAATTATACTGCTCTGTCTCTTTCATGAGCTGCAGGAATTGGAGAAAATAAGGGAAGCTAGAGATATTAGCTATGGATAAAACGCAATTCAGGGTGAGCTATTTCCTATTTTACTGCATGGGGTCAAGCAGGCTAATTTTTACACATCTGCACTAAATACAGAAAATAGGTTTTCCAGTGCAACAGTGGAGAATCCAAAGTAAAAATTCGATCCAGATGCTGTAAAGTCATCCACTCCCTAAAAAATGAGAAGGTATTGCATACAACTTTTCTCTGAAAATCAGACTCCTCTGGCCACAACCCAGGGTCACTGGTGTTGATCAAGAACAATTAAACGTTGTGCAATTATCCCAGATTGGTCCTGTTACATTTGGCCAAGGTTCTTCTAATTGTTGCAGTCCAGTGATGCTGAGGGGAAAGAAGCTATTTGTGAGAAATATTGGTACTTATTTCACCTGAGCATGTTTTCTCTCTGAAGGTGGCTTAGGGAGAGGAAATGGATGGAGGTGTTTGTGAACTGCACTGAGCTGTCAGAAAGTGATCCCTTATGTCTGACTTCATCTATTTATAATTGACAGGAAGACTTGTGTTCATTTTGGTGATGCAGAATCAAGTGCAGCTGGAAGAAGAGAAATGGGGAAATTTGAGCTTAAGTAGTAATGGAATGCAGGAGTTTGTGCATATACAAATCTTTGTCATAAATCAACAGTTAATTGGTTTTCCTTCATTTTCATGACCTGAGATTGTGAAAATGTAGTACTCTGTATTTATTAAGGAATCAGCACAATGATCTAGATCTTTATCTTAATGTAGGAAGTGTATTGTGATGCTGATATCCTTTTAACTAAGATAATTAATTTAAACTTATTTGTCTTTGCCTTTAAGGATCTTTTCATCTTATCAAGTATGCTGAACAATTTTTGCAGATAAGTGTCCTGTGATTTATTTTTATGTTTTATGAAACAAATCTATTTGGTTGTCAGTACTTTGTTCTCCAAATTGCTACTATAATGTTTACCTTCTGTGTGAGCTCAGCATTGTTAGAGTAAATACATGTGAAAGCTAATTAAAGTATAACAAGGATTTAGAGCATTTATGTGTCACTACATTATTAAATGAGGATTTTATGGTTTTGATACAAGTAGTGTGTCAGTTTTAGCACAGAACAATGAGACACATGCCACCGATCTTCTCTGGCTTCTCATTATATCAATGTTTACATACACATAGTACATAAACACGCTCTAGAAAGCACATGAGATCATACACAGAGTAAATAAATTCTATTAAGTATTCATTCATATAATTTGTGCTGCAATACAGTTATTTCCTTGTCTTACATTTCAGCTCTGTACTCCTACAGAGCAAAATTACATCCAGATAGTCTCTAACAATTAAGCCATACTTTAAAGAAGTAGTATTTAATCACACAAATGAGGAGAAGTGGCAGAATCAGGATCCAAAGAATTTTCAGAAACCCCTGCAATCTCTCACAAGAAGTTTTCCATGAATATTAATTTCTACAGGGGATATTTTAAGTTCTACTAACCACTGGTATTTAGAACAATGAAGCATCAAAAATTTGTCTTTTTGCTAAAGTGATAAAATACCTCAAAACAAACAAGATTTCGTAAGAATGCAAGGGGAAGGAAGCTTCTAGCCTTTGTGGCATTGAAAGAGGAATTTTTTCAAACTTATATAGAGGTACAGGCTCTGAAAGGAAACTGTAGACGCAGGTTTGACCTCAATCTGATCTCACAAGTGAAGCTTCAGTAGAGGTGCTGTCCTGTTCTCTGGTAGGTCCTGAGCTGCACGGATTTTCCACTCTTGAATTGAGACATAAATGAAAATCTTGGCGGTTCTCACAAATCAAAATTAATTTATTTTTGATAAATTTAGGGTCTGTCTTTGGTCTGGACATTTTTTATATTTTTGTTCAATATGCCTGATACAGGAAACAAACTTTGTTTTTGTCAGATCCATCTTTCTGCTTCACCATGTCTGTCTTATTTTCCTATACCAGAAAATGTTTGTCATTTTGCTGACTAGGGGAGTATTTACTACTATATCTAGTATAATTATATGTTGTATAATACTATATTTGATATAATATTTGATATAATATTTCTTTCTAATTCATTTCTATATTTTCAGTCTAAAATTCGGGGTTATTTTCAGTATGAGTGTGGGAATCTGGTGAGAAAAATCACAAGAGAGTCAATTAAGTTAAAGCAGAGCAGTTTAACAGATCTGGAGCATATTCCAGCTAAGGACTGTTTCTGCTTACCATCACTTCATACAGACCTATTTTCCCTGGAGGTACCGTGTTCTGTAAAGCACATGTATTTCACTGAGGCTGCTGGTACTGAAATTTATTCTGTTTCTCCAACTATTGTGCTACATGCAAATGTACACAACAGGTGACATTCAGCAATTATCCAGCTCCCTAAGTTTGACTACAAGCACTGTAAGAAAATTCTGGTATGAATCCCTACAGTGATCTTTCCCCAGTCCACTCTAACCTAAGCTCCAGATGCGAAGCTTTGTGAAAAGAAGGAAAAAATTCATTTTCACTGTAATACAGTTTTGTTGTTCTTGGGTTCATACCACATCTCTTCCAATTTCTGTAGCGATCAGAAAAAATGACACATCTGAAAGTAAATGATGTCACACTGCTGAGCTGTGTAAATGGCTTGCTAGTCAATTGGGAGAATGCCACTTGTTCTCTGTCACTGTTGCAGTGACTCTCAGACCCATCAGGAGTTACAGCCAGGCAGGAACGCTGCAGCCTCAACAGCTGGTGGCAGAATTTGACTGAAGTTTTTGTACAAAACCAGAAGTTCTGTGACTTGGGTCAGAAGCAGCATGCCCTGTGTGGTGTCTGGGAGCCTGGCTCACCCTGGGGCCTGGCTGGGCAGGCACAGGCATCTCCAGATCCCAGTGCCCCCAGCTGACCATTGAATCCAAAGTGGTGTTTCTAGCTCTGCTGTTCCATACTGCTTTTCTGTCAAGTGACAGTGTTTTTCCTAAATTACAGATTTTTTGGTTTATGAGGGCAAGTTTATTTCCTAATTGCTTAGAGACTAGAAGGGAATTAAGTAGGCAAGTCCTTTAATTTAAAATATGAAAGTGTATTACGGGCCTTGTTCTCTGGTGAATCGAACATTAGGTATATTAATACTAGTGATGGAACATAATGGCTACTTGTCAGAAGTAAAGATAATTATTTCAGGAACACAAAACTAACCTTGACAGATAATTGCCTGTTGAAATCTGATGCTGTGCACAAATGGAGGTTTATTAACAACAGACTCCCATGTTCATCTGTTGTATCATTAAATCCTGTATGTTACATTGGCAGGGCTATCATTGCATTAAAAGCATCTCCCTCTTCTTGGAGATGCATGTCAATTCTGGATTAAAGATTTTGATTGCCCGGGGCTGTTCAGTTCTAAATAAATTATTTTGTTGTCCTCCAAAATGCTGAGAAGCTCTGAGTAAATTTTGTCAGATGTCGGTTATATAGATGTGTACTACTTGCTGAATGAAAAACAACCATCATTTCCATTTTGCTGATTTTTTTTTTCCTTTTTTCCTTTTAAAAAAACCAAACTGCTCCTATTGTTTTTAAATGCGTATTCATCCAGCAGACACCTTGAGATCCGTAAAGATTTTTATTTACTGGAAAAAAAGTATACTAACATGCACTAGTGACAAGAAGTTTGAAGGTAACAGACACTCGGGCTTGAGATAGTTTTCAATTGCATCAGTAATGAAACCCAAAATAACTTAGCGAGTAATGTTGTATTTCAGCCATTTGAAATTTTTAAGTCAAGAGAAAACTAATTGTTCAAATGCATAGTGTAACCTAAACCAAGCAATGGTCATTCAAACTTTGAAGTTTGACTGTGAACTTAATAAGACATCTGCTAGTTCAAAACTATTTGTTTGAAGTCTGTAGTTGTACCTTGAAAGATGGTTACCTTGAAAGATGAAATTGTTTGGGAGAATGCCTTACAGTCAAGTCTTCTTCTACATCTAATAAAAATTTCCTGCTCCTTCATTTGATGGCTAAAATGTTAAACAGTATTCTCTGTAATCAAGGTTGATATTAAGAATATAATGTTGCTGTAGTAACTTTAACAGTTTTCATCAAGAACCGTTCCCTAAATGCTACTGAAGACAATAGTGGCAAGCATAAAAAGCACTATAAACATATAAAGTTTTGTAGGGCAAATTGTGTTCAGAAAAAAATCAATTTGTATCAAAAAAGGCATTATTTACCTAACCATTCATGACTGGAAAAAAGCCACATGAAAAATTGCCTTATTTCAAAAGGCAATCATGAAGGCTTCAAAGTACATATAATCTCATTTCTCTACTCTCATTTTACCTGCTTTCTCTCCCTGAACTAGAAAACTGCTGTCATAACTGTATCTATTTCCTGCAGGAGCTATTAGTTAGTAGCATTACATCCGCTTAAACGTGATCACTTTTCTCTTCTGTGTGTTACTGATATGCTATTATTATCCCATAATATTGCTCATCCATCAGAGCTTGCCATGTTTCCTGTGTAGTATGGAGAGCTGAAGTGTCGTCTAAAAAAATGTTCAGAGATGCCACAATATTTTAATGATTCTCTGATGCTACAGAGCACAACATTCTTGTGGTGCATTTCAGGCGTATAACTGAAAATTTTTCTCTGCTTTTAATTCCTAAGCAAAAGCACTTTAACCATCAGTTTTGAATGTAACCATCTCAATTCCTCTTTATTTAAATGGCAGATTCATTAAAAACTCCATCTGGCTTCCACAGGAAGTTTGCACAAGTCCTTGGAAATGGATTTTTTTTTTTTTTTCAGGACACAAGGAACTGTGGCCAGCATTAGAACCTCTTCCTCCACTTGCCAGCTGGCAAGTTTATTGAATCTGCTTTTAACTCGCTAGGGCTTAAAGCAATGAGCACACCTCTGAGAAGTGGGTGCTACATTTCTACTTCAAAGGTCTCCTTTAAAATTAGCCTCCAAAGATTTATATGCACAGAGTAGTTGTGACCTGGGCAGTCTGCTGCATCTCTCTCATCTCTTTCAGAGCTGAGTCAGAGTGACAGAAAACGCTTTACAAAATCCCAGACATTTCACAACACTGTGTGAATCTCGCTACATCAAATTTTTATATAAATATATATATTTATATCTATAATTATTTATTTTACAGTGTTGTAAAGACTCTTACTTCAAATACTTGTTTTCTATGTAAAACATGAAAATTTGACGTACACACTGGTGTCACTTAAAACTATCCTTGGGTATTGTCCTCAATATGGAAGTCTGCTTTGTACTAATAACTAACACTTTTAATGGACAGAATTTAGTTTAATCAGTTTTAGGTTTGAATTGGATGGAAAAAGAGCATGTGTCTATTTATGTTACAGCAGCTTTTTCTAATTTCTTGAAGTGGCTTTGAAACTTGTGAAATACATTTTCAGCTAATTAGTGTGTAAGTGCTAAATTTTTTGTTAAGGAATCCTCCTCTCTTCAAAATATAAAGAGTTGTTTTGCATTTTGGTTGTTTACAGAGAAATCAGATTTTTTATATTGCAGCATTTTTTCCCTTTCTTTCTGACAATGGAGAAGACTTCTCCTGTGAACTGATGCCAAAGAACTTCAGAGTCTGCAGCATCAATATTAGCCTTTTCTTTCAAAAGCAGAGCAGTGGGGATGCTGACTCTGCTGAGATGTAGTTGTGTGCCAGGTTTCAGGCATTTAAGTGGCCATGTCTGTCATAATTACTTATGTGCTTGGTCGAACACGACTGTACCTGCGTGCAGTGTGAGCCCTCATTTGTAGATCAAAGCATATAAAGATTAGCACACTTGTTTAAGGTAAGGAAGCAAATAATTGCAGCTCAAAATTCTCCATTTTTCTCCCTTTCCACTTCCCATGATACACATTGATATTGTTTATGTATGCTCTGTATATGCTCCTTCTGCTGGAGGTGATTTCGTATCTCTGCAGTGGTGCTGGTTCTTGTACTGCATGATGCGAGCACACAGGACTGTTCACCCCAGTCTTGGAATAAGGAAGTAACAGCTGCTGTTGTGTAAGCCTCATTTGTATGCATTTGTGAGTTGAAAGTAATTTTTTTAATCTTCAGTAGTGAATTTTCAGTGTTGAATATTTGTAATTTAATACAAATATTCACTAATTTTACTTACAAAGAAGAGAGGTAGCGCCAGAATCAAAAGTAATAATTTTTTTCTGGGTGGGGAATGTCAAGAATTAATGCTTTTCTAAAACTCTCAAAAATACTTTGGTTTGGTTCTCTTTGAATTAATTCCTTTGGATTAAATTCACCTACCATATTACTTTATTCATATGTTGCAAAATATATGTAGAAAAAAATAATGGGCCTCTCAAAACCTGATGGATGTAATTGCATCCAGGGATACAGATGATGTCTGAATCATTGCGAGGTACAATGGTTTCTGTGGTATTTCTAAATGAAATTAGAGGTCTCTTGTTTACAGTTTGTTTGTGGTGCACTCCATTCAGTAGAACAGTGTATGGATCCCATACTAATGCAGAATAAATATGTGCTACAGCCTGATGGTATTTTGAAGATGTTTTTATATCCCTGATTTTATTTCTGCTTACCATCATTTCCAGTTGTATCTGGCTTGATTTAAGCTGAGAGAGCTTCGTATTAGTAACATATGGAAGTTGTTATTGTTTACATTTGTTCAGCAGATGTGTGAGCTTTTTATATGCCTGACTCCTTATCAATTGGATTAAGTGATGCATAATTCTGCAGTATTCCAGTATTCAAGTTGGAGGAGAACAAGCACTGACTGTAAGTGCACGTGAAGTCCAGGAGTGACAGTTCCAGTATTTCAGTCTGTGCGAGCATCACTTTGTCCCCTCCTTGCAAATCAAGCGTTCCCCTGTAACCACATTTGTAAGAAGTGAAATTGGAAAGGAATCACTGCAAACAGGTAGACAGGCCATTACACGGTGACCTGGTGGGGTGAGATCAGCTGAAGAAACCAGCACCGAGGGGCAGTTGAGCCCTCCTAAATGTAAATGCCTTCAGTGCCAGGGTGGGAAATGATTGGGTCAGTCACAGTCATTGTACTAAAAAAGAAATGTGCGTTTCCATTCTCCCTCACTTCTCAGCCTTCCCATCTGTCATATTTAAAATACTTAAAATGCTTTCAGTATTTTTTAAAGGACTACCATTTTCTGTACCAAAAGTATCATGCCTGTTTAGAAAGGGGGGAGCCAGAAAGACTCTACAAGAGGGGTTTTGTGTAACCTGAGGAAAAGTGTGCAAGCTGTTGATAAATTTTTTTGTTTCTCTCAACAGAGAACATATTTAAAGGCTTCTAAAGTGTGTGATTTCATCTAAGGTTTTTCTTCCCTTTTTTGACTATCATCTGTGAGGTGAGGGAATTACAACTGAAAGCACCAGATAGGAACTTAAATA
Source organism: Onychostruthus taczanowskii (assembly GCF_017590055.1). Taxonomy (NCBI): domain Eukaryota; kingdom Metazoa; phylum Chordata; class Aves; order Passeriformes; family Passeridae; genus Onychostruthus; species Onychostruthus taczanowskii. The sequence continues at coordinate 8,368,687 of NW_024499462.1, read as the reverse complement.
GAATTTGTCAAGCAGGGCTTCCTTAAGTGTTCATCTTAAACTGGGCCTTGTCTACAGCAAAGCAGTTTTGCTTTCAAAAAGCAGTTAATATTGTAATTGAACATAAACAGTAGGCCATATTTTTGGTGGCTATGTCCTTGGCTTCAGTGAAGTAAAACTGTATTTATTTACAGCAGATGAGGATCTGCCTTTTTCCACATATTTTTTTAACGGCTCTTTACTTCTTAGAGAGTGAAACCTTTGTTTCTTTGGAAACACATCTATTAAGAAAACACCAGTGCAAAAATCATTTAACTGGACCTGCCTCTTCCCTCGTGTGCCTTCCTTTGCAGTGGCCTTGGGTCTCTACTTTCCCAGGAAGGAGTACTTGGAGAATGTCTATATTGACGAGCCAGCAGGAACGCCGCTCCTGCGCATCCATGCCTTGAGGGATTCACGTGAGGAAGTGGCCCACTTTCATCTGTGCCAGAATCTCATAGTTCCTCGAGCAAGACCACAAGAAAATAATTTGTTCCAAATTAGAGAAGAAACAGGACTTCTCTACCTCAGCAAAAGCCTGGATGGAGAGGACTTTAACATGCTGTGTAAGTATGAGAAAGCCAGCTTTTCTTCTTGAGGTATCTATTCTTAAAGAAAAATACATTAGACAATGAGATCTCTCCATTGGAGGATGAGCATCAAATTTGAAAAAAAACACATCTGACCTTTTGAAATGAGGAACCAGACCCAGAGAAATCCACAGCAGTATGCCAAAGCAGATGCTGACCTGGGACAGGTTGCTCACACTGGGAACTCCAGTAGGGTGGGACAGTTGCATTACTGGAAATATTTTTTCTGTGTTTCACAGCTGTATAGGTCACAGCTTTACACTGAAATTTGCAGTTTGTTTATCTGGTGATGAAAGTTAGACCATTGTGTTAGGGATTCCAAAACAAATGCTGTGACAGTGGTTCAGATTCTTACGTAAAAGGTCCTTGAATTCTGGTGACTTGGTTCACAAATTATATTTGCATGTAACACCAAAGAGCTCTTAGAAGAAATGGTTAATTGTACCTCTCTCCCTCTCTTGAGATTTGGTTTTGTTAGAGAAGCTTACTGTTGAACTACAAAAATTCATTATCTCAGGGTTTTTTTCCTCTTCTTTTGTGCTCTAGCAGTAAATTGGTTTTGGTGATTGTGATCTATGAGGAAATTAGTTATCATTAGATGGTAAAGGAGGAAATGGATGAGGAGTTAATGGCATACCACTGTGATCAGTTGCAGAAATTTTACTGTTGAAGAGAGTCTGTAGTAACTGTCTTCAGTTTGTAAGATCTATATCTCAACACTACCTTCAGACTTAGGTACCTTAATGTTGGAATTTTCAACTTCAGACACTTAATGCTTTATTTTTCAAGTGCTGAGTGTTTGATATTTCATCCATTTTTGGTATGGATGAAATGATTTATACATCATTTGGCATTCATGTATATCAAATATTTGTGCTGAACAAAGGAGGAATAGCTACTTAACACCTGAGAGCCTTGTTTTGTTCATACAGATCAAAGTGGCCTAGAACTTCTTTTCAAGTGAGTTAGATCTCTGACAGAGATACTACTGTGCTGTCTGTAGTCAAGCCAAGGGAATCAAAACAAGGCTTGAGAATGTATTAGTAGATGCCACAGGTTGATTTTAACTTTGATTTTATCTTTTGTCCACCTCTTCATATTTGAAAATGATGAAGCAATCTGTTCTCTGAACTTAGACAATTTGGTCCATACTGTTGGAATGCTGTGACTGAAATGTTCGTCCTGATATGGATTTGTCCTGAGTATCTGTTGCTGTCTCATGCCTTATTTTTCCTGTTTTCCACCCTGCTCTGCTCTAGTCTCTTCAAAAAGCAGTCCTATCAAAGAGCTGATTACTGACAGTGACGTGTTTTTATGTTAGTGTCTTACAGACAGAATGCTGATACTGGTTTTGAGAGTCTATAATGCAAAATTGGTGCCAAGCCCTATAGTTTTAGGCTTATTTGAATTATTAAGGTATAAGGTCTTCTCACCAGCATCTGGCATATTGAAGAGCTGCTTTGCCACATAATAGGATTAAACGATCATTTATAGAATAATGGACTAGGGTAGACTATAAGAAAAAGAAACGTTGGCTTGTCTTCTGTAAAATATTTCTTATGGTGATTTCTTCCTCCTGAAGCTGTAGGAAATTGGATGCCATTATCCAAGGTGATGCTGTATGTCTTCCTTTCATCCCACCCTTTCCAAGAGAAGGAATGTGACTCTGCTACACGTGCCACGGTTCTCCTCTCTTTGATCAATGCCACTGCACCAGCTTGCAGTTCCCTGACAGCAAGGCAGCTTTGCTTCACAGAAATGGATCTCTCCTTTCAAATCAAGGAGAACAAACCACCTGGTACATTTCATCAGCTCCGGTTACCCTCAGTTCATCATCTCTGTCAGAATCTCAGCATTTCCTACAAATTGCTTGCAGGTAAAACTAGATCTGAGCTGCTCACGTACTAGCAGTAGGTTCAAACAGCTGCACTGTTAAAAGATCTCTTCTGTAGTAGATCATCTAGATTTGATTCTATAAATGAAGTTTCTTTACAAACCTAAACTGAGCTTGAAGATTTTGCCTTTGAGGTATATAGAGGAAATGGGAAGGAGGACTGTCCTCTTCCCTAAAGAAAAGATCAGTTTTAGAATTTTATATCTGCTAAAAGTAGACTGAGAATATCCTGACCTTTAAATTGTGCTGCTTCTAAACTGTAGAATCTTCCCATATATTCCATGCTTTCTCCCTACTCTAATATAACCACACAAGTTCCTTCTTGTTTCACTTCTGAATCTGTCTTTTATTGTGCAGTCATGCTGTCCAAATGGATTTACTGAACTGCAGGAAAGTATTAAGGCCATCAGAGCCCTATACTGGGAGGTGACTGTGGCTGTGTGTGTTGTGGCTGTTTTGCAGCTGAAGGAGCTCCCTTTCGGTACAACGAGAACACCACCAGCGTGCGGGTGACGCAGCGCCTGGACCGGGAGGAGAGGGAGAGATACGAGCTCATTGCCAAGTGCACCGTCAGAGAGGGGCTCAGGGAAATGCAGGTTGAGGTGCCTTTCCTGGTGAATGTGTTAGATGAAGATGACTCTCCTCCCTTCCTTCCCAATGGCACTGATACTGCAGATGCTGTTGTGGAGTTCAACAGGAAAGAGGTAATGATGGTAATGTTCTCCTTTACCTAGTCCCTGAAATGTGAGCACAGCAGTGGGAGGCAGGACTCCTGGGAAGCATCATGTTCTGCCTGGATAATGGAGCTTGGCAACAAGCCCATCGCCATACCATGCTCTGCAGATCTGTGATTGTAAAATGCTGTTTGTAGGATTCCTTTGCCCCAAGTTATGTCTTACTCAGATCCCAAAGAAAGAGGAGTTTGGGTTAGTGATTAAAGAGCGTGAAGAAATTTGAGCAGTTTCCAAGGTCAGGATGGACACTTGTTGAGTCTGTGATCAGTCTGGGTCTCTCCGTACTGAGCTGTGCTCTGTTTGTTATGGGGTTGCTTCCCCCAGGGGATTAAAATTGTGTTGTTAGAGCAAGTGTATGTGCATGCCTGTTTCATACTTACAAATCTGTGTAATGTATCAGGACTATGTTCTGAGCATTTATTAGGATGCTGTAGAAGTAGTGGTTGACTTCTACAGACAAACCACTGTACCTGTGAAGTTTCCAGGCTGTTAATGGTGAGCTCCAAGATCTTGGTTTAATGGTGTCCTCCCATTTTTCCCTCGCTGTGCCAAGCTGATCTGTCAAGAAGTCTGAATCCCTGGTGTCTTTGGTGCCCCTGCACACACACAGCCTTTGCTTCAGTAGAGAAGTACAGATGTGGGCTCTTTAGCTCTTCAGAGGAACAATGACCCTTTTTAAGTCAATGGTATAGAGAAGACTTTTTGTGGGGGGGGGGCATAAATGATGTGTGTTTCGTGAGAGAACTTCTGTTTCCTAACAACAAGATCTCTTGGTAGTCAATTTTCCCTTCAAAGTACATTTTGATCGTATTTGTGTCTGGAAGAGAAAAGACTGATTTTAGGAGTTTGCTGCCATCTCCTGACTAGAACAAGTCTTGACGAGACACTTATGAATACATTATCCTGGGTTTCATTGAAAGTTGTAAGGTCTTGTTTGACCAGTATTTCAATCTCCAAAACAGTTATCAGAAGAAAGCTTCAGGTCCTTCAGCAGTGCCATTTATTGTTTCCTACCAGGGCACTGTTCTTTCCACGCTGACTGTGTATGATGCAGACACCACACCTATTTATCCCCTTGAAAGCAGCAGAAAGAAATACACGGGAACCATCATTACTGACGATCCCTGGATAAGTGAAACATTTCGTGTAGAGCACATCTTTGATGAAATCCACTTCAGCCCAAATGGCAGCCAAGTGAGGGGAACTCGGCACGAGTACAGTAAGGACTCTTTCTTCAAATAAAGGAGAAGTTGCTTTTTAGTAGTTGACCAATAAGCTCTTGAATTTTTCTGAGCATTTTGTAAGTATTGAGACAAAGCTGAGATATTTCATGTAAAGAAAACACTGAGTTTTAAATATGTACGGAAAAAGTGGAGCTTGTGCATCTTTGCAATAGGGAGTGCATGGGACGATAATGATGTTTAAACTGATAAGCAAGAGGTTTCGATTGTAGGATTCTTGGCTTGGTAAATAGAAGGGAAGAAGGCCTCCCAAATATCTTGAATGACAGAGAGCATAAAAACATATTTCATATGTAACTTGCCTTCTATTTCCTATTAGGAAACTTGGATATGTATAATTAAATTTGGTACATCTATTTTTGTTGGGCTTGCAGTATTAAAAGATGCATTTGCAGATAATGTGGGTTGCTAATAGACGAATCTTTTCCTTTACAGAGCTGGTACTGAATAAAAGCATTTCAGTCACAGAGCATCGTTCATTCCAGCTGGATGTTCTGGTGAATGACACAGAATTTCATGGCCCAGAAAGATCAGTGATGCTTCATTTCAATGTCTCCATCCTCCCTGTCAGCATTCAGTTTTCAAACATAACTTACCAGTTCACAGTGAACAGAAATGCTGAACGTTTTGCACAAGTAAGAACCATGTTAATTATACATCCCCTTTCTGATGGAGCTTACGAGCTGGATCACTGGGGCTAGATGTGTTACATTGGTTTTAACTGTTTTAAGCAGAATCACTGAAAAATCTGTTATCGTTGTGATTGTTGCTGGTTGTAGGAGGTAGTAGATGGGCTGGGCACTGCCTCTCCCACCACATAATAACAGAGGAGGAGCCACACATGGAACAACTAATGAGAGAAATAACACGTTGTGGGCAGGAGGACTTGCAGCCATGGGTGGCAAGGGCAACAAAAAAGGAATTTGTCCAGCTATTGGAGTCTCAGTATATTAATGGCTTTTCTTTAGTAATGGCTAGTTAGTAATTCATGTGTTTCCTAATTTAACCCTTGTTTTAGCTTAATCACCACCATTGCCATTAATAATGCTTTCTAGAGACACTTTCTAACAGGTTGACATTAGTCGGGTGAAAATTACGATGTAATTCCTATGAAACATGTATATTAATAAGGAACTAGTTCAATGCAATTAATATTATGAAAGTAAATATTAAAAACATCAGTGATGAACCCTTTTGGGAGAGCTGCTGGAAAGCATGCCTTGTAAGTATTGTAGAAGAGAGGAGAACTGAGATTAAAATATGGTCATCCCAATTGGAGAGAAAACCAATTCATTAGAAGAATTTTTAAGGAAGAATTAAGCTTTATGAGTCTTTAAGCCTCTGGCTAATTTTAAAAAAGAAATAAAAAGGGAAGTTAGATACATTGCATGTTATTATATCTAATCTGATGAAGTGCATTGCAGCTTGATAGCTCTTCAGAGTACAGAACAAGCTGTTCTCTGACAAGGGACGTTTTGTCCATAGTCTGCACTGAATATCCTAAATAAGAAAAAGGTAACACATGTGCTCATGTAGAGGTCTCACTACAAAAGCTACTCCTTTATGACACTTCATGATGCCTTGTGGCTGAAATTTTTCAATTTGCAGTCGGTTAGAAACTTCAGAGGATAGTCTGTTCCTTTTGTGCAGATCAAATTATTTCTGATGTTAGGTTTGAGGGTTTTGTAGCACCAGGCTGTGGAAGCTTTACCCTTGCCTGTTGCCTGGGGATAGGGTGAAACCTGGGTTTCCCCCAGAAGAAATAATAGCACAGGTAAGATACTCATAGCCTAACCCTTGCATCTAGAACTCTTGTATCTGTGTCACAGCATGACTGCAATTGAAACAAATGTGGACACTTAACCTGTGAGGTGTGTATGAATTTAGATTAATGAATTGGTTGGGTTGTTTTCTGTGTGCATGTTTTTATATATAGGTGTATGCATACAATATTACTGTGAGTGAATGAGTTCCATATTAAATTTGGACAACCACGGTTATCTATGCGTACCCTGGATTGCTCAAACACTTCAGTTTTAAAATCTGGGAGTATGTGGATTTTTAAAGTTTTAGGGTGCAAAACCAAAAAAAGCCAGTTGAATTTTAAAGCTACTGGTGTGGAACATTGTCATGAGAGTCAAACATCGGAAAAGGAGTTTTAGGATCTTCGAAAACAATTGCATTTCACACTAATTGTGCAGTTTCATTGGGTGGCAGTAGTAGCAGGGGAAACTGTTCCTGGCAAGAGCTCCAAGTCTCCGGGAGGAGATCTTTTTCTTTGTGTTGCTTAAGCACAAATTCACAAAGAGATTTTGTTCTGATTCTTGAGCAGTGAAGTGCAAAACTCATCCTGGCTCTGGAGGTGGTGTTCTCAGTTAGTTAAAGTGTCATCCACTTACTTCTGAAACTGGGTTTGAATTTACAGTGTGTTCAGCTTGGAGCACAAGTCAGTGTAAGCAGGTTAGTCCCCAGCACTTCACATTATTAAAGTTGGCTGCATAATTAGCCTTGATGTGCCAGAGTAGTCAGGGGAAGTACTGGGCCAAATCAATATGAAGGCTGAACTGTCTCTTGCCCTAAGGAAAACACAGGAGCGTGAAGGAATTATTAACTGCTGGGCTGATGCCATTTGTCTATTTGAGCAGCTAAATGAATTGAATAACAGAAGCACGGCCTGACAGTGCAGGCTTGCCCAGTGGCATTTAACTTATCAAAGGATTTTAAGCTCTATTGACATTTACTGAGACAAATGATGAATAACATTGGCTGAGATTTTTAGAGAGGTTATATGTCCAAATGTTCCTGGAATTCAGTGAAGAGGAACAGTATCATTATCCAGACTTTATTAAACATTGGAACTTGAAATATGGATTTTTCTGTTCTTATTTCTAATAATGGTATTTTCTGCTTTAACTGTTGAGAGTATTGCAAATTTGTAGGTTCCTCCCCTGTAAACTGATGTTACACCTGACTACCTTTTACCCTGGTTACTTGTTTTTTCACCCTCATGAGAAGGGGGAAGTAGCTGCTTTTATCTTTTTCTTCTGGAGTTGTGCTCTGCTGCACCTGAGAGTTGAGCTGGCTCCAGAACTTGTGGAGCAGAGCAAAGTTAGGAGGTTGGGCTTTCCTCAGCAGAATCAGGGAAAAAGAGAAAGTCTATCTTCCTCATAGAAATTTCTTGAGGGAGGCCTTTATAGCTTCTTCTCTAATTATATGGGGGAAGCAAAACTGGCTAATGTGCTATTCTAAGGAATAAACTGGCTCATCTGCTCTTCAGATTTTATGGGGTCATCTGAATTTATGGGGTCTTCTCCAACCCCAGTGAAGGAAATTGCTGTGATCAAAAAGGTGTCTGGAAAGAGCAGTTATGACAGAGTAGGCAGAAAGGGCAGTTTAATGTGGTCTGTGCAAAGGTTAGTGCCATGGATCATCGCTGTGTTCTCCTCCTCAAAGGAGCACCATCTGAGCAGTAGCAGAGCACTGCCAGTTGCAGTGCAGCACCAGAGCTGCGCTGACGTGCTTCTGGAAGGGACATGTCTAGACCTTGTGTCTAGACACAGTTTATGAACAGTGGAAATCTTGTCTTCTTCTTCCTGCCAGTCCCAGCATGTTGTACAGAGGAGATGGCCAGAAAGAAATGTCCTTGCTTTTGATGGCTTTCATAGTCATTCTGTGTTATCCTGCCACCTAAAATCCCAACAGGAATGGTGCCAAATGACCCATCAGTGGTGTGAATGGCAATAAATTAGATGAAGTGGGATTATCCTATAACAAAGTATGCTTCTAGAACTGCAAAGGCTTCTTCTCTGACTTTCAGTAGTCCAGGTTCATGGGAAGAGGTCTTAGTACACAAAAACGTCTTTGTTTTATAACATTCTTTAGTAAGAATGCTGGAACCAAGATGTACAGATATGCTTTTACCAGCAGTGGTGTTTCTTGAAAACATTTCTTAACTGCAGCATTTGAAAATAATCCATCACCAAGTTCCTTTCAATAACACCCCACCCTTCACATTGTGGTTTTCCCTGCAAAGAAAGCCAATGCCTCTGGGCCTGATTGAAATCCCACTCTTGTAAATGGAAAAACCAAAGTGAGCTTTGGATCAGTTCCTACAGGAGCTGGACAGGAGCTGGAGCTTTACATTCCTGTGCTTCTTAGATGATGTGTTTTAGACTGAGGAGTGTTCTAGCCTAGGTTGTCTGGCACAAAGAAGTTCAAATGTGGCAAACCAACATATTTTCATTTTTAGATTAAAATGCTTTAAAATTACAAATGAGAAACAATGAGGTTCTTACTCCTTTTAAGGCCTTCACAGAGCTCTTCTGGCCAGAAACTTTTTGACTGTAATATTATAAATATTATGTAATAGCAATTTCTACGTTATTTGGAGAGAGTCTCAGCTTTGTTCATGCTGAGCTCTTTGATTTCTCAAGGGTGACAAAAGTTTTTTTCGACGACCAGCCTGGGACAGAGCAAAGATTGAACTCAGAATTTCCCAAATCTCAGGGTCTTGTTCTCACTGAACACTGCTGCCCATCAGCAGTAGGCACCAAATACCACTGAGTATGTGTCAAGGCTTTTTGCATTTTCACTGCTAGTCTAAAGACAACAGTCAATGATTTACATCTTGTTTTTACTGAGAATAAATCACATTTAAAGGATTTACATACTGCATTTGTAGGAAAATAACAAATCTGTAAACCCCAAATAAACACTGAATTTGGCAAGGTTGTAGTATGTTCCATTTTATTTCAGATATTTTTGAGAAGCACCACATATTTTTTCTGTAGAGTTTTGTTCCTGTCTGTGATTTCTTTGTTGGTGTTTGAGCCTAGGTAGGAAAGATCTGCATTGAAAACTGCATGAAATTCCGTGGTGTAAACATCACCTACAAGTTGCTGTCCCCCAACTCGAGCTGCTATCCTGTCAACATACTACAAGGCCGAGATGACAAATTTGGGAGCCTCTATGTGAACGATTCCTCTGTGCTGCGCAGGCCTGAATGCAAGGAAATACAGTACACTGTTCAAGCTACAGACAAGCAGAGCAGGAAACACACCAAAACCCTCCTCACTGTTGTCCTGGAAGGGACTCGTAAGTACCCCAGTCAGACAACTGATTTATTTATTTATTTATTAGCAAGCGTTACTGGTATGAGGTGATGCATTAGCAGGCTGATCTGTAAAATTATGGCATTAACAATGAAAACGAGTCTGAGCTACAAGGTAATGGATCACAGAGTTTGGATTTTGATTTTTGATTTGTGCCTTCCTGTAGTAGCTATTTGTTTGAAGAACTAATGCACAGAAAAGTGAGATATTATATGCAATTCATAATGTTTATGATGACCTTTGATTAAGAAGAATCTTTAGTGTATGTGTCTCTATGTGTGACCTTTATTTTGTATTTCACATATTCCTGTGGAAGAAGAAAAAGGGTCTATAGGTGTATGTGTGTGTATCTATCTATTTGAAGAAAGAACTATATGACCTAAGTATGTTTGTTCACTGATTTTTCTCCTCCCTTCTCTCTAAAATTTTTTAATAGTTTTCTTAGTATTCTTGTAGCAATCACACTGAATTCAAGTTCTTAAGGGGCAGTGTGATGACCCACCCTTATTGGGAAGGAAGTTAAAAGTATCCTGTAATGCCCACAGAGGAGGATTTCACTGGAAACATACTCATTTCTCTGCAAACTATATTTCATTTTATGCAAAATCATACAATTGTACCTGATTAACACCTCTGTTACATTTTATCAGTTCAGAACTCCTATGCCAAGAGCAAATGGGTTGAACAAAAAGAAACAAAAGCATGCAGTGGACTTTTCTTTTTGTACAAGCACCTTGTATTGTCTGAAAACACATAATTCCAGCTGGTGCTCTTTGGGTTACTACTGTGTTAGCCCAAGAACGAAGTATTTTCTCCTAATTAAACATTCTGTATGAAGATGTAAGTATTTGTGCTCTCCATTCTTCTGTTATCAGTATGTTTGCACATATCTGTAGTTCTAGGCAATGACAGTGTGCTGTGAAGCAGACATAGCCATGCCTTCATGATCTTGCTGTTCATCTTTTATTTCACAGAGAAGGAGCACCTGGGCTTTTCTTTAATTGTTCCCTAAATTTACTGATAATTGGGTCAGTCAGTTTTCAGTCTTTCACTGCTTTCTTCATCTGTCTTTCCTTCCTCTCTATCCCTAAAATGTTTTCCTGTTTTGAGCTGACCTGCTTGTGTGTTCATTTCCCTTGTCCTGAATTTTTTCCAACAGTTTTAAAAAAAGAAGAGGACTGCCCTGACTCTTGTGCTATAAGTAAGCACCGTGCTGAATGTGAAGAGTGTGGTGGCCTGGGAGTGCTAACAGGAAGATGCCAGTGGAGACAGGGGAGTGGGAAAGGTACATTTATGTTGTGTGAAGTCAAACTTCTGTTTAGTTGTAATTGTGCATTTGAGTTCCATAGATACAAATTGATTTATTCTGGCTGGAAAACATGGTATGGTAAACTACACAGAAGCTGGGGCTAAAAAATTAATCATAATACTCATATGAAGTATGCACTAAAAAGGAAAAGTGAAGTTGGAAGGGCCATTCTTCACCTTGTCCCTGGTGATGCTGAACATGATACATAAACCAGCAGGAAGTGAGCTGACCTTGCAGCAGTGTGGCTGGAGCAGGTGCACCCAGCAGACAGTGAGCACAAAGCAGTGTCTCTTTCTGTGGTCTGGAGCACAGATCTGACGGGTGACAGCACTTGTCTCTTCCAGAACAAAGATTCTGTGTTGGCGCTTGATCTCTTCAAACTGCATAAGTGTCATACATTCTCTGCAACCACTTATAACCCTCGGATTCAAGTGGGTGAAATTGTGTAGAGAAATCCTCAGATGGGAAAGCTGCCCTTCAGTCTCAGAGTGGTCAGCCAGCTCTTTTTCAAGCAGTATTCACAGTAACTGCAAGTGACGTGACCAGAGGGCTGTCAAAATCAGAAAAGATAGCAAAAAAATGGTTTCTTCCATTTGCCTTTATTTGCTGTCTTGCGTGTTACTTTAGCAGGTGTTTGTAGTCATAGATGTTCATTTTAAAAGGCACCATAACTTGTGGTTTGGAGTGTTAGTGTGCGCTGAGAAGATGCAATGAACTTTCCTTCCTTGTGGTATTAGTGCAGCTGTTTCTCTGTTAACAGGGATCACCACAAACTACTCCACATGCACCCCGAGCATCAAGACTTGTCCAGATGGCATCTGTGATGTGGTGGAGGGCAAAGACCCGGCTGTGTGTCCCCAAGACTGCACAAGTAGGGAATGTTTTAGGATGGGCTTTTCTGTTACACCTCTGATGGCTTCTCAAATGTCACTTTCCCAAGCGCAGATACTTTCACAAGCTCAGCATCTCTGCATTGTCACACTTGCATTTGAATCATACAATTGAGTTAATGTTATGGGGATTAATCTTGACCTTTTTTGAGCCAGGCAGGTGACACCCATTAGCTGACTGATGGAGGGATAAGGTGTTCTCAGCAATTCCCATTCTGCTGCCTGGTCATTCACAGGTGGTGATTTGCAGTGGAGGTACTTGCTGAAGGAGGTGTAGGTTCTAGGCACGTTAATGCCCCACTTCCCAGCTCAAGTATAGTGTGACAGGAGCCAGGCCTATTTGAGCTCCTGGTAAGTAAGTGAGAAGAAACAAATTTATATTTAAAATAAATGTGTTTAGGAAAGATCATCTGGGGAAATGTACCTGCCCTTTTTTGACAGGTGGCCATCAGAATGATCCAGTGCCTTACCTATTTGAAGATCCAGGCAGATATTCATACGAGGAGAATTTATGAAGGAAGAATTGAAATGTATTTGTGTTGGATCTTTTTACTTGAGCATATATTTCTACACTCCACTCATATACCTGTGAATACCTGCAAGTTCACAACTCACTCTGAAGATATACAGGGTAGAAAAAACAGTGTAATTCTCTTGAGCAATTTCCATCTTCTGTGAGATGATAATTTTTAAGTGGATCTTTTTTATCTGACAGTCTAATTCAGGAATAAAAGCACATATGTCTTGAATGTTTCTTCTGACTCTGACATCATATACTTCAAGCTGAGATTTTAAAATGGAGTGTTAGAAGAACTAGCATTGTCTTAAAGCCTGGAACTTAATGTTCTTCTATAAAGTTAATTACTAAAGAGGCTTCTTAGTATTTTACATACAAGAATGGATTGTGTATTGTAAGTTAGTGTTATCAGAAAGATAATTATTTCATCAGAGTGTATAGGAACAATCCCTTAAGTGGGAGAAATGCTTGAAGGAAGTGCAAGTAACTTCTTTAATCATCTGAAAAGAATTCTTTATTGGTAATAATTGCAATAATTTGTCATTTTAAAAGTGGAAATATATGTGCCAGGGGCTACAGTACTAAAATATGTACAACATATGCAACATCACATGTTTTGCTCCAAAGAATTATTGTCTTTCTGGATAATAAGCAGGCGAGTAGGACAAGTTTTCAGGATGTTACGCAAGCCCTTTTAACGCCTAAGTTGAATAATTGTGTACATGACTTGACACAATTGAGAACCTGGGCTGATGCCCAAAAGCAGTATACTCGCAGACAAAAAAATGAGTGTGTTCTGGGAGCTCAGAGCTCCAGGAGCACCATTTTATCAGCTTTTACTGGCAGGGGACATTTCTTTGGAAATGGCAAACAATAAATAGGCCAAGATGTGTTAAGATCAAGGATATTCTTTAGGTTGTGAAAATACTTATTTCTGTAATTCATTTGTCATTATGATGGCTATGTCCTTGAGTCCCAAAATTGCTTTCTCACAGTAACACTTTTAATATTACATTCAAGGGCACTTAGCTGAAGCAGCTGGTGCTGTGGCAGTGCCTATCAAATAGAGGAAAACACAATTGCATTCTTAGGAAGAGACTGTCAGTAAGCAACTGCTCAAGAACAGGTTAGGTAGGACTGGCTCATTCCCTGCTTCCATCTGCTGCCAGGTTTTCAAACATAGGCAGATATAGATAAATGCATACGATTTTCTGTGGCAAATGGAAACTTTATTTCATCACCTCTTCATGATGGAGAAAGTTGGCTGGAGAGAGGCAGGGAGGATAATGAGGAATTTTTGGGAATACCAGTGCTTTTAAGTGTCAGCTCAGAGGGCCGTGACTCAGCAGAGTCTCTTCCGAAATTAACCACCTGAGCTGCCTGTAAAATGCTCTTTGTGATTAAGGCAGTTTAGAGATAAAAATGTCACTGCTAACAGTCATTTTTATAACATACACAGAAAAAAAAATTATTTGGAAATGCAGTTGCTGTTACTCTACATGAAGAACCACTTGAAATCAAGAGCATGAGTTTCTGCAATTCTTTTAGTCATATTAAATAACGCATTTTTAGATAGTGCAGTTCATTTTTTTATCACTTGCACTAGGCTTTTACTCTTAGTGCTTTGACATTTTGCAGAGGTGGTTAAGTGTTGTTATCTCCATGTGACAGTGGAACCAATGATACCTAGAACAGTATGCTGACTTTTCCAAGATGTGGGGAAATCGGCATCAGAAGCAGGAACAGAACTCAAGAACAGCTAATGAGGACTAATGTTTAAACAGTGCAAGGTCCTCCCATTTCTGGATCTCAGAAATTTCAGAATTTAGAGTCTTCTATCTCCCTCAGGAGTCCTTGTCATTATCCCTGCACTGTGCTCCCTGGTTACATTTCAGATTCATACTGGGGTAAACCCATGGAAAACTAAGCCTTTTCCCTTTACCTGCATGTAAGAATCTTAGCCTGTTGTCTGTATTTGATTAGGTGGAAACATTATTGGTGGCCATGGGAAGGGCATTGGAAATCTTGGAATTAAGTCAGGACATGGGATTTGTTACTGCTTCCCAAGACAGAACTGTTATTGTGAGAAAGATGATATCAAAGGTAAGTCCATCTGCTGTTCTGATAGTAATTTTTTTCTCTGTATGCATCATGTGTACATATAGAGCTGTCTACACTTGTGGCCATGTTAATAAGCCATATGTTTGGTCAAAGACTGCTAATAAAAAACTCGTGGGGAACTGGCACCTTGACATCCACTATGGAGCCTGAAAATTTCCAAAATGGGTTACTTATAGCCTTGGCTAAGGATTTTTTTATTCATTACTACTTGACAAACAAGTCGGTCATCCTTTGATTTCCAGCAGCATTTGCATTTCAGTGAGACTTACCTGATATTTGCAGAGGCAGCTAGGAGAATTAGAATAATGACTTCTATTACTTTCAAGTAATTCCAGCTCCCTGATAATTTCTGAAAAATCTCAGCTTCAAAATGTCAGAGATAACCATCACCCATGGTGTCAGGAGGAGGAGTGCATTATTTTTTTTTCCTTTGTTTAAACAGAAAAGCTTTGTGCGGTTGCTTCAAATGGAAAAGGGATATTTTAAATAATTTTTACTTTGGCTAATAATAAACATAACATGAAATAGTTTGCATCTTTAAAACTGAATTATCATGCAGAAGTAAGAGGCCACAAGGATGGTACTAAGGAGCTCTTCTTGGTCCACAGAGCAACTGTGTGATGACTTGTGCAAGACGGTGATCACAGGGGCAGTGGTGCTGTGCTTCGTCATCTCCGTGCTGGTTTCCTTCTACTGCATCCACCGGTACCACAAGAACTCCCCGAAGCCGCCCATCGCCTCCGCCGAGATGACGTTCCGGCGCCCCGCGCAGTCCTACCCCATCAGCTACTCCTCCAGCAACGTCCGCCGGCCCTCCCTGGACTCCATGGAGAACCAGGTGTCTGTGGACACCTTCAAAATACCAGTAAGCCTGATGCCATTTTGCTCTGTTTTGGTGTCAGCCTCGTTTATGCATGCAGACAATGCTACAGGAATGCAGTCCATTCATGGAAACACCGTTACCTTCAATACACCCATGACCTTCACTTTCATTGGAAATCATATCCACTGAAGATATTTCATGAGTAATTGGGTAAACATTTTAGTTTGCTGTATAAGGCCAGTATGTTCTTCCTTTTTTATGCTTTAATACATTGCAGCATTTTAGGTTAATTTAAGCCAATGATTTTTACTGATGTAGCATCTTACAGTACTGTGGTTTTACTTTTAACGTTGTCCAGTAAAGCACCAATGATCAGCAGGTTTGTACTCTCTATGATGTGCCAAATTACTGCAACAAAACTAAGTTTCACAAATTACCAAAAAATCCCTCCTGAGATCTCTTCCTGATTTCTGATATACACATTGTAGCTGTCAGTTGATGTGGGAGTTTTACCCACATTTAAGGACTTTTGCCCAGTCATGCTGTAATACCTTTACTCTACTTTTTCCTGCTTTGAATTACACACTACCCAGGATTTCTGTGAGATGGGGTGTTTTCGTGAGCCAGCATGGTAGAGAAACGCTGCTGCTTTATATGGCAACATCAGATCTATTTGAGTGTTAGGTAGTGAGGTTTTCACAGACCTTGTACTCTGTTCGCTTTAGTTTCTTGTCTGGTTTGTACATCTGTCATAATTTTGCAACCTTAAAGCATATTAGCACTAATTTTCTAAGAGGATGATTGTTGTCTCTGATCAGTTCTTAAGGGAAAGCCTTATTCTGTGAGTAAAACTTCTCCATGAAAGTCACATGTTCATAGTTATTCTGAAAGCAAGCGTTTATCCTGTATCACTTCATTTTTCATTTGTACCCAATTTCCCAGACCTGTAAATATAATCCATTATCCATAGACTTCCTGTACAGCCTGTTTTGAAGGAGTTTTTTTCAGGTAAGGGAAAATACATTTGCAAAATATCTCAATACCCAGAAGCTTTTATAAGAACTCACTGATACTGATAAAAAGAGCAACCAAACACTGTACACTGAAGTGCACCTGTTCCTGGGAATAGCTCCTTTGCTTGCCTCATCTCACAGGGTTTCTTTTCTCTCCTGCAGGAAGATCCAAAGTGGGAATTCCCTCGGAAGAACCTAGTTCTAGGCAAGACTCTTGGAGAAGGAGAATTCGGAAAGGTCGTCAAGGCGACAGCGTTCCGACTTAAGGGAAGGGCTGGCTATACCACAGTGGCAGTGAAAATGTTGAAAGGTACCTTCCCATCAGGGCTTGAAATGACTTGCAAACTATTTGTGGTAACCTCTGAATAAATTTGAAGAGGGGCTTATGTGAAAGCAAAAGGTCAGCAGTGAAAGCTAAAAACCCAGCAGTGTCACAACCTTTATTTCTTCCAGTATTCTAATACTTTCTAACAATCACAATCTGCAGATTTGTGACTTTAGCAGTTAGCATCACATTGATCCAAGTACATAATTCTACATCATGATGTGCAAGGAGCCTCTGTCTTAACAAAGCAAATGTATTCAATTCTGTTTGGCATTGATGGGAATATTGCAAGGGTTTGTTAAAGCTTTCTGATTCTTTTCCTCTATCCAGTTCTCTTGGACAAAACCTTTTAAATAAATCATGTGATAATCATATGAAGAGATAGAACAGACCTGTTAACTTCCTCTCCTGATTGAGAATTCTGTCTAGTTTTATACTTTCTGATCTGCTTTTCAATCACTAGGAGCTCTGTCAAAATGGCTTGAATAACCCAGTGCTGTCTCCTGCTGCCTTTAGTTTACCCTGAAACTTTAAACCTGTGGGGAACAAAGTATGCCTAGATAATGTTAAGATGATAATATGAGACCTTGCACTGAACCATTCACTGCTGCTTACGAGTAAAAGCATATCATTACAGGAAAATTATATTCTTCTTATTACCATTTCTGTTATATTCAAAGCACATTTGCTACTCCTTGAGAGGAAAGATGTTGCATATCCCACCCCTTTACCTAAGAAGTAAATGCATTATGCAGTGCATGCTTTCATTGCAAGAGGTTCAGGTCACATGGAGGGAGTCTAGGAACTAAGATTTTTTGGAAGTGAAGATTAATTAACTGTTACTTGTAATACTCAAGAAATGACCTGTATTGTATTACATTGTCAATACAGTAGGCACTAGTTCATCTCATGTTTATTTGTGTGCTCAGTGGCATTGCTTTTTCTAGCACATTTCATCAACATGTGACTGAGTTTAGACTCTAAGTCTTAGTGGTAAAAATGTTGCTTTTACTTGCTGATGGTTTGACATGCAGTTTTTCCTATCTATGATGAAGGAAAGAATTGACCAAATTGACAATGCGAAGGAGTAAACCTTTAGTTAAACATCTTATTTTAATAAATTGATCTGACATTTACAGTAATACTTTAGGCTCTAATGAATCCCTCTGTAATGTAAATTAAATTGCAGATAGTCACCTGAAATTCCATTTTCCAGCTTGGCTGTGGAGAGCATTTGTCATTCTGCAAATATTTATATGCTATTATTGGCTTAACTTTACTGTTCACACATGACAATTGAAGCATAAGGACGAGTGCATTAGCTTCAGTGGCCTTTGCAATGCTGCCAGGAAGGACAAAGGGCAGTTATTTTGGATCAGGCCAGCACCTCCCATTCTTTCCCCGTACCAGATGCAGAGCAGGTCATTTGTCCAAGTGTTGGGGACTGTTACACACTGAGTGATCTTTAAAGGGCAGTGCTAGGCTCACCTGTATGTTATTGCCTCTTACTGCATGAAAGAGATCTCCTGCCTGAGCTGGGTAGATGGGCACAGTCTGGGTAAGAACAGACCAGGGCAGGATTCCCCCTGTTGTGACAACTCGGTGCTAGGTACTGTGGAGGGATCAGGGAGCAATGAGCTGAGCCAAAATAGTCTTGGAGCTATGGATGGAGGTTTAAAGGAACAGATTGATAATTTTTTTCAGCCCATTATTACCCCTTTTCTCATATGAATTAAATTTGATCTCCTGCCTGATATGAATGCCCTCATTACAATAAAATTAAAGGCGAAAACACCAACCAACACATAAATACAAATTATTTACAGTTTGTTAAAATGAGTGGCCTAAAGCTTTAGAGCTAAATGTCTCCATTTGAAGTTAGGTTTTTTTTGGTAGACAGACAGGCATGGTACATGGTTAACTTTGCTCTGTTCTGTTTGTTCACATCACACAGCTCCAGAGCTACAAAAATAAGACTTTTCTTACACGCATTAAACTGACATTCTTGATTTTTGTTTTCATAAATAGGTACTTTTTGTAGTCTTTACCAGTATTGAGAGACCAGCTGATATTGTTCTCCCTGCAGTGGAAGATTCTGCACTCCGTGTGCAGATTCAGACAACAGGATAATATGAGGCAGATACAAACATGTAGCTCTGATACAAACATAACAGTAGAACAGAATAACTGTTTTTATACGGAGGGCAAACTGGTCACACGTGAATGGGCAAATAAATCCTTTGGTGATCACAGCCTTTATGAAAAAAGCACACAGTACAGTACCAAAGAGCAGAAGCCAGGCTTGTTTTTATTATCCTTAAATCAGGATGAACACATCCTTGTCAATGCCCAGTAATGACACTGGAGGAACTCTCCAGGCCAGTTCTGTGTGTCAGAGAGATTAAGGATGAGGAAGAAGGTTTGTCTCTGACCTATGGTGTGTTTATGACTAGGGATCTCCTTCAAGCCCCAGTGCCCTCAAAGAGGAAGTTTGTCAGTCTGAAGAATTCTGCAAAAAGGCAAAACACTTGAAAGGCTAAGAAAGCTTCCTGGGGCCATATGTTGCCACATGATTCTCACTGACATCAGTGAAGTCTGCATACATGTCCCCCAGTAAAATCAGTTTGTACTGTACATTTAACCTCTGAACTCTAAATCTGGATGCATGCTACAAGAGTAAGCCAGTAGATTAGTGGATTTTTACTCTGTTGGAAAAGGTATTTAGAGCAGAAGTGAGTGAGTCTATTTTTGTTTGATCTGCGTGAGAGCTTGGCTCTCATATGCTTCTGGAGCTTTTATTGCACTGATTCACCCTAAGAAGTTGCTTTAGAACACCAGAAAAGGTCTGTAATAATTTCATGGCATCTTTAAGACATTACAGAGTCTGCTCCTGATTCTTGCCTGACCTCCTGGTTCTGCAGTCATTAGTATCAGGGCAGTGCAATGCCTAGAGCAGGCTGCTACCAAGCCAGAGCAGCAGCAGTCACATTCACTTGGTTCTGATGTGAATGGCTGCAGGACACCGGAGATGGGAAAATTTCTCTCCTGTGGGGAAGTACAGAGTTTTCCAACCTCTTGCTAACTCTGGGAGAGATGGCAGATCTCATATTTCAGACTGTACATAGAGAACTCTTGAGTGGTGCTTTCCTAACCAAAACTGTGTTTGGTCACTTTCTGCAGAAAATGCTTCCCAGAGTGAGCTGCGAGATCTCCTGTCAGAGTTCAACCTTCTGAAACAAGTCAACCATCCTCATGTCATCAAGCTTTATGGAGCCTGCAGTCAAGATGGTAAATACTAAAAGCTTGTTACTAAGAGGAAACCATCCAGAAAGGAAATCAAATGCAGTTTGTTGCTGGATTTCAGCAACTGCTTGATATTTGCTGAGCATCCTTTAAATTTGCTGTTGGATGAAAAAAGAGGGATATATTAAAAAAGACAGTACTTGAAAGAAAAGGGAAATACTAATTCAGTGTAACTAAACATTCTTCCTGGGATTTTCATCAATGCACATTTTGATTCTGAAGCTATTTTAAATTAACAAGTCTCCTACAAATTCTCTTCCAATCAATATATATTTTTATATTATGTTAATAATCAGGGTTATCAAATACGAGTTATATTTCAAGTTTAATTGAGTTTTCATTATTGTTGTTATTATTTATCCTAAAACAATGTAAATAGACAACTACAACCATATGTAGATGAAGATAGCTGCACAGTTAGGTTGATATCGAGTTTTCTTCCACTGTCTCAAAACTGTTGTCTCCCTCTGGCTATGAAATGGTTTCTAAAAGCCACAGTCATCAACAAGCATATTTCAAGGGGTAAAATCTGCAGACACATGTATTATAAATTGCCAGTGAAGCGAAATTTGTTGTGCATAGGAATTGCTCATTTTAAATGAAGTGGCACGGCTACATTCTCTTCCTTTGCATCTGCAGTTGTGCAGCCTAAAATCACAGCATGGATTCTGCTACCTTGGACAAAGCCCTGCCTTCTTTGCCAACCCAGTTCTGTAGCAAATGTCACTTTTTAGTTGTAGACAGAAATGTAATTCAGGAGTGAGTCATCTCTGAGTCTTAGTAAGGTAATGAAACAGTGGGGCGGGTTAGTTTTTTTTCTTTTCAGTACAATGTATTTTTCATCCCAAAGGAAGTGAAATGTTTGAGTCACAGGCTTTTAATGAATATAAAGTTAATTCATTAGTGTATGAGGTAGGAGCACTTAGATACAGCAAACAAATGTATTTATCATTAGGTAGGTATTATTGAGTAGGTATTATTCATGTGGGTAATGGGGAGGAGAAATTAATGGATTGTAATGCCAGAATGTTTCTAAGTTTTATCAAAAGGCACCTTAAACACACTGCTGGAATTAGCAGGTGATTTGAGATCAGTATCACAAGCTCAAGAAGATTATTTTAATTTTGAAGTTTCTCTAAATTAGGCTGTTTTACAGATCCAGTTTGTATGAAGGTTGTCTGGTTTTTTGATCTCAGACTATCTAGATGAGGGATTACAGGCAAGAGCCAGCATTCTGCTTTGATTTAGCCTGAAACTCATTCTCTTTGCATAGAGGATCTAAGCCAAAAATACTCTTTATTTCATGGCTGACTCAGTGCTTTTTATGTTAAGGGCAGAAGTGTCTGGAGCCTCTGACTGTTCAAAACAGTGTGCTGATTAGAAGAAACTTGTTTGAAAAAAAACCCAAATGAATTGTTTATTGACCTGTGCATTTGTTTATTTCAGGCCCACTGTATTTAATTGTGGAATATGCCAAATACGGCTCCTTGCGCAGTTTCCTCAGGGAAAGTCGAAAAGTTGGCCCGAGCTACGTGGGCAGTGATGGCAACAGAAATTCCAGTTACTTGGATAACCCTGATGAGAGAGCCTTAACCATGGGAGACCTGATATCATTTGCGTGGCAGATCTCCCG
Source organism: Onychostruthus taczanowskii (assembly GCF_017590055.1). Lineage (NCBI taxonomy): Eukaryota > Metazoa > Chordata > Aves > Passeriformes > Passeridae > Onychostruthus > Onychostruthus taczanowskii. The sequence continues at coordinate 8,347,165 of NW_024499462.1, read as the reverse complement.
AGGGATGCAGTACCTTGCAGAAATGAAGGTAGGGCAGGCAGGGGTGATCTCAGCGTGTGACAGATGTGGAGCAAGCAGCTGGTTCCTCCACCAGAAGCATAAACACTCCTGTTGTTTCCTTCCAAAAGCTGGTGCATCGGGATTTAGCAGCCAGGAACGTGTTGGTGGCAGAAGGACGCAAAATGAAGATTTCTGATTTTGGCCTCTCACGTGATGTGTATGAAGAAGATTCCTATGTAAAGAGGAGCAAGGTACAGTGTGTGTTAAAAGCAGTAGTGGAAATTATTGCCTGATCAAGGAAATTAATTTATACTGTGGCACTTGACCATGGATAAAAAGGAAAGTGGCTATTTTTATTAAGATAATTATTTTAAGGAAATAAAAATGACAGTGGAGCAAAATCATGAGCTTAACCAGTGGGATAGAAATACTTACATATATGTAAAATATGTATCATCTTTAAGTAACTATTGCCTCTTCCACTCCTCATTTATCCAGTCCTCTCATTCCACTCCTTATTTATCCAGTTCCTTATCAAACTGCATGAGAACACCAACAAAAAAAACCCCATCTTTTTTCTTTCTCTCTTCCTATTTATAATTTTAAAAATCAGCTAAAAATATCAAAGAGCTGAAAAATATATAGACAACTTAGATCAAGTTCCACACAACTTCCACAAGTCAGTCCTGGGCTAGACTGTGATGTTCGTGAGCACAGCTTCCCACTGACTGTGTCAAATGAGCAGTGGTGGTTCAGTTCCATCTCTGGCTTAATATGAAGGAGCTGCCAACAGAAATTTTTTGCATGTGAAAATGTTAAAATTTTATGGGAAGATTTCCATAAATACTGTGAATTTTTAGTTTAGCTTTCTCTGTTTTTAAGGGCCAGTTTGTGTGAATGTTGCGTAAGTCAAAATGAGTTGTGAAGAAAAAAAAACTTCTAGGAGGCCTGATTGTATGTAAAAGGGCATTGCCACTTTCATTTAGCTGTCTTGTGATGGCTGTGTTTTTACATTGATTTGTTGCTCAATAGTTTAAGAGTAATGCATTTACATAAAGGCAGTTTGACAGTTCAGTTTTGTTTGGTGGAGCATGATGTACTGAGAGTGGATATTTGGTCTCTACTTCTGAGACACTCATCACTGTAGTATTATTCTGAGCCTAACAAGCATCTGTCTGCTTGGGTGAGGAGACAGGGAAGAGAAGAATTTGAGAAGGAAGAGGAAGTTTCAAATCCTGCTGAAATACTTTTTACATCGATATATATGGATTGCATGAGAATGAGAAAGCATATGAATGCTAATCACACTGTGAAGGTTATGAAACATCTTGGAAATTTTGCATACCTAGACTTTCATGAATATTTGGGGTGGATTATTCAGATTTTCCCAGTGAATTTCTGCCAGTGAAAAATAGCAACTTGTAGATGCCACTTAGAAATTTGTAACCAAATATGATTGTCCAGGTTCAGTTCTGAAACCAAAGGTATCTGTAACATTCAGGTGCTTCTATTTATGCATCATCCCTGGTATAAATGAGATAGTTCTTCCTCTTTAACCGTCATTCCTTATCATTTTTGCATCTGCACGTTTTCAAAGCTCTTTGTTAAGAGTTTAGTTTATCTGAATTAGACTGGTGACCATCTGCAAAAAGCTACACTAGTTCATTGCACATAATTGGATTGCTAAGTGTGTGAGAAGACATGAACTAGTTTTTTAAAAAACTCTTACAATTATTCTCCTCACTGTTTTTCTTATGAAATGCCAAATCATAAGTGCATTGGCAAGTGCTGTAGTATGGACAAGACTCTGTTTTACTATTTTGAAAAGAAATGCCTTGTTTTTTCACTTGGAAACTTATTTTTCTGACCATTACTGCTTTTTTTACCTCCTAGGGTCGGATCCCTGTGAAATGGATGGCCATAGAGTCACTGTTTGACCATATCTACACAACACAAAGTGATGTGTAAGTGTAAATTCTTGAGTGCTTTCTGGTTTGTGTGCTTGTTTACGGACCTGGGGAGGGAGCACAGCAAGATGTGTAGGAGCCAAATCCATTACTCTTGCAAAGAAATATGAAGGAAGTCTGGATGGCACCATCAACTGGCAGTGATGCCCAAGATTTTTGCTGTTGAATTAAATCTGAATAAAATATTATCAGAAGTATTTATATACATAATTCTTGTTGAAATCAGCAAGGGTTGGAGCTGTTCATGTGACATGATTGACTTTGTATATAGACACGAGTTAGTAGAGTTTGCTGCAGATAATGGTCATACCTGAACCTCTCTGTTCTGTTCATCACTTGTTTGTAACACTGAGTGGCAGGTGAGGGATGGAGTGGAGGAAAGGAAGGGGAATTTAATGCCTGAGCTCTCTCCTGTTGAAATCAATGACAGAACTCCAGTCAGCTCAGTCCAGTTTCAGTGCCAAGATACAAGCTTATTTTCATGATTAGGGAAACAGAGACCCTGAAGATGGATATGCTGGAATCTCCACCTGTGATGAAGAGGAGACAAAGTAACCACAGCTAAATTATCCCTATGCCTGATAAGCATGGGCCAGGCAGAAGAGTGTTTGTAGACATTTTTAATTCAGGATCAGATGCTTTTCATTTCTTTCTCTCTGGGGCGAATGATGCTTGTGACTAGTCACCAGGCAAATTCTAAAGCTAAAGATTATTTATTTAGGAGAAAAACCTCTTAAGGATTGTAAAAGCAGCAGTACATAGGCCTGATTTTCTGCTAGGTAGCATCTTGATACTTTCTAAGTTTGCCTTGAAAGAGAGCATCTGACCAAAGTAATGTTTGGGTTACACTCAAATGAAGTAACATGCCAGTTTGGATGGCATTGCACTTTGAGGGGAAAAACACTTTGATAATAGCAGGATGTCAAAATATACACCTTTAGATTTGTACTTCTAAAATTATTACCATTCACTTTTTATTCTTCTCTCTGCAGATCAGAGCAGTTTTAGTGAAATAAAATACTTTGCATGCCTTGGAAATTCCTTACAAAGTGAATTTCCAAAGTATTTTCCTTTACTTTGTATCCATTGGAGTAAGAAAAGGAAAAAGTAGGGATAATTCTTGAGAGAATGTCACTTTTACTTAGGTCAGCGTTCAGGTTTTTCTGGGTCTCTTTTAATCCTCCTCAGAGCACCCGTTGTGCTGACTTGCTTCTCTAAAATTACTTTTCCCAAAGAATCGTTAAAATTCCTTTAAAAACTTCTAAGCATATTTTTAATTTCTTCAGTTTTGTCACTGTGGTTTGGGTCCAGAACAGATTGTGTTGTCATGTAACTGCCTCTTCTTTGATTGCTGATGGATCATCTGGATCCAATAGCATTCCTCCCATTCCGTTTTCCCGATGGGTGCTATTAAGCCCAGGAGCGTGTTTCCTGTCAGTGGGATCCAGCACCATGCAGAGGTTGCCCAGCTGGCATCAGAGCCCTGTGCAGCACAATGGGCTGGTGCTGTGTCGCTTCCCTGCTTCCCAGGGCTGGCTTAGGATCTCCATGCAGAGCTGTGCTGGTTGCCCAGCTTTCGTGGAGGTGCCTCGGCAGCACAGCGTTGTGCTGTGCGCCTCTGCTCCCATGCAGTGCCTGAAAGGCTCCAGGTGTCTGCTGTGCTTACACTGTGCCATTGTCTCACTGCTGGCTCACCTTTGCTGTGTCATTGTACATGAAATAATCCAGGAGTGCTGTACAGCAGCTCCTAATTTAGCCAGGTTCCTGCAGAGCAGAACCGAGACACATACCACACACCCAGAGCTGCAGAGCAAGTCCTCTCCAGCACCAGGTTCCATGATGGCATTTCAGAGCAGCAGACTGATCAATGAAGTACTCCTTTTGCTGCATTGATTGGTGCTTTACATAATTGCACTCACTGAAAATATTATTTTTATGGATATTCTCTGTTGTTTGTGGTGATGCAGTTATATTTTAGGTGAACATATTACTCTACAACCATTCCAGTATTCCCTTTTTTCTGATATTCTGTTTCTATTTTCCACCCTGTTCCTTCTCAAGCTGTTCTGTATAGTTAGTGGTTAGCAGAGTTTAATAACAGTACCACTTGCCAGCATTTACAAAAACTCCATTTTTGCTTCAGAGGTCTATGACATCAGTGGAAAGCTAACCTACTATCTTCTTCTTCACATACTTTTCTTTCCTGGCTTTTTGTGATCATGTTTTTATTCCGTAATAAACCTTACACAGTGGGAAATTCTCCATCTCTCATTTCTCCTCCTGTAGTACTTAATGTAGTACTTAACAATCTGAAAGTACTGCAGCATTCTACAGCATTCTATTCTAATATGTTCACTTACTGAACAACTTCAGTTAAGAAATTGTTCATCTGATCCCTCCTTCCATATTCTGGAAAATTCCTCCTGAGCAGAAGTGGATTTTAGAAATAAAATCTGCCATGCTCCAAAGTTTATTTGAATTAATCATGGACAGAATTGTAACCTGATGGCAGAGTGTAATTGGCTTCAAAAAGGGTATGAGGAGAAATATTAATAAAGTATATGAAAATGCTATAAATATTCATAAGCTTTCAAGAATGTGCAAAGTGATTAAAAATTAATTCAGTGAATGGCATTAGGCAGAAGAATGGCAGCATACCACCTGGGACCATGTGAGAGTCACTTTGACTTCTCTGACAATTTGGGAAGTTTTATTTCTGTACCTTTGGGGTTACTTTTGTTCTTTAAAATGTGAGAAGCGCAGGTGGAAGGGAGTCAGACAGGAGGTGAGGTATTTGTTTAACATTTGGAGATGGAATTTTCATAGGGAATTAGACATGGCTGTTTGGTTTGGCAGTAGGTGTCTAAAACTTCTTAAAATTTTCTTTAAAATGGAGTTTACAGAGCAATTGCCCAAAGCTAGCATTTTCATAAATTGTATGCAATTTTGCTTCCAGATGCATCCCATTGAGCAGCCCCAGTGTTGGCTGGTCTCCTTCCTTTCAAACATCCAGATTTTGTCAGTTGTCAGTTGAGCAGATTCAGGGTGAATTGTAGCTTCTTTGTGTCTCAAAAAGCCTTTCAGTAAGAAAAGAAAAACATTTTTGCCTCTTTTCTTCTGGCTTGCTCTCCAGAAATGGACTAATTTATCTAAATATTTCTCACCCATTATGCAAGGTCTTTTTGTTTGAGCTCAGCAGTAAAATAGGTTTAAAAATTCACTACTTCTGTTCATTTCAGAAAATGGTTTCTTCTGTTCTGTGTCAAAGTTCGTTTTAGGCATTTGGTATTTCCAGAGGAAATTCTTTCCTCTTCTTTCATCAACTCTAAGAAGACAATTAAGTCGTGAATCACTGAAATGGCCCAAGAGGCCAGCTGAAATCAAAGGTGTTACTTACGATTTAAATAAACACATTGTGTTGCCTCATAGTCAAGACAGGAAACCAGTCCTGGGGTAACTCTGTAAATTGAATTTAGAGTTATTTCTGAATACAAGAGCTAATTAGGGAGGTTAGACTGCTGCAGGAGCCCTGTGCAGCAGAGGAGCAAGTCTTTGGGCTGGACCACCAGAGGAAGGACTTCCTCTTTCTGCTGTCTAGAGAAGATGGATCTTCCCAGGGTATAATTAGCTTTTGTCAATGGATAAAAGAGGTAACTGTTTTCTCTGCTGTCTTGGTTGCTAACCTTTTCAATGAACAGTATTTGGGAACACAGATGGCCCTGCTTGCATCTGAGCAACTGCTCTCTGGCGTGACGTGTCTTGAGTTTTGTTGGGTTCTGAAAATACTAGGAGGAGATTTGTTGTGTAAATGCTACACTAAGCTGGTGAAACCTACCACTCTATATAAAAGCTCATTTTGTCTTTTTCAGATGGTCATTTGGAGTTCTGCTGTGGGAGATTGTTACTTTAGGAGGCAATCCTTACCCAGGCATTGCTCCTGAAAGACTCTTTAACCTCCTAAAAACAGGCTATAGAATGGAGAGACCAGAAAACTGCAGTGAAGAAATGTGAGTAACTCTTGATCTGATTAGATTCAGAAAACATTAGTAAATATACTTGAAAAAAATATTTAAATAAATACCTCTTAAATACTATTCTGTATTTCATAGAGATATAGTCAAAATATGTAGTGCTTTAAAGAATGTCATGAAATTAGTGAACAGTAAAGTGAGGGAGAAAAATTACTCACAGAATGCCTACAGCTATATCCAAACCATTTGTGGGGTATTGAATAACATGCTTGCAAACAATTAGAGTTTGTACATTCAAAACTTCTGAGGGTGGGGGAAGGGGGAAACTTCCATAAAACACAGTGGTAGCTGAAATATTCAAGAAAATGTCATAGTACTTTCTGCAGCTGAAACAGATATTCCACGCACAGTCATTATCTGTAAGTTGTGGCATTCCAGAAGAAAAATGGTACCTTGGCCCAGAGATCTACACCCTTGAAGACAAAAATTTCCTGTGACTTGATAAGCCCATGGCTTTGGAGACAGTTCATAATTTGTTAGCTGATTTATTAAAACACAGTCAATGTGAAGTATCTGTTGTCTGTGATCTTCCATGGCATTTGGAGATGATTTTATGTTCAGCCTGCAAATTTGATCGTGCTTGCAGTTTTTTGAAAGCTCCCAAGCTTTTAGTCATTGTGACCACTCTTTTGACTGATTCTCAATTGGAAGGGTGCTTTGACCACATCTGGGCTGAGAAAAAAAAGTTTAAATAAATAATAGTTTAAATAATAGTTTTTTTTAACATACAGAATAAAACACTAAGTATTTCCAAATTTAGGGCAGTGTAGCAGTTTACAAGAACGATTGGCAAATATCATCTAAGAAATGTATAATACTAATTCTTTATTTGTTTCATCTCAGTGAGGAATACTCATTCCACAAACATGTTATGTCATTGATAATTATTAGTTTAGGCAAGCTGACCACATCTGAGTTTCTGGGATTTTTTAAGTGAAGCTGAATCATGGTTTTCTGACTTTTTTTGGATTTTCTTCTGTTATACTCAGAAATTTTTCTGACAGCTTGTGAAAACCCACTTTAAGGACCATTTTTCTCAAATTGCATTCTCTCTTGTATGCAGTCAAGTACGAGAGGGATCATGGATGAAGGCATAAAATGCAGTGTTTTTCAATAGCTTCCTGTAGTTCTCATAGGCCACTGTTTCCACCATTAGAGCACTTAAGTGGACAGATCACTCAGTCCTGAGAACAGCTGAGCTAGAAAAACAATGTGAGTGGCACAGGTTGGAGAATCAGGCTCCCAGAACTTGCCAATGTCTATCTGGTAGTCACTCAGCTATAAAACTTTAATTTTTTTCCCTTTCCTTTCCACACTCTATGTTATAGAAGGCAGTTAAAGAAAGAATAAATATAGGTTTAATCAAAAGAACAATAATAGAAGTAATCAAAAGAACATTAGTTACTGCAAATAGTCTTACGCTAGGCTTTGCTTTAAAGAGAAGTTTACAGAAACTTAAGAATTTGAACAAATGAAAACCAAAATTTTGCTTTTTGGTATAACAGCAGAGTTTTTCAGTTTGGCACGCAAATTTCTTCAGTGTCATGTACAAAGTGAACTAGCAGTCTGGCATGCTGCCCTACATTTGAGAAAGTGAAACCTGAGACTCTAGTCCTTCAAGGACAGCCAAGTGCATCATCATTGAAACTCATGGAGACTCTTGAACATAAAAGCCCATTGTTGTGAGTGTCAGTTGTTAATTCCAGGGAACATTTAGCAGCACTCACAACAGAGATTGATGTACTTGTGGATGGCCTTCATGCCACAGTTAAGTTCAGTGCTGTAAATCATTAGAGCAGAAGCATGGCCCATTTCTAACAGTTTGGGGTTTTTTTCACCCTGTGATGGGTTGTCCCAGGTACAACCTCATGTTGCGCTGTTGGAAGCAAGAAGCTGATAAAAGACCAACATTTACTGAGATCAGCAAGGAACTAGAGAAGATGATGGTGAAGAGTAGGGTAAGTGTGGAAAGCATGGATTTTGAAAGTTTTTGTGGTCTTTTGAGTTTGAATATACAGAAATAATTACTTTTTAGTTGTATTTTAAAGCAGTGTAACTTACTTTTCATCAAATCTTGAAGCATTTACATATCTGCTTTCTTCCACATGCATGTAGCTTTTTGAAAGCAGTATTACCTCTTCTAATAGCTTTGGTGACCTCAACTCAAAATATGGATGGATTGTTCTTAACATATTTTCTTTAAATAATAGTAATGTTTTAAAAACTATTGTGAAAAGTTGCTCCTAAATAAATAACTTTATAGAGCCAGAACTAGAAGAATGTGATACTTCATAAATCTTAAATTAGTTGAAAATGCTTCACATTCTTTTTTTTTGCTTCAAAGCAATTCAATAACACAACTAAAACCCAACGAATTCTTATTGGTGACCTAAATATTTAGTTTTAGAACAGCAACCAAAGCTTTATTTGGCAATATTTACGTAGTTATTTTATGCATTGTTATGTAATAGCTTTTGTAAAACGATTATGAGATCTGAGTACCTTGTCCTTTAAACATGCATATGTATCTCCATATATATATGTATATATTTCAGGCATACATATGGAGCAGGCGTACCAGCAGATGAAGGTCAAACAAAGCAGTTAGGACAGCTTTTCATTTTGTTGGGTGTTTTGCTGATGTGCAGAATTAAGTAGGGGAAGTGTTCATATGTCTCTAGCAGGTGCAGTGTTCAGGCAAATCAGCTTCCAGGGCTGCTGTGGCTGCTGGAAAGCAGAGCCTCCTCAGGTGCCAGAGGCTCTAGAGAAAGGTGAATGCAATAGGCCTGTAGTTCCTTGTTGTAAAGAAAGCAGGTGCACAATTATGCTTTTTAGCCAAACAGCAACACTGCCACGTACATTAATGCAGCTTTTTGTGTATTCATTTCTCAGGACTACTTAGACCTTGCAGCTTCCACGCCCTCTGATTCCTTACTGTACGATGATGGCCTCTCAGAAGAGGAGACTCCTCTCGTGGACTGTAATAATGCTCCCCTCCCTCGAACCCTCCCTTCCACATGGATTGAAAACAAACTCTATGGTAGAATTTCACATGCATTTACTAGATTCTAGCAACACACAAAAAAAGTTGATTTTTCTTCTGCACTGTTCTCAGACTCTGTAACCCCATTACAGTGTTTCTTGTCTGAATGAAGCCAATCAAAATTTGCTTGGAAGCTTTTTTTGGGTTTGTTTTTTTTTTTTGTTTGTTTGTTTGTTTTTTCTTTTGGTAAATGTCAAAGTTTGCATCAGGATCATCCTTTAGTCATTTTGCAGCTGTGTCTAAAATAAACGTTTTAAAAGGATGTGAAAATAAGTAAAATGACTAGATATCATACAGTAAAAGCAAAAAAAAAGATCAGGGAAGTATTCTCAGGGGAAATACAAAATGCTAATGAGTATCTAATTCAACTGTCCTGTTGGGGGAGACTACAAGATTTAAAATAGGTTAGATTCTGCACCTCTAATTTAAGCAATAGACTTTTTTTTAATACTGTTTTTTGCCGTAACTCAGTGATAAGACTCATCTGCAACATTTTTCATTTATTCAGACGGATGTCTAAATTTCAGCTGCTATTAGTACATTTTGGATCTATAAGCTGAAATGTATTTAATGTATCATAGGATGAAAACAGATTATTATATACAGAAGGTAGAAATACTGTATATAAATATTATATACAGACTAAACTGACATGTAAAATCCTTTGAAAACTTAATTAACAATGGGCATTTTGAAAATATCAGCTGTTTTCACGTCCTTTGATTTGTTATGAACATGTTAGTACTAAACCTTGACTCAATGATGTAGCAAGTGTTTTTAAAAAGAACATATGCTTTCATATTGTGATGGTGAGATGGACAGTAAAAATGGTTCTTGCCAAAACTCCTACATTTTGTCTTCTGATTAAATATTCTACATGGTTTTAGATACTTACTAACATCAGATACTTTTTTCACTCTTCAAGCAGTATGACTTTTGAAAAGTTGGATCTTTTAGTTTAAAAGTTGCCATTAATACATGGCTTTGGGTCTATTTTTGATCTATACCTTAGCTATTATTTTCTTCATTAGGTTTTCTCAACTCATGTTGATTTTGGGGCACTTAGTGAAGTAGCAGAAAAGAAGTTGCCACAAGGTTGGTGGCAGATGCTGAATTGCTTAATAAGCAACAGAATCAGATTTCTGTTTTTGAAAGTCTCAACCCTGCTATGGTTCTGTGCTTGCACAGCTGAATCAACATGGTGCTAAGCACTCTGCATCCATTTTGGTTATCACTTGTGCCTGAACACAGAAACAGTTACTGCACTCAATGCAAATAATTACAGGCCTGATATACAACTTTAAATGCTGAATCAAGACAGGAGTGCTCGGCACTTTGTTGGACTTTACTCAGTTGCACTCCTGGGATTTCCTGAAATTAAGCAGGGAATCCCTGGTGGGGGTGTGAAAATGTCCCCAGAACCTCACTGAAGCCAAAGGAAAAGCAGCCATTTAAGTAAATGGAAATATTCTATCATTGAAATGGACTTTGGATCCTGTCCCAAATAGGTTTATTAATTCTTGGAGCATTTCCTGTACAGCAAGAACTTTCTCTTGCAAAGCAATATATTGCTACATGATTGTTAAAATACAAAATTATGGAAAGATGGAGGCTTATGAGAAGAACAATTCTTAGCTTTTTATTATGCACATGTGCATGCATGCACACAATTTTTTATTGAGTAAGCACTTTAATTTATCCAGGTTTTTTGCCTGCATCTGAATTTCTGCTTCAGGGATTTCAAAACATCATTTCTATGAATTGATTTGGGACAAAATCCAGTGGACTGGCTTAAATTATTGAAGGGAGTTTTGCCAAGGGCCTTACTGTCTGCACATGAAGTTATGGTTCTTCAGTGCAGAAAAAATTATCTGTTTTCATTTTTAGGCATGTCATACCCGAACTGGCCTGAGGAGAGTCCCGTTCCACTCACAAGATTCGATGGCACTAACTCTGTGTTTTCAAGATATGCAAATGATAGTGTATATGCTAACTGGATGGTTTCACACTCAGCGGCAAAATTTATGGACAAGTTTGATAGCTAAAATTTTCTTTGTGAAAGGTAATGGACTCCTGAGGAAAGCAAGGAGGCAAAGAGTGGGAAGTCCACTGACTTATTCTTTGTACAATCAACAACTAACTTTAAAATTGGCAAATTCCTTTATTGGTAGTTTTTCAAGTGTGTTATTTATGCTGAAGACTATAATTGGTACTTTCCCCTTTCAGAAAACATATCAAGCTGGATAAGAGTTGTAGTTCTGGTACTTCTTTCCAAGTTGCCAATTTGCATATGGTTCCATTTGGCAACTTCTTAGTGCAAATGGCCTTGCACTTCATCCTCAGTGATTTTTAGGCTAACCATCCTTTGTTACAGCATTCTGGGATGGTAAAGTGTACTTGAACTGCTACTTTTATAGTGGCTGTTAGCATACAACCACTTGATCTAAGCAGGAAGCACAATATATAGAAAGGAGGAGGGTGACAGGCTCCCAGATTACTGAACTTGCTATCAAATGACAAGTGTTAGAATGATGTTGGCACTAACAAAGCCAGTATCTTGGTTTGGAAGCAAACATTTAGTAACTCAATAGAGGACTTGAGATTCAACATTTGAAGTCTTGTAAAATGTATTGTCTTGTCTTAATGAGAAGAGAATTTGTTTTATTAGTCTTAACTTCTCTTACCTTTAGCACAATTTGATACAAGATAAGCTGTATAGATTGATGGCAATCAAGAATGTTCATCTGACACATTTGCTTTCCATTACTTTCCATATTAGTAATGTTAAAACATACAGTCTTGTACAATCATAGTTTCTTTTATAAGTTAAAAATAGGCTATACAGGATTTTTAGACTGAATTCATAAACTAGAATAGTAACATCACAGAATGGTTTGTGTTGGAAGGGAACTTGGAGGTCATCTGGTTCCAACTCCCTGCCCTGCTGCCCACTTCTCTGTTGCGGGGAGGGACACCTTCCACTAAACCAGGTTGCTCAGATTCCCATCCAACCTGGACTCGAACACTGCCAGGGATGTGGCATCCACAACTTCTCTGGGCAACCTGTTCCAGTACCTCACCACCTTCACACTGGTAGAAAAGAACTTCTTTTTAATACTTAACCTAAACCTGCCTTCTTTCAGTTTAAAGCCACTTCCCTATCCTAACATTACATGCCCCGATAAAAAACTCCCTGTCCAGCTTTCCTGTAGCTCCCTTTAGGTACTGAAAGGCTGCTCTAAGGTCTGCCCAGAGCCTTCTCTTCTCCAGGCTGAACAGCCCAAACTCTCTCAGCCTGTCTTTATAGGAGAGGTGCTCAGCCCTCTGGCAGTGTTTGTGACCCTTGTCCAGGTCCATGAAGTCCTTGTGCTGGGGATGCCAGAGCTGATGCAGCACTCCAGGTTGGGTCTCACAAGATTAGAGGAGAAGAAAAGCCCTCCTTGACCTGCTGCCCACACGGCTTTTGATGTAGCCTGGGATACAGTTGGCATGTTGGGCTGTAAAAATATATTCCCTGGTCATATTGAGGATCTCATCAATCAACACCCCCAAGTCCTTTTCCCCAGGGCTCCTCTCAGTCCATTCTCCAGCCATCCTGTCTTCATGCTTGGGATTGCAGGTGCAGGACCTTGTCTTGCCTTGTTGAACTTGATGAGGTTTGTGTGGGCCCACCACTCAAGCCTTTCAAGGTCCCTGTGGATGTCATCCCTTCTCTCCATTGTGTCAGCTGCACACACAGCTTGGTGTCATTGAAAAATTTGCTGAGGGTGCCCTCGATCCTGCTGTCGATGTCACTGACGAAGGTGTCAGACAGTACCAGTCCCGATACTGACCCCTGAGGAGCTCATCACTGGTCTCCACATGGACATTGAACTGTTGACAGCAACTCTGAGTGCGACCATCCAGCCAATTCCTTATCCACCACATGGTCCATCCTTCAAATCCATGCCTCTCCAGTTTCAAGACAAGGATGTCATGTAAGACAATGTCAAATACTCTGCCCAAGTCCAGGTAGATGGTATCAATCACTCTTCTCTTACCCAACAACACTGTAATCCTGTGTAGGGTTTGCCCTTAGTGATGCCATGTGGGCTGCCACCAATCACCTTATTTTCCATATTTTGTAGTCAGATTCCATGGACTGGTAGACCCTCAGGTTCCTTAGCTGGCTTAGAACGTGATCTTCCCCTGTGGTGGGTGGTTCTTTATTCTCACAGTCCCTGCCTTTGCCACCTCAGCAAAGGGGCTCATGCAAACTTGGGCCTCAGTGGCTGAAGAACTGGCTGGTGAAGACCGAGGCAAAAATGTACTCAATGTCATTGAGTACCTCAGCCTTATCCATGTGCCAGGTAACCAGGTCTCTCAGTTCTTTCTGGAGAGGGCTCACATTTTCACCGATGAAGAAGCCTTTTTATTTTTTTTTTTTTGTTGCCCTTAATGTCTTTGGCCAGATAGAATTCTGTCAGGGCTTTAGCTTCCTAACCTGATCCCTGGCTGCTGGGACAATTTCTCTGTATTCCTCTCAGGCTGTCTGTCCTTGCTTTCACCGTTTTTCTGTGGGGAAAGCATAGGCTTCCTTTTTGTGTTTGTCCGGGAGCGCCTTGTTCATCCATGCAGGTCTCCTGAAATTTTTGCCTGACTTCCTCTTTGTTGCATTGGTCCCGACCTTACAAGAGATGATCCTTGAATATTAACCAGCTTTCTTGGGTTACTCTTCTTTCAGGGCTTTATCCCATGGTACTCTACCCAGAAGATCCCTGAAGAGGCCAGGGTGTGCCTTCCTGATGTCCACGTTAGTGATCTTGCTGTGTGCCTCTTCACTGACCTGAGAATCTTGAAGTCCACCATTTCATGGTCACTGCAGCCAAGGCTGCCCTTGAGATTCACATTTCCCACCAGCCTGCCTTGTTGGAAAGAACAAGGTCCAGCATAGTAACTCTCCTCGTTTACTCCTTGGTCACTTGGAGAAGTAAGTTATCCATGTATTCCAAGAATCTCTTGGATTGCTCATGCCCTGCTGTGTTGTCCCTCCAATGGATACTGGGGTAGTTGAAGTCCCTCCCCTGTGAGGAGCAGGCTTGTGAATATGGGGCAGTGCCTCTCTCTCTGTAGAGGGTCTCATCTGCTTGGGACTCATCTCCTGGTTGGGTGGCCTTAGACCCCCACTATAATGTCACTTGTCCTTGCCCTCCCTTTAATCCTCACCATAAACTCCTCATCCAACCCCAGTACAGCTCCAAACACTCCACGTGGTCGTGGACATAGAGGGCAACACCCCTTTCTCCTGTTCCCTGCCTGTCCTTCCCAAAGGGCTTGTATCCTTCCATTCCAACACTCCAGTCATAGAAGCCATACTACCACATACCTGATGCCAGTAAGCTCACAGCCCTGCAGGTGAGCTCAGTCTCCTACTGCTCTTGTTTATCCCCCCATGCTATGTGCATTTGCAAAAAGGTGTTTAAGTTAGGCCTCTGGTGGAGCACACTTACTGGCAGGAATGGCTGGAATTCCCTTGCACAGCACTTCAGCTTCTCTCTTGCTGATTTGCAATCCTTCTCCAAGCTCTGGGCATCCCTTGCTGGTGCTGGCATCAAATGAGTGGAAGTGGAATGGATTGAGGATTCCTTCCCTCAGCAACTTCAGTGTAAGCCTTCAAGGTAAGCTTGGCAAGCCTGTGGCTGGAGATGCTGTGGCCCATCCTGGCAGGTGGATTCCCATCAGACTCTGCCAGCCCAGGCTTTCAACATGACTCCCCAGGAGCAGCCAGACCCCTGGCTGTGGCACTAGACCCCTGAGCATTTGCTGATTTGCCCTTCACCTGGCCCTTTCAAAGCCCTTCCCTTTGACCGGGAGGACTGATGAAAAAGCTGCCAGAACTTGAGTCCCTCAACGCCACTCCCAGGGATCTGTAATGTCCTTGGTCCTCCTCGGAGCACTCCTGGGTGTATCCCTGGTGCACACGTGAAACAACAGCAGCAGGTAATGGTCAGGAGACTGTACGAGGCTCTGGGTGACATCCCTGCTGCAGCTCTCTGGTAATCAGTCAAGTTGATGAGTGGGTCCCTCCGTGCCTCTCAGAGGAGAGTCCCCTGCTACTCTCACCTGTCACCTTTGCTAGTTCTGCTGGTTGTTACACAGGGAGCAGATGGGCCTGCCATACTCAGCTCCAGGCTCACTGCTGATGTGATGGGTCCTCCCTCTCCAGCCTGCAGAGTGCTGAAGTGGTTGTGCAGGGTCACCTCAGGCTTCAGGGAAATCTCTTCCTCCAGCAGGTCCTTGTCATTTCAAGTGTCCATTCTGCTGCCTTACTGATATCCCTCCTCCCTTCTGTGTGTGCGTGATGGGGGAGTTTTTGCCTCAGGCTGTGGGTTTACTGCAGGCTGCCCTTGGATCCAGCCATCCAACTCCTTCACAGACTGAAGTTATGTAGCCTTCTCACCCCCTCCTGCAGCTCTGCCACAGGACGTCCTCTGCCTCAGCATACCTTTTGCAGATACTCAAGTACAGAGATTTTGTTTGCAGTCTTGTTAAGTGGGTTGGAGACCTCCTCTCAGCTCCAAATTGCATATACTGCCATGTACAGGACACTGCCATAACATAATTCCAAATAAACCTATTACCTTGAAAGTAACAAGTGAAAAACAGTTGCACGGAAAAATTGGCCTAAAACTCTGCTGTTGAAACTACTCAAGGCAAATGTCACTGGAATTTGTTAAGGTGGAATATCAAAAATGTTGTTCTTACAAAAGTGACTTGATATTTGGGAGAACAATCAGACTGTGAGTCATGTTCTATGTGGAAGAGTAAATGATCAGCACTACTTTTGTCTTTATTTGTAATCTACCATGGTTAAGGGTAACCTTTCGTTTGCCACAAATGTTGGGATGTAAATCCCGAGTGACTTGTTGTTAGCGTTGTGATGGTTATTCTAAATAATCCAATTCTACCAAAGCTTGCTCCTGTCACAGTCCAATTTAGATGTTTCAGATAGACCTGTTTTCAGATGTTGTTTTGTGTATCAACTTTATGTTTCCATTAAAGTCTGTGATTTCAGAAACATGGTCTTGAGTCAGACTGCCAAAACTTGAACACAGATTTTCATTTTGCAAAAAGTGGGATATGAAGTTTTGTGTTGGAATTGAAAGAGCTTCCCTGTTGGATTGATCCTGTCCTGGTTTCCAACAAGCAGTAGACACAGCAGATTTTCCTTTGCACAGACATTTGCCATGTTGAGTAATCTTATGCACAGCAAACGCACAGCTCTGAATGCAGGAGGGGCTCTGCTGTGACACCACAGTGATGTTCACTGGCATGACACAGCTGTCAGAGTGCATACTTGGAAAATTAAATTCTTTATGTGGGCTGTTTTTTCTATTGAGAGATTTACGAAAGAGGAGATAAAAATTACACTTGTGGTAACTTTATGCTTTGTCCAGTTTTTTTCCTGTATTTTCTGTCTGTAAATCGGAATTCCTCACTTGCCATGAGCAACCAAGGCATCAAGATTCTTGGTTTTGTTTGGGTTTTTTTCTTCCTTAAATGAAAAACGTAACTTTATCCAGTATCTTCAGCAACAGTATGCAACTGAGAGATGTGAAACACTCAGTTTCTAATCCAACAGCCAACATTGCTGTACGGTAAGTGAGTGGGACAGTAAGTGACGCTGAAACAACCAGTGGATGCAGGGAGTAGTGTATACTTTAGTTCAGCAAAAGTCAGTGTTGTTTCAACCATTCATTTGTGTGAAAATGTCACTAATAGTTATTGCTACCTATCCTACTGGACATAGTTCCTGCATATAAAATACATACACGGCCCATAATTACAGTTTCCATGCACAATTACCTGCATTAAGTGCAGTTTAATGAAAAATTACATGTTTCCTAATCCAATTAATTTCAACTCCTTTCCTGTTCATGAATGTTGGCAAGAAATAGATTATTACTTTTAAGTATTCATTCATAATATAAAAGCTTATGTCTTCTGTGTATGCTATTTTTGTAAGTATTTCCCTTGAAGTGTTTCCTGTTTGTTCTATGTTGCCACTAGTCAAAATGGTGACAACTTTGTTTCAGTTCCTCTTTGGAGACTAAATGTACTTCCCAAATGGGAAAAAAGTGATAGAGCAGATGATTATTTCCATTGGTGCCAGAAATACTTAAGCACTTGGCTGCCCTGAGGAAAGTGAATTCAGAGGGAACAAATGACTCACCTAAATATACAGGTTGGAGGGAATAACTTTCTAAAAATTTCTGCCAACCTTTTCTAAGTATCTGCAGAAATGACATGGTTTCCCTGATCTGTGCTTTGAGTTGTGGCAGATGGGGGAGAGCATGAATCTTACACATCAGTACAGTCCTTAGAGCAGCACATTGCAATATTGGTGTCCACAAACTTCTAGAGGTAGGGTACTCAGAAAATCTCCTGTGAGGTTGCAGATTTTAATTTTCAGACATTAGCCTGTTTTATATTGTAGAAGTTCTTTAAAATATTATCCCATGGATATGAGGTACATAATATTTAATTAATTGAGATTTTGTCTACAACTCATCGTGCAAAATATGTATGAATCTCTATGATACCCTCAACTGGACCTTTACAATTCTCAAAAACATACCATAAAAGCAAACTTATATTCCATATTGATTTAGAATCAGTCTTATATGAACAATACAAGCTTCAAAATACATATAAAAAGAATATTTCTTCTCTGTAACTTTTGAAAGTCAAAAAAAATTGTTTATAATTTTGAAATACTTTGTTTCAAAACTCAGCTTACCTGAAAGCATTGTTTCTCACTGTAGCTGCAGTGGTAAATTTATAACAGAATACTGGAGATAACATTCAGAAGCACCAGCCCTTAAGTAGCATCAGACAGTATTCCCCAGGAACAGAGTACAGATGGGCCATTTTGTGATGAATGATTTGATCTTCTCAGCCCAAGCAAACTTGCTGAAAAAGAACAGAATCATTCCCAAAAAATTTGTGCAACTATTTAAAATCATAATAAGAAATCTCAGTTGTTCACATCCTCTCTATCGAACTTCATAAAATTTAAGTAGCCCCTCTGAAGTTAGTGGGATCATTCGTAAGTACATTATTCATAGACTGGTCTAAACTGGTCTGGTCTAAACTCCAATATCTCAGGAGTCAACTATGAAAAGTACAAAGGGTATTATCAATGTGGATAAAGTAGCAATAGTCTTGGTGTACCCATCCCTGGTACAATATTTTAACTTGCCTGTTGGGAAGCAGTCTGTAGAATTAGGTAGTACTAGACACTAGAGAACAGGTAAGCACAAATAAATTTCTAATTTATACCTAGAAGAGATAATGAATGAAATATTTTTTGTATTTATCAAGTTCTCCAGTAAAGCTGAGTTGTTAGTTTAAGCTCTGTTTTGTATTTCTCATTTCTAAACTTTGGGACAGCAACCTATGCCTTCCAGTTAAGCACTCCTAATGCATTCTGAGAAAATTAAAAGTTCCTCTCTTTTTATAGTGTTTTTTGGCTTTACCTGGTCTTTTAAAGTGTTATATGTATCATAAACCAACAAATCTCTTGCTGAAACCTTTTTCTTTGAGCCATTATCAAAGCTAATGTTCTGAAATTAAGTAAAAGCATTTTGCCTGCCTGAGGATAGATGAGTATACCTTCCCTTAAGCTCATCAGAAATAATTAGCTCCTTGTTTGGTTTAAAAAGGTACAATTCATAAAAATGCAACTTTATCTCACCTGAAAACATTTTCATATGGATTACAGAGGAATCCAAATAGTGAGAACAGTTTAAGAGCATTGCAGTTGTACTTACCATAGTTTTGAAATCCTGAACAATTCAGCCTCAATCTGGATATCAATCCCCTTATTGAAGAGTATTTCACAAAAAAGGAAGAGCTTCAGAATAAATTCTTGTCTGTTGGAAAAGCACATGTCAAAAGGGTGGAATCCCAAGTAAGGGGTGGCTGATGGGACAGATGAGGAGGCTGAGAGAGAGAGCTGATCTCATTCCTTGAGAGAGTTAGTAAGGATTCATCTTCAGGTTATTAAAAAGCTTGGAAAAACATTGTAAACACTGAAATGTGGGAAAGGTGTATGAAAATGTCCAGGAGATAATACCAGAGCCATAGTATATATTTTTAAATGTGTACAGAGCTTTGAGAACCAGCCAGTGAGAAACAGACAGGGTTAACTGTTCTCCAGGATAGTTTTTGTGTGGTCAAGAGTGTCAGCAGAAGACAAGAATTATTCTTTCTGGTACAGGGTATAAATAATTGAGGGAGATTTCAGCATCGAGTCAGGAAATCATTTCAATGCATACTTCACTGTTTTTCCTGTGCAGAGGCTTTCTGAACAGTGGCCTGGAACAGCCAGCAAACAGAAAGGCATAAAGTTCATGCTGCCTATAGGGATTTTTATTTTAAAACATTGCTGTTTGAGGTCTAACCCAGTGGTGTTCTTCCAGGACCATTTGTTGAAATGAACTGTGACAGTTTGTTAAATACTGAGGAAAAACAGATTATGTGAGTTTTTGTAGAAATACTACAAAGAATAATTTATACTGCAAAATATCGATCCCCATTTTTACATGCACAAAAATAAAGTAAGCAATCAAGTTAGGTTACAACAAGTTACCATCAGAGACAACTTTGTAACCAAACAGAAATAATGTTCATGGAATCAATTCTGTTTGCTTACTGAGTCTGCATTATGGTTTCTTCATGTTAGAAAATGTGAAATACATGCTTTGAAATGCTGGACCTTAAATTAAAGATTGCTTCTAATTGTTGTGATTTCAAATGAGAAATATATTTCCCAGGCAATACATAGCAGAACACTATTCAAGGGTATTAAACCTTGAAACACAGTGATATGAGTAGCCCATATTACCTTTATTGCTATGAAAGGCATCAAGTCTACACTGAAGACTTTGTCATGCAAGATTTAAGCATAGCTCAGGGAGAGCAGAAAACATACATAAAATTATCAGCAGCATTTTAGCACTCACAAGTTAAGCTATGTTTTATCACCTCCTACACGTGGCCAAATTTTATGATTTGCATTTGTCTGCACTCATAATGAACATCTTCATGTTGTGAGTGTACATCAGCAATTTAAACACAACTTGCACACAGCTTCTAAGATGCTTGAGTTGCAGAAAAAGTCAGTTTGAAAAAACATTTTATCTCTCTGCTTATCCTGTCATAAATATTATTTGTTTTTTACAATAGTGCAAATCCTTGCTTGTCTAGCATAGTGCCAGAACTGGTAACTGACATCCTTTAAATTTAAATTAAAAAGAGAATGAAATTGAAATAGAAATATCATTTTAACTGTTCAATTCCATCTAGTAAATATTTCTGAACTTGATATTCCATAATTCAAATGGGGTGCAGGCTGCCAGATCAGGTCTTTCTCATTCTAGTTCTAAAAATAGGGACACGAAAGGAAAAGCAAGAACACATTTTCCTTGCTCTTAAGAAGGAGTGGGAACAAATTCAAGTGATTTTCAAAATGTTCAGCTCTCTTGTAATTGCATTTCTAATGTAAAATCTTGCTTTGAATTAATTTGGAGTTTCATTTTACCAACAGATGTGAGTCATTGTAAGATGCTCATTAGCAAAACTTTTTCCTAACAAAGATAAAACAATCATTACAAGTGAGCAATTAAAGAGAAGCTTGTGAGACTGCTAGGAATGCAGTGACATTTGATCCTGACTTTGCAAATCAGTTCATCTTTACCCTTTGCTTTTATAATGATAGCAGTGAAGTCTCAACAGCATACTTTAACACTTTTCCAAAATCAGCTTTTATGCACCACAGGAACAGATGCCAATTTCCATGAAAATCTAAACAAAGTATTTTCAGCTGCTCTTCGGAGGTATGGTATTTTTTTCTGGTTGTCTGTTGCTACTCTTTGGTACCCAGGAGGGTTCTCTCTTGACAAGGGAATCTTCCTTTTGCCCTGTCTTAACACTGTTACAGCCCCATCGGAGTTTTTCAGTCATTGGTAAAGTACTGCTAATAAAATCAAAGTAGTAAGGTGACTTTATTATTATTTCCATGCCATTTTATGGGAGGAGTTAAAAGTATCAAAAATGTTGCACTTAAAAACATTTTAATGATGTATGTGCAACAATGAATGGTACCAAAACAAGAAACAAATAATTTGTTTTATGAACTGGCTGGAGTTCTTACTCAAATGGAGGGAGATCTTTTTTGGGCAGTGACAGACAAGTCTTAACACTAGCAGAAAAAACCAAACCCTAAACTGGAGTAGATAAATGTTGCAAACAATGGAGCAGCACAGTACAGACAATGAACAACAAAAGTTTCTTAGTCTCTAGTCTTGTCTAGTGAACGAAGAAATGAACACTGGCTTTGTACTGTTTACTAAACTATCAGCATGGATGATCATCTCTGTCCTGTGCCTTTCTACAGTTTTGTTTTTATTTTGTGTGCAAAGTGGTGGTGGTTTTATTGACTGTTGGGCAGGCTCAGCGGGCACACCTGATCATGCAGTAACAGATATTAAATACTGTTATACTGAGTATTTTGTATAAAACGTGAAGCATGTCAGATTAAGAAAGCCCAGATATTTCTCTCTGGAGAGATATTTAATAACTTGAGCTTTGGTGCACGTGGCCTTCAAACACAGAAAAAAACCCCAACCAGATAACCAACCAAAAGACCTTGATAATTTATATTGTTATCTCATCAGATAAGGAGTGTTCATGAAAGATTTTCTGCCTTAATTCTCATATATAGAATGTTCTAACTTACTTTTGCTGCATCCTAGGTAGTCAAGTCTACAATTTAAAAAGTAGTTTAATAGAGTCAATTTTAATATGTTAATTTATGGTATTCATAGGTTAATGTTCTGCAGTACGGAAGGACAAAAAAAAAAAGGAATGTGTAATTTTTTTGTATGTTGTGCATAACACTGAGTCTCAGTGGAAACTCTCCTATTTGTTTTCCATTCCAGGCCCAGAATACGGTTGCTTGGACTTTGTTTCAGAACTGCTTTGCAGTCAATGTATTTGTGACAAAATTTTCTTCTCTTTTTAGAAAAATGCCTACAGCATTTCTTGGTGCTATTAGACAGAAGCTAGTCAGAAATAAACCAGTATAGAATTCCAGCAGTACCTACAGGAATTACTTTCCATGTATGTTGTTACTGCTGACTCTGATGTGATACCCTGGTGCAGCTGCGAGTGAGCAGTGCAACCGTGGGCACACAACCCATTGTTCCTGCCAGGAAAAATAAGGCCACGTGGCCAGGAAAAATGCTCAGCCACCACTGCAGAATATTGCCTGCTGCTCCCAGCTGCAGCAGCAGCAGAGCCCAGGCATTTAATGCAGCTCCCTGCTTTTCCCCTTCTGTATTCCTTTTCCCCCGTGGCACCAGCCAGAGCGACACTGTACTGGTGGTACAGGAATGTTTCCACAATCCATTTGCTGCTGTCACAGAGCTTGGCAAACATTTGTTGCTAACAGCAACTATGTGTTGGTTTCAAAGAGAAAAAGTTATTTGAAGAGATTGTATCCAAAAAATTCTGATTTATCCTTCCACATACTTTTCCAGATGCTAAACTATCACTATTCAAAGCAAAAAGCAAGTGGACTACAGTAAGCACTTCTGTTATCAGAAGAAAGCTTTTTAGATAGTAGATAAAACTAAATCTTATTTACATTCACTTACAGCTGTGATTGTATTGATTTTGTTTTTATAAGGAACGTCTTCAACTTTCATGAATTACTACCATAATTATTGAGTCTGCTTTAATGTATGAAAGGACTCTATATAAATTTTAAGTCAGTTGATACTGTTTTCTAATGAGAATTTTTGAAAGGAAGTAATTTAGCAACTGTGATCCCAAAACAACAAGAAATGAGCAATCCATAGCAGTTTATTTACCAAACATTATATAAATTACATGCTTCTGAGTCCAAAATTCAGTACATTATAAAACCAAAGAATTACTGTTTATTTGATCCCAAAACACTACATGAAAAAAATGTAGTCCTTCAGCACTCAAAGATGTAGAGGCCGAAACCCTAGGCATTGACAAAAAGGAAATGTTACTCAATGCAAAATAAAGGGCACAGTAACAATAAATACAGGAAGATTTTTGCGTGGTATGTTGGTACAAATTAATTTTACAGATGAGCTCTCTCTCCTAAAGCTAAGGTGAGTCAAGGGGATTATTCCAGGCTCTGAGAGCAGCTAGGTAAAATATCCTGGCATTCCAAGTGCCTGTAACACGTGCTGTTGATGCCCCACGATGACAAGGCCGTGTCCTTCCAGAGGTCCAGAGCAAGCCCTGGACTGGGCTCTCGGTGCCCCAGCTGGTGCTGGCACTGCAGCACTGCCAGCAGAGCCTGAGCTGGAGCTTGGCATTGCCCCAGGCCGGCGGGAGCGGATTCTGCTGAAGAGCACGGCCTCTCCCAAGACCCCGTTTCACTGCCCAGAGCAACAGGATGTGTTGGACAGGAGCAGTGACAAAGGGTTACAGAGTGTAACTTAGGGAGAAGCTCAGATGGGGGATCTTGAGGGATGTAAATCACAATGATTAAAATATTGTAGGAGGGTTGATTTCAGACTATTAAAATTTCTTCATGATTTTGCTTGCATTGTTCAGTATCTGTTATAAATAATTTGCAACACTTCAGGAAAAAGAAAGCGGTTTCACGTGGGATCATATTGGAATTGTGCCATCAGTTAAAGCTGAGCAGTGGTATTTGACAAAAAGCCTTGTGTCAAGGCAAACTAATGACTATTGTTTGACAATTAAAGCTCAGAATTTTCAGGCAAAATAATGGACCATTTTTCTCATTCTACATGCATGTTTCATTTTGGCTCAAGAGGTTAATAGAACAAAAATATCCTTTGTTGAAGGATTGCTTTTTTTCTTTTCTCCTTTGGCCTCATTTACATTATTCCTTCACTTTGGTATCATGTTCTCAGATCAGCTCTTCTCTCTTTCTTTTGTTTCTTCCCCTCCAGCCCACACATATCCTTAAAAAAAAACCAAAAAAAAACCCAAAAAAACGAAAAGGCATGAAAAAGAAAACCAAAACCACTAGAGGCTGGAGCTAATGCTGTTCTGGAAAACACTTCTTTTTTGAATAAGCAATTGCCAGCCAGCCACTTCCTTTCCCCCAACTGTACCAATTTAACAACAGTGTTTAGCAAAGTTTAGGGAAAAATTTTTCAAGTCTGTCTCCTAAATAACCATCCTATCATAATATTTTAGGAAAATTCAAAGCTGAGTCACATAAATTATAAATATATAAATATATATACTATTGATCTCAGATGCTAGGAGGTCTGCAACTGCCTGTCTAAGAAAAATCCTGAGGCTGAAACAAATTGTATCTTACAACACAGACATTTCCTAAATGTTTTATTCCCTGCTTTATTCACAAATGTGGGAATTCCTCTGTACACCTGTAAGATTAACACCAAATAGGAACTGTAACATCTGTCTGCATAAATATAAGTCTGGTTTATGAAGGAATATGTAATCTTAGAACAGCTTGTTCTGATAGAAGAATCAGGAAACTATACCTATCACTGCAAACCTATAATTTTTCCTGACATGGCAGACCTTTCATACAGAGATGACTATGAATACCCATGTTGTTCCTACAAGAGTTTAAGAAATCTATTTTTTCCTTTTCTCAATCTGGAAAACACCAACCTTTCTGGTAGAGAAGAAATTCTGGTAAGCAGAGGAAACTGGCATTTAGAAAAGAAGAAAAAGTCTTCTGTGTATAATCC
This sequence comes from Onychostruthus taczanowskii, assembly GCF_017590055.1. Lineage (NCBI taxonomy): Eukaryota > Metazoa > Chordata > Aves > Passeriformes > Passeridae > Onychostruthus > Onychostruthus taczanowskii. The sequence continues at coordinate 8,322,342 of NW_024499462.1, read as the reverse complement.
CCTGACAGGCCCTGTATAGCTCTCCCCACATAGCAGCAACAAGCTCATGTGCAGAAAAAGGGTACCTGGGAAACTTGAAGGACAATATTCAGAGGCTGATTGCTCTCTGTAGGCCAACCAGTGGGTGCTGCAGCATTGTCAGAGTTTGTTTCAGATCTGCAATGTAGGGTTCGTTAACAAAATCAGTAATTTCAGTTATTTCCATTCCGTTATCTTCTTGTACTCACATAAATATTATGTCTACAGAACACTGCAGTCTCCAGTGTGTTGGTGTCTACTAAACTCCTACTCATTATCCACAACAAAGATGACAAGCAGGATGTTCAACTGTCATCTCTAACATGCAATACTGAAATTTTGTATGAGGTCAGGTTTAAAATAGTATATTTACATACTGTTTTAAAAGAGTAATAAAGCCACATTTACCTAGTTTGAGGAGTGCATATGTGAATATTTAAAACCCTCTGATAAGTCTCTTCTATGATTATATATTTTAAGCATATTTTTGAGGGATACCTAAGATGATGATCTAGCATTGTGACAAGTCTTAAGTGGATGGATGGATGGATGGATGGAAACACCATCCAAGTGTCTTTTCCCTGTTCATTTAAGGTAATCCCTGAAAGACCTTTGCTGTTTGAGGGCTAGAAATCTAGACTGAACAGATCTGGTCCTTGGACACCCAGCCCCCTCCCACGCTGTGTGGTGTAGCTATTTATGAACAAAATGGGTTTATGCCTGCCTGAAGACAAAGGGCTGCTCTGTGCTAAATGGGGTACAGATCTCAACAGAGCAGTAACGTGACAAAGGATGCAGCCTCTGCTGCTCAGACCACTGGGCTCTGTTCTGGAACACCCTCAGTGCCTGCCTTTGAGGCAGGTGAGCAATCCCAGGCAATCCAGCAGAGCGATGTCAAGTTAGGGGGTGCAGGTCCGTATCTTTACTGGCTTTCTCTGACTGTTTTTCATGAGCAGGACCAAAACCATTTGGTACATAGTGGTGGAAGAACATTCCTACCTCACCTGCTTCCTGAGCTTCAGCCTTTTAAACTGCTATAAGCCACCATTCATGCACATGGCTGGAAGCTGCATGAGCTCCCAAGCCTGGATTCCTTTCAGGTCAAGCCCTGCAGAAAACTAATAATTGAAAAAAATAAATAGTGTAATGAAATGTTCTTCTGGAAATACAGAACTGTACATAAATACTTGGATAAGTAAAAAATAATTATTGGGAAATTCTCGTTTCCACCATAAAGGCTACATCACAATTTCAGGGTTTTGCTACGTGTGAGAAATCAGCATCACTGTGCTGCTGCTGGTCCTCTGCGAGCCGCCGAGCTCCGGGCCGGCAGAGCAGCTGTGCCGTGGGTGCCCGGGCCGTGCCGCGGCTGTTCCGCGGGCGGGCAGGGCGGCTGGGCCGCGGGGCGAGCGGGCAGCGCGGGGGCCGCGGCCGCTCCGGGAGCTCCGGGCGGGCTGAGGGGCCCGCCGGGCGGGCGCGGCCGGCACAGCTGCGGAGGGTGCACTGACACGCTGCTGCTCTCGCCCTCAGACAAGGGCTTCTCGCCGCTCCCGGGCGCATCGGAGCGCGGCGCGCCCCCGCCTCAGGGGAGCGGGGAGCGAAGGCGCCGCAGGGCGGAGCGCGGCACGGAGGAAGGTCCCGCGGCCCCTCCCTGCTGCCGTGCGGCGGCGGCGGCCCCGCTTCCCCCGCGGGACTGCGCGGGGGACCCGGTCCCGCCCCGGGGGCGGTCGGGGGCGGCCGGCCCGTCCCCTTTAAGCGGCGCGGCGGAGGGTCCCGCCCGCTCATTTCCGAGCACGCAGGAAGTGCAGGCGGGCTCCGCGCCGGCCCGCGCGGTGAGTACGGCGGCACCGCGCCCCTCCGCCCTCCCGCCGCCCCGCTCCTCCCCGGCCCTGCGCCCCTCACCTGCCCGCCGCCCCTCGCCGCTGCCGGCAGAAGGTGCCGCGCAGTGCCCCGGAGCCCTCCCGGCCGCGGGCAGCGGCACCGCGGTGGGCCCGGCCCCGTGTCCCGGCCCGGAGCGGGCTGCGGCCAGCTCTCACTGAGCGCCCCGGGCGGCCGTGGGTCTGCCCCGACCGCCCTGCCTCGGCGGCCTGGCACACCGGGCCACTCGCTTGTACCATAGCGCTGTCTCAACAATAAAATGAATCTGTCCCTCACGGCTGCGTTTCCATTGTGTTAGCCGGCCGTAGGCGTGCTGGGAGCGCGTTTTGCAGCCGCAGGCAGCGGGATGCAGCAGGCGGCCCCCCCGCCACAGCGCAGCGCTGGAGCGGCACGGGGGCAGCGCCCGGCCGGGCTGAGGGGGCCCCTTTGCGCTTGCTGGGGCCGCGAGAAACCCCCATTCCTTCCACCAACCCCCAGAATAGGGGAAATGTTGATGAGGGTGCTTAATTATCCCCAGTGGAATGCTGAGCATTGTTTAAACTGTGGTTTACATCTCCGTTTTTGTCAGACGCGTTCTTGCTCGGTAAATTCTGTGCTCTCGCACGCTGTGAGAGTTTGGTATTGAGCATAAAAATAAATTGTGCAATTGTCACCAGTCAGTTAATTCAGAAATGCTAAAGCAGAAACGGGGGATGTTGCAGTTTGCAAGACCTTTTTTAAACCTGAGTATGTAGAAATTTAAACTTGGTAGTATGTGTTTTCAGTGAAGTGGAATCAGTGTTTACTTTATTCTGTGGTTTTGTTGTTTGTGCTTTCTTGAAGTCCCTCTGTCAGGTGGACATTGAGACACTGATCTCTTCTGCTAAACTTATAGATGATGGATAAGGGCTAACTTCATTGTCCTCTCACTGGTAACTCAAGAACTGCAGAAAAGAGAGGTTGTTTCAACACTGAGTCAGTATCTCTCAGTTTAAGGTCATACAGTAAGAATACCTTTTTACCCCCTTTTTCTTTTCCGTGGAGGCTGTAACGCTAGGCCTCATAGGACAGTTTCTTCTTTTCCAGCATGCACTAGCTGCAAGTTCCTGTCTTGCTTTAGTGTGTTTGAAGGAAACTTCTGGCTTCCCTTTATTTCTTAGCTAGATAGAGGGTCCCCAAGGAGCACCAAAGACAGCAGTTTGGAACTATTCCCAGTAGCTGTCAGGGTGGTAGATGCGTTTTGAGGCGGGGTGTTAGCTGCGAGCCTCAATTACACCCTGAGGCTTTTATGGGAGACTACCAGTGAGTCCTTATCAGGAGACCTGCACTGAGCATTGCTACAGCACCACTGTCCTAAACCATCAGCAGCTGAACACAGGAGGAGGAATTGTTGAAGTACATGACTGTACTGCCCAAATAGACATTCTTTAGCTTGTCTGTTGCTGGAGAAAACATGTGAGAACTTCAGTGTGATTAAGCTTAGTTGATCTTGAATAGTTCTTTTCCTTCTTGATCCCATGACTTAGTTGTAGCGTTTTTCTCTGGCTTAAGGAAGGAAGGCATAAAGGAGAAAAAGAAACCCCCAAACCTGTCGGTACGGCTGCTGCATTGTGGTAGAAGTAGCACCAAATTACTCTTGAATGTAAATTCTTTTATGTCCAAACCCCAGGATATGGGTCTTCCCAAGACAGTGAAAAACACCATCTGAGGGCATGGTTAAATAATAAGTAGCTGTGGTCTCTTACCAAGAAAAACCCACAAGCATATCTGGCACAAGAGTTTCAAGCCCTGCATCACAGTCTGCTGCTTCACGCTTGCCAGAAGTGTTCTCTGGACCTCTTTATAAAAAGAATCCATCAGAATCACCTGAATTTTTAAAAGAGAGAAAACTAAACTCCCAGGAGGGTGGGTATGAGAAATATGAGGTCAGTTTTTTTCACTGCAGAAAACAAATTGCACAATATTTTTCTTGTCTCTGAAGCAGCCTGTCATTATGAGGCGAGCTTCATGACTTGCAGTATTTTCTCCTTAAATAATGCGGAAACAGGATCACAGAGGTGGGATGAAAGTCAGACTTTGGATAAGTGCTGGAACTGATAATGTCCTTGGCTTTTTGTTAGCTCATCTGCCCTCTAAAGGATCAGCCCTTCAGAATAAAAGTATGGAAAAAGACCATAATAATTTAGTTTCTGGAAAAATAATGTAGAAAATAGGCAGGTGTTTTAAGAGTACAAGACTTTCTTTAATAAAAATAATTCTAAAGGGGCACATTGGGAAGAAAATATTTTCAGGAGCATATTGTTTTTAGAAAAAAAGACCCAACCACAAATAACTGCTTTATCTATGTATCTAATTATGTTCTTTTAAGCTTAGTGCTGGAAGTGGGGAAATGAGACCAGAACTCACAAGGTGTTTATAAAAGAAATATAATGCTTTTTGAAGGGAATGGAAATAGTTCTATTTCTGAGTTGGAACCACAGCTTATAAGAAGAAATTTGTGGAAGGGCAGTTACTGTCTGCTGGAACAGCTTTATTCTGAATGATGATTAGAAAAGCCAAGCACATCCATTAATATTATAGCTCATGAAAAAAAATCTGGAAGTGTGCAATTACTTTAATAGGTTTAATTTATTTTTATAAAGCTCTTAGAATTTTTTTTTTTTTTGAGGGCAGGAGAAATTCTGCAAGTTACAGCCCTCCAGTCATGAGTGCCTTTTGGTGCAAAATCAATTCAATAGGGTACTGTTTTAGACCCTGGTTTAGAGACCCACTGTGGGTGCTGCTAGCTTCTGCTTTTATCCAGGCCTTTTAAAAAAATTATTGTAAAGCTGCAGGTATTTTGTGTGTACTTAAAAATGTAGAACGGCAAGTTATTCAGCTTAGTGTTTCTTTGGTATATAGTACTTTGTGGTGTGTGTATTCTAAATTGGTGATTCTGATGGTCTCTGGTAGCTGAGAAATTTTGTTTTAAAGAGAGTAAGAAGGTAATCATTGCAAGCTGTGTGTAGTCACTAAAGATGGGAGATTCAAGGAGAAAGGAAGATGGCTTTTTTCCCCTAATCCTTGAAGGTGCTGCATGTGCAAACAGGGCACACTAAAATACTTGTGAGAAGCTTGCACTCTCTCTGCTGGCACTGGGCTGTCGATGCTGCAGCTCTGGGTTATGGTAAGGCTGGCAGCAGCCACTTGCTCCACAGTTATTTCTGAATGGGGTGTGGTGGAATAATATCTTGAAACAATCTCTGCTTTACCTTACTTGTTTTGAAGGCTCTTTTCATTCACACACCAAATTCTCTAAAAAAAAGTTGATAAAACTGGCAAGTTATTTCAAGCTGTGAGTGCAAATGTGAACTCTGGAAAGAGAATCAACAGAGTTAGTGTTTCAGAGCGAAGTTCAGAGAATCTAAATCAGATTATGTGAAGAAACTATCTTGTGAGGGAATCTTGCATGTACTTTTTAAATCAATTTCCTGAAAATCATCTCCAGCTGTAATAAAAAGTGACTGTAGTGATTGGCCTGTGTACTGATTTGTGGCTGCCTGCAGTGTAGGTGCTTTCCAGTGTGGTGCTCTTGGGTCTGATTGCTTCCTGTAGCCTGTGTTCCTGGGAAGGTTTTGGTCTGGAGCCCATCTCCCTGCCCAGCCTGCACTGGAGGGTGCCCATGTCTCCTTAGGGAGGTGCATTTGAGGAGTGTGGTGCCAGCAGGGGCAGAGCTGCCTCTCTTTTACTTCAGCCTTTCCCTCCTTTAATTCTTTCACTAGTGGAGTGAGTGGGTGGTGAAGGGCAGGTCTGTCTGTCTTTTGTTCTTACCCTTCCTCCTCCCCTGTACTAAGTGGTGGTGTTTCACTGGTGAAGCAGCTCCTGGCAGAGCATCCTTCTCTTTCGGTGCTGGGCTCTCTGGTAGGGATGTCACTTAGGGCAGCTGTCCGGAAAGCACAGATCAGCACCCAACAGCCACCATATGCATCCTGCTGTCAAAAGTGAGGCTTCCCATCAGCTCCTCTACCATGGCCAGCAATTACCTGAAATGTCCATCAATGCATTGCTTCAATAGATGGAGGGGTAAGAATGTTTACCTGTGGGAGTCTGAGTACAACTACACTCTTGGCAACTAAAGAAAAAGTGCAGAATGGAAGTGCTATAGCTGTCTCAGCAGCGTAGGGGTGGCTGGGCTGATTCTGGGGGAGGGTTTGGTGGGAAAAACTAGGGAAGGTAATTTTACTCTTTTCTGGCATACAGGAGGGAATTTCTGTTCAAGGAAATCAATGTGCCACTTGTAGAGCAGAAGTAAAATTCTCTCATGGCTAACAAATCCTCTGGAGATAGGTCCTACCCACATACTTCTAATGGTTGTGACTGGCAGCAGTCGTCTCCTTTTGCTGAATGTAGCTCCAGGCTGGTTCTCACGTGTTCAGAGTTAAAATAATACAATGCAGAATGCAAGTAAGAATGAAAAGTAGCTTAGAAATACAATACTTGCAGTTGTTGTATTTCCAAGTAAAATTGCCGAACAGATGAGGTTCTTTCATCTAGACACCTGCTTCTTGTTTTTAACTCTGACAAATGAACATCAACCACAAAATGAGGTTAGTATGTGTGCACTGTTAATTGTGCTTTTTGTCAGGACAATAGGTGAATGTTTTCATGGAAGACCAAAATTACAAGACACCTGAGTTCTCCAAAAAGTTGTGTATGAGCCTACAGCAGTTTTGTATTGACTAGTCCCAGTTAATTGTGTAAAGAAAAGGGCCCTAACAGTTTTTCCGATGCCAGTTGCCAGAGACATGGAAAGACAGTTTCTGGCTTTTAGGTGTGTAATTGCAGTAAGACATGAAAATTTAAAGCTGATGGCTGAGGTGCTGCTGTACAGAGGTTCTGAGCTAATTCTGTGTGTAGGTGTTGTGTTTTTAGTGTGTTCTGTGTGATAGTTGCAGTCAGATGGGTAAGCAGTCAGATTTTCTGCTACCCCAGTGTTGGTGTGTGATGTTTGTGTCTTCTCCACAGAAACTGCAGAAATAATACTTAGAGAGCTCTGGGTGGAGTTGTGTTGCTGCTGCAGGGGCAGGTGTTGAGCAGCGATGTGCAGGAAGCAATTGAAGCTTGTATGGAGCAGTGCTGAATTGAAGCAGAGGAAATGATGTAAATGAGCTTGTGTTTTGAAGCACACTGTGAAAACACCAAGTGCAGTCTTGAGCACCGTTCAGAGTGAACCCACAGTTCCGAGGCTAAGTCGTAAGTTTCTGTGAAATAAAATCTGCCCTGTAAGAGTGTTTTGGGTGACAGCTTTCAGATGACTTGTGGTAGCACTTCTGCTGTCTCTTAAAGGTTTCCCCAAGCAGTGGTGTCAAAAAGGATGGCACTTGACAGCGCTGTTGATGTTGCTCACTGCCCCAGGGGCAGCAAATGCCTTGCATGTCTTGTGCTCTGGTAGAGTGAAACTTAAGACTGCTGAGTGATGGTAGCATAGTCCATCTTCATGTGCTCTGTCAGTTCCTGATGCATGTGGAAGTCTTCTGAAGAAGAGACATACAAATTTTGGAGTAGGAGGATGAGTATTGTTTGCAATCAGCGCTGGCTGGACAGAGACTGGCAGGTTTCTTCCCAGCACAGTCAAACCATTGCTCTAGTAAGATGCCTCTGCAGGGCAGACTTTGCCTTGGTGCCCCCAGTGTTTGGCAAAGGGCTGGGTGTTAACATCCAAAATACTGTATTAGATTCTGCTGTGAAATGCTGCTGTGCATGTTCTTTATGTTGGATTTTTAAAATTAGATTTTGGACAGAATCCAGTGTTTTTGAATTCTTTTGCATTTAACTCTTCAGAGTTCCTCCTTTTAAAGAGGAGGAGGTTTAAGGTCCTGAGCTTCTATCAGATGGACAGGTGGAGATGATAGGGATTTTAATCAGCTGTGTGAGGGGACAAGAAGGGAAGGAAAAAGAACAACTTTAAACCAGTGTTCAAACAGTGTAGTAGAAGTTTTTGCCAGTAGAACTGTGTGTTAAATGTGGCATTTGTGACAAGTGTCTGTGGTAACAACCTGTATGTCCTTGCTTTGAAGCAAAACAAGGAAAAAAAGTTAGGAAAAAAAAAAGTAGTGACATATGAACACAGGAAAAGGAGAGTGCAAGGAACCTACACAAACTTAGCAGAGGTTTGCAAAAACTCTTGGCTTCTCTCCCCTTCAAACCATGATGATCTCTTCCTGATGAAAAGGGGAGGAAAGGCAGTTCAAGTGGTCCAAAAACTGACTTCAGGGACTTGAAAATCAAAGCAAGAGAGATGAAGCAGCATAATGCAAAGTGTTCAGTGTTTGATGTTTCTAGTTGTTCATACTGGCAACTTTTTCAATACAAGGAAAATATCAAGATAGTTCTGACAAGCTGCTGGCTTTTCTGCTTCCGGTGAAGCTTGGTATTGCTAGTCCTTTAAGAGTAAGTTAATGCTTAGGTATAATGTCAAACTGAAAAATTACAGATGACATTAGCTGTGCTTCTGGAATGCACCAGATGTTTCTCAATTGTTTGGCATCCAGCTTTCATGGCTGGTGACATATTCGTGGCTGATTTGTTGTGCTGAAAGCAGAACCTGAACTATTACACTGAATTTTAACCTTTCTTAAAAACATTTGTAGTTTGTGTTCCTCCTTCCATCTTCAGTTGGGGAATGAGGAATAGCAAAGTAAGCACAGTTTTCAAAACCACATATGAATTTAAGCTAGCTGATTCAGTTTTATTTAAGAAAAACTTGAGGGTGTTTGATTTTCAAAGAAGCATTTTCTCAGGATTTCTGGATCAAGTAGTATTTTAAGCTGGTTTTCCTTATTTTAAAACTCTCAGGCCAGACTACCCTTGGACAAAATGCACAGAAATGTCTTTCAGTGGTCACGTCAGGAATCTTCAAACATGCAGTGAGGAGACCTATGTACAAATATTCCCTGGTCCAGGTAACCCTCAAAAAATTTGGCAATAAGTCATAACTTGGGTGAGAATATTGCTGTGGTGCATAGTTATCCAACAAAACCTTTCTATTAAATTTAAATCAATTTCCTATAAACATTTCTGGTTTTAAGATGGATATTAATAGAAGTTTGAAAGTATTTTTAAGAAAGTTGGATGCACTTGAGAATTTAACTTCTGCTACAGCTGCATCATAGTCTGAAATACTACATCCTTGAAAACAGCGTCACTCTTACAATAGAAAAAAATCAATCCAAAAAAAGGAAAAAATTTAACTCCTCCACATTATTAAGTCTCTAACTTTTTTTTAAATGCTGGCCAATTTGCTGCGCAACTGTTAGAAAGAACACTCTGGTTGTGGACTGTCCTTTTCCATCCCTTCATTTCCTAACTTAAGAAAAAGAAATCTCCATGTGATAACCACCTGTGAGTGCCTCAAAGATCTGTTTTGCTCTACAGCATTTTTAGATTTGCTTTACAGTATGAGGAAACTGCATTTATGACCTTTGTTCTTACCTCTCACAGTGAGAAGTCCTCACTGGCTCCATGTATGAACTTGAATGACAATTATCCTTTAAAAACAGCTCAAGAGTTTACATAGGTTGGCATTTATATTTTCACTATGCTTAGGTTACAGCAGCTATGTTATCTTGGTCTCCATGTATAGAGAAGTAGATGACAGAGCTCTGAGAAAACAGCAGACAGCTTGATTCTGGGAATGTAGTTAGATGTGGAACTCAGGTGAAGCAAACAAAGCCTGTTGTAAAAGTAGGCCGGGTTCTTGCCTAATGCTCACGTGAAAAACAGCATTGCTTTCAAGATGTTGGGAATACCAGGAGAAAGATCTTCCCTGGTAACTGTGCTAGCAACCACCAAAATAGGTGCAATAAGTGAAGTCATATAAAACTGCTGTTCCTTTAATTCCCTGACAATAAAGGGAAGAAGACATGCTTCACCAAACTTGGAGTTTGTGGTTTTCTTGCCAAATATAAAAAGAGGAATAGCACCAACAGCAGTGCAGAAACCCACAGGCTCAATAATATAAGCGATAGGAAAAGTTGTGTCATACAGAAAAGCTACTGTCTTGTGAAAGCTGAAGGTAGAAGAGCCTTTTGTGATAGCTGTTCAATAATAGTTTTAAAATGAGCAAGCAAGCAAATGAAACTCCTTCAGCTTGGTCCTACCTAGGACATTTTACCTAGTTTTTCTTGCCAAGCAGATGTCTCTCTTCATAAAAACAGTAAAGTGACGGAGAGTTGATTTTGTTTCCTGAAATGGAATAATACTGACCAGTGTGGTTAAGGAGTAGCTGGTTGGGTTTCAGTTTTAATTCAGCGTTTTCCAGACAACTGGACTTGCTTTGGATTCACTGAAGCCAAAGCAGGGCTTCTATTCATAAGCTCATTGCTTACTTTGGATTAGTTATAAAGTAAATAATGTGAATAATACTGTTCTTTCATTTGTCCCCTTAACTATGTAATGGATTTAGTTTTGTTTAGGAACAACAAATGCCAGGACAAGCGATAACTTGCTTGTTTCTCTCACTTATAGGAGATAAAACTGCTTCAGCAAAAGGTTGCTCTTTTTCCTTCGTAGATTATGAAACAATTGCATTTAAACCACTATAGTCCAGTTAATATTTCCTTCAAGCATGACAGTGTGACTGCTTTTTCCAGGCATTGTCATGGCAAAAACACCACCATTTCTAGGTTGTTGGATATCACCTCCTGCTTGCTTTTTCTGAGAACAGAGGCAATAAACCTCACAGTATTTCTTATTCTGTCAGCTTGGCAAGCTGCTTTATTTTTTGGCCATGTACATGGGGCAGGGAAGGGGTGTGTGGTGCATGAACAGGATGGGTCCTTCCTGCAGCCCCCAAGGCTGGGTTACTGTTGTAAAAACACATTCCTGGGAACTTGAAACCGAGGCAGAAATTGCAGGAGAGAGTTTGGGCAAGCTGTAAAGATCGTGACCTGCTTGATTGTTCTTGATTTTTAAGATGATTGAACATCGCTGTTAAAATGAAACCCTACTCTTTCTATGTTTCTGTGGTTTGAAAGTTAGTGCAAAGTGTGTTGCTTCAGTTGCATATCCTGAAAAGATGTAATTAATGAGCAGGGTCTGGTCCTTGGAAAAGGCAGGGTTTTTTATTGATTTTATCTCTCCCTGGTGTTGAGAGTGAGTTGATCTATCACATGAATCAAGGGAGATAAGAAACCTGATATATCTTCCCTGTGTACTGCAGTCTCTAAGGTTGCAGTGGAAATTTGTGGAGGTTTGGTCTTAATTTTATTTTGGAGCACAGCATTTCTGCTGGCAAAACAACAATGTTGCTTTTTGTAAGAGAAACCATTTGCATGGAGAATATTATTTTTTGACTAATAAATCCTGTGATTGTTGCACCCTTCACTGAAGTAAGTTTTTCCTATGGTTCCCGTGCCTGAACTGCTTATTCCTGGTGTACTGTAAGTTCTAGAATGGTCCTCGTGCCAAAGGCATGATTTTTTTTTCCTTCCCATTTAGAAATTGAAGAAATATGTGACGTTACCTATTGCAGATATGCTTGAGCACTTCAAAATTCATCACAGGCTGTTCATAATGTGGATAGTTCACCACTGTTCATTTTTTCCCCATGTCTTTTATTAAAAATGAAGTGATATGCTCAGTGATCAGTGTACAGTCATCAGTGTACCCCTGTTTCCCCCATGGGACTCTGGCCTTGGCAGAGGAAAGGAAACTGATGAAAATCAAGAGGTAACTTGAAAATTTGCTTTTGCTGTCAACCAGGTAAGGTGAGCAGCAAAGCTGTTCAGTGCTCACCAACTAAAGGGTGGGGGGAGGGGGAGGGGGGGTGTTGGGATGAATTGGAACAGTGTGTCATATTATAAACTTCCAAAAAATTGAAAATAAGCTGCTGCATGTGCTTGATGTGATTGATTTACCCTGGGCAGTGGTTGCAATGTATACAAGCAAAACTTTCAGGTGTTTTAGGATTCAGTGTGAAACTGACAAGGTCTAAAATACTTTGTGATTATTTTCACTTTCCTATTGGTTTTATTGAATGTGGGTTGTCTTTTAATAAATGATAGTGCCTTTTAACTTCTCTGCCATCCAGCAGTGCATGAGTGTATGTGCTTGGGAGGCAGAGCCATAGCTGAAAGCATATCAGATGGCAGAATTATATTAAAAAGATGGGTTTTTTTGGTCAGTAAAGAGGGTGGGATTCTTGACTAGTTTTCCATAGAAAGTGAGAACTTCAGCAGTTAATTCCTGTGAATTTTTTTTCCTCTTCCTTTCTTCCTAATAGCTGACAAGTCTGACTTAGGTACTGGCTCAAGTAGAACTGTGTAATGAAACTCTGGACAAATTCTTCTGTCTTTTCTGAGGCTATACCTCAGCAGACTGTCTAAGCAGAGATGAAGTGATGTGTACTTAAGGTATGGTTTGAGGTTTTTCACTCGGGGCTTTATGCAAAGAGAGTCTGCAGCAGCAGATGCCCAACTTGCTTTGTGTTTGGTTTCAGCAAGTGAGAAGATAAAGGTGTGCCCAGTGTTCTTCTAACATTCCAAGCTATCCTGCTCTCAGTGGCACTGTTCTTCAGAGTAAGAAGGGAATATGCCAGGGATGAGATTGGACCTTATGTTTTCATTGTATAACTTGCCAAGAAGAGAAATATGTGTGTGGAGGCCTAAGACAGTGAATATCTGTGGCATCTGGGTGAAATTATGGACAATAAAATAACTCAGCTGGAATTTCACGAGCAGCTAAGCAGTGTCCGTCTAGGGCATGCTGAATGAAAAGGACATGTCTAAAGTACAAGATGCTCACACAAGGAAAGTCCCCACAGTCTGGCATGAAGCCAGGTGCATACTGAATTAGGTCACTGCCTTAAGTGTGCATGTTTCCCTGCTTCAGAAAGATATACTCATCCTTTGCAACAAGGAACAAAAACAGAATGCTAATATAATTTAAAAAATGTAAAGCATTTTCAATGCTGGTCTATTCCCTTGTGTTTGGAGAATCAATGAACTTTTTTGTAATGAAAAGAAATATTTCCATTGTTGAATATACAGAATGCCCTGGAAATGCAGAAAGTATTAACAACCATTTGCCTCTGGAAAACCTGCAGATCTTTATAAGAATTGTATAAGCCTCAGATGTCTCATTCTTTGGAGATCATACAGACTACTGCAAACAGACCAGTTCTGAAGAACTGATAGGCAGTTAAATACCAGCATTCAATAGCAGGTGCAATTTAAAGTTTTGGAACTTAATCTTTAGGCTGTGAAGTTCCAGGGACTTCTGTGTGATTACTAATTGCCAGGTAATCTTACTGTCCTTTTTTATAAACTTCAGAATGTTCTGTGTAACCTAGTTAATTTCCTTATTGTGATTTTTGGGATCCCATGTGCTTTTGCTTGTTCTGGAGTTTCACAGCCTGCTTTCTCTTGTAATCATGTTCTACAGCCTAGTTACTGGAATTCCTAAAGTAGGGCTGTGCCAGACCAAATTCAGATCAAATTTGGGTTGAAGATATGCAAAATAAGGGCTTTTTTTTCCCCCCACCCCATTCTCTGATAAGAGAGAATAGTGAAATAGAGTGCTCATAAGCTGTCTTTTTCCAATGGGAAAAGAAGGAAGGAAGATTCTTACTGCTTTCACTCTGTGAGCGAAGTATTGAAGTATTCAAGATGAAATGTGTCTTACTCCTTTATGATGACTTCCCTCAGCAGAAGTAATACTGAAGGGAAAAAAAAAAAAGTCAGTTGGCTCTGTTCCCACTGCTTTAACAAACTAACTTACCCATTCAGCTCTCCATGTGCAATTTAAAATTTTAATGTTCGACATAACTGGTTGCACAAACATTCCTGTCCTTTAAAGGCCACGGTGATGGTCTAGTGGGAAAAACGCCTGTTCTTTGTGGTGGAAAAATGGCCAAACATAAATAGGCACTGCCTGTCTCTGTAAGAAGGCTGTCTTGTTAATAGGATTGTCACCAGCCCATAGGTAAAGGGTTTCAGCTAATGAAGGAATAATTAGAGTCTCGAAGGAAAAGTACCAGCGAGCTGGTGTAGTTCTCATTGCTTCGGGAGTGGGTTATTGTATGTACATACACAATGTGTGCATTGTATGTATGTGTTCCCTGAGCACCCTGAGGGCAGTGCTCCCAGGCAGCCCTGTGCCGTGACCAGGTGAAGTGCTAGTGGGAAGGACCAGGAACCTGCAGATGTCCAGCAGCGAGTCCCCGCAGGGTGTGTTGGCTTCCCCGTCCAGGCTTACCATAATGGTGTCTGTTTGGTCACAGTGGGGAAAGGTAGGAACAGCAAGAGCTCTCTCACTGCCCCCTGTATTCTCTGAGGGGATCTTGATCTCCTGGTACATTGTGTCCTGTCCAAGTTCTCCTTTGCTTCTGAGACATGAATGAGACCTAAAGAAACTTGTGACGCATCAAAGCTGAGCACAGGGAAATTTAAATTTATTGGTGAAACAAGAATTGACTGCAAAAGCTTCCTAGAATTAATGCTCCATCTTCAGGGGTATTGATTTGTCAGTTAACAACAATCAGAGTAGTTGGGGCTTGATTTACTGATATTTTATGCGAGTTAGATAGTTTGATCATTTTTCAATATGCCTTTACTGCTTGAAGATGTCAGCTTCTGCATGGAGTAGCTTTAGTACAGTTTAGCATTTACTGAGTTTTAAAGAAACTTATGGTTCTTTATGCTATTAATTGTGGCTTTACCTCTTGCAATCTAACAGAACAAGAATTCAGTAAGAAATGTAAAAAACCATCATACAGTCGTCTTTGTACTAAAGAAAGCTTGGGATGATATTGTATCATTTCTCTGAATTGGTTTTATCCTGTAGAATTTTTCTTCTGTCTCCTTTGAGTCATCACATCTGGACACTGGTCAGTAGTCTGAGGATACATCTGGAGTTGATCACTCTTTACAGGCATTCATCTTGCATTTATATAATATTGTGTTTATGCAGTGAGGAGTGACTAAATTCTGGCTTGTCTGGACTTGAAAGGATGTTATCTAGTATTTGGTTGATAAAACTGTTATGTATTTTGTATCAAAGTCTCCAGAGTTCCGGAAGCTTTAGTCTCAGATGAGTAATTGCCTTTAATCTGCTGTATTAAGATTTTCTATGTAATCTGCATAAATTATTTATTAACAGGGACTTTAGCACTACAAATACTAAAAACTGCTTTGAGCAGTCCTATAGACTTCAGCTGGACAACTCCAAGGTGTGCAGCTCTTGCCAGACTTGATGTGGATGATACGCCTGCAAACTTTGTGTGGCTGTGGCAGGCATTGCTGCTGGTGGTATGAATAAGTCACTTAGTCTTTCAGGCCTTGCAGTTGGAGCTTTCTTGCAGGTGAAGATGCTGAATGTGATACCACCACTGATCAGGGGTACCTGATTTGCGTTGGGGCAGTATCCTGGTGCTGGAAGCTGAGTGGGAGGGGAGGAGTGTCACAAGGACACAGTGCCAGGTGTTTGCTGTGAACACAGGGGGAGCATTGTGGCACCCTGACTGACTCGCAGGGCCAGCACAAGATAGGCTGGGTGGCAGCTGGCAGTGCCAGATCAGTCTGTCTAACCCATGCAGAAGGAGTAGGGGAGTGAGCCATTTTTTTCTAATCTCTTAAGGATAGTGAAACTAAACTGGGAGTCTCAGAACTTCCCCCAAACCGTAATTGCATAACACAGTCAAAATGGCTGTAGAGCTAATAGGTCCCTGGATAAATTTTAATGAGCTTCACTTATTTTATACAAGCAAATTTTAAATGAAAGTATTTTATTAATGTTGAAAGTAGACTAACATGCATTGAGCTTACTTCTTAGTCTTTTATGCTGTCATTGAGGAGGCCCATAAAACATTTAGCTGACTCTCAGTGCTGAGTAGGACTTTTGGTATCCCCCTCTTGCATAACTGTGGGCTGTTTCTCTGGTCTTTCCCTCTAGGCTAGCCTAACCTTATCAGAAGATGGAAATATTAGCAGGTGGATAATCTCACGACCCCTTTCATCAATCAGGGATTGGCATTTGAATTTTAATTTCTTTTGAATTAGACTTAATCTGAAATGCAGTTTCTGTAAACTTTGATATTTAAATCTATAATACTTTATTCATGAGTGAGCAGTTATACCCTGAAAGGTATTTACTTAAAAGCAAATGAAATTGCAAGCTTCTGCTGTTTCAAAATAGTTCATCGATTTTATTTTTTTTAATAGTTTAGAGGAGTAGGAAAGGCATGGGATTTGTTGGTATCTTTTTGTCCTCCCACAGAGTAAAACAAAACAAAAAACCCAAGAAGGAATGGGGGAGTTAAATGTGAAATAAACCGTGGTGAGACTAGAAGAACCATTACTGCTTTGGCTAGCTGTGTGACAAATGCATTTTTTTGGACTGTCCGTATTACTGTTTTCCAGACACTGTGTCAGAGGGTGTTGCTGATGGGTAAATGCAAAAAAAAAGAAATGCTTTTTCTTTCTCCATTTATCACTCCTTCCACCAGCAGTTTTTTGCATGCATGCGTTAGAACTTTGTTCATGTGTTTCTAAATGACTGTCTGCTTTGTAGTGCTAACATGCACCTTTCTTTTAATTTTAGGTTCTGTCTTCATTTTGCTGACTCAAAACACAGATTCCAAGGAAAGGAGGGGAAGTGGAAGAAAATACTCAAGTGCCAGAGGAAAAGCAAGACTAGCCAATGAAAATTATTATTACTAAACTGTAGACTGCTCTCACACATAGTGGGGGGGAAAAATTGCTGTCTATTCAAAGCTTACAAAATTACTTTTGCAGATTTCCTTTACAAAACTTGAAATAAGCTAGGCCCCTTCAACTAGGGCTGAATTAGGAAATGGAAATATGATTCCTTGCTGGTGTCTTCAATCTTCCTCTGCCTTTGCAGGTTTTTTTTGTTTGGGGTAGGAAATCCTGAACAAATTGTATGGCGTCAGCCAGACTTACAGTTGATGGTTATGGATGACAAAGGAGCTTCAGATTTACATCTCTGCAATGACACCTGATTAAGGCAAAGCTTGAAAACTGCTCATCTGCTATGTTACCAGAACTTGTAGTAGCTGTTACAGTTGTGATTTCTTTCTAAGAATTGAAGTCTGGGGTGATGTCCCCTGGAAAGCAAGAGCAGATAAGTAATCTTTTAGGATTGGAAGCAGAAATAATATGAGAATGCCCAGAAGAGGCTTAGTAATTCAAGCCAGGACTCGTTGGCTATTGGTGGGCCTTGCTTTACTATTCAGTTTAGTCTTGCTCATGTATTTGCTGGAGTGTGCTCCACAAACAGATGGCAATGGATCTCTGCCTGGTGTTGTAGGTGAAAGCATGGGTAAAGAGTACTATCAAGCTCTCTTGCAGGAGCAAGAAGAGCATTATCAAAACCGAGCTACCAGTCTGAAACGTCAGATTGCCCAGCTAAAGCAAGAGCTTCAGGAAATGAGTGACAAATTGAAGTCCCTGCAGGAAAAAAAGAGCCCGAAGATCAATGGTATGAACTACCAGGGCACCAAAGAACAAACATCCAATGATCTCCTAGAGTTTCTTCATTCCCAGATTGACAAAGCTGAGGTTAGCGTGGGGGCTAAACTGCCTAGTGAGTATGGAGTCATTCCTTTTGAAAGCTTTACATCCATGAAAGTATTCCAGTTGGAGATGGGGCTCACTCGGCATCCAGAAGAGAAACCTGTTAGAAAGGATAAACGAGATGAATTGGTGGAAGTTATCGAGGCTGGCCTAGAAGTTATCAATAATCCAGATGAAGAAGATGGACAAGACGAAGATGATGGAGTAGGAGACCGGCAGCTGTATAGTGAAAATGATTTTATAGAAGGTGCGTTTACGTGCTTCCCAGCCCCTTAGCAGAATGTCACAACAGGCATTTAATGGGGTTTGTACTTTTAGGTGTTTTACCTACTTGAATAGAGTCTTGAACAGTAATTGCACAATACCAGCCTTTTTTTCTGATGATGACGATATTACTGCTTCATTATCTTGTGTTTTTCGTGGAGTAACAAACGCATTTCAGAAGGACTCACCACAAGAGGTGTACTGGGGAAGCTGTATCTGCTTAAAATACGGATACATTCGTAATTGATTGTAGCCAAAGTCAGTGTGACACAGCTGCTTATGGTACTAAATAATTGAAAGACTTTCGGTGAAACTCCCCTTTCAGTGGGAGGGGGAAATTAATTCATCTGTCTTGTTCCAGACTAGTTAAACAATCCAGTAGGAAGCTACATGGTTTTTCTTCACTCATTTCCATGCCACTTTTAGTTAATAGTCAGGCATTTGACTTTCTTAGAGTTGGCACAGTCATACTGGAGGGAGAGGTAGGCTATGTTCTGGGCCTGTCATCTGAAGAGCTTGGTGTCCTGAATAGACCTTTCATGGTATACAGTTATGGGGTCTGCTAAGCTGTGCAGCCTTGAACTGTTCTCTTGTTTTCTGTTGAGTCTTTTCAGTTTTGTCTCAGTTCCTGTAAGTTTAATTGCAGAACACATATTATTATAAAGGCATATGTAGCAGTTAAACTTTCAACACTTAGTAAGGCCCTTAAAAGGTGCAGTAGTGACAAATCCCATAACAGGTGGCTTTCAAGGTATGGTCTTATGCAATGGAGATAAGTATTAATAGAAACTGCCCTAGTACCTCTTCTTCATATTTACAGTAATAAATACAGTTCATGCTACCATTAAAGACCAAAAGATGGACCATGTTATAAGACCATTACTATAGAAGGTGTTCTGAAGTAAGTACTGATGTCTGTATTATTAAGCAAACATGCTGGAAAAAGGCACCATTGGCCTTGAAATAATGGGTTCTTTCAGTCTCATATGATGTAATTGGTCTGAAATGTAAAAAATCTGGTTTTGACAGTTATTGTGTTTAAAGTTTGATGAAAGTACTCTTCTTCATTCCAGAAGGTGGTACAAACTATGGAATCCACTCAGCTGGGTCAGTGCAACACAGCCTGTGTTAGGCTCGTAGTACAGTTCTGATTTAAAACCCTATTATTTTTTTTCTAGGGGTTATCATTCTTGGGCTTCATTTCTACATTAAGTGTTCTGCGCTTTTCCATTGCTGTTTTAGGTACTGCTTGTACTCAAGTGGATTTTCATTTTACCATGACTGAAATAGCTGTTGATTTTTTAGTGTGCTGCCTTTAATGACAGGCATTCAAGAAAGCAAGTAGTTTTAGGTTCATAGAATTACACTTCATACCTCTGCCTCTGTTCACACCAGTATTTGTTTTTGGAAATCAAGCTAATTTCCTTTTGCTGTAAAGAGAGTAACTTCAAACACAGGGTTACGGGAGCTATAGGGAAAGACAAGTCTTCTATGCTGCATATGGGTGTGTTAGCAACCAGCCATAGTGTTATCTAAAAAGTTAGTATCTTTCTTCAGACAGAAGTTGTGGGTTGTGTGGGTATTCTGTGGGTTTTTTATGTGCAAATACTGCTGCCTAATTTAGCCAGCAAAAAAAGGCATCTTCTGAATGTTAGCATATCTTTCCCCACCACTGTTTTTCCAGAAGTCAGAGGTAAGAAGCAGACCCAGCCAGGGATGGTACACACAGGTCCCTTGCCATTCAGCCCTGTAAACAGCCTCTGCCTCTGCCTGTGCATCCCCTTTTGATGGAAATCCAGTTGAAAAGCTGATGCCATTCTGTTTATAAAATACTAGTCCCTTGGGCTAAACTGGTAGGATCAAATTGCCTAGCAGCTTTGGTGTATCAGCTGAAGTCAGAATAGGTCCAGTAACTGTCTTAAGAGCACATTAAAATTGTTGCTGGATTAGTGTTGCTCATTTAGAGAAACAGTTTTTAAAATTGGCTTCAGTTGAAGCAAGTTCTGCATCCTTTTCGGTTGGTAATTATTTTGTAATAAGTGGTTTGTGACTATAACTAGAGTATTGTGTAATTTGAAACTTGAGGCTGAGAAACTTGGTGTGTGGATTTTTTTTTTCACTTCTGGGACAAAAGAGAAGACATGGTAATGCATTAGTTAATACATAACCATCATGTTTTATGCTCAGTATAGATAAGTTGATTTTATCTTTTGACTTGCAGGTATTTATTTCCTCAAAACTACTGCATATCTATATACGAAAACCTACCCACAAAACTGCTACAAGAAATTTTTATTCTGAAGCCTTCTAGCTTGTTACCTCAACAGGCTATTTTTATATAGGTCAATATTTGGTTCTGGGAATTATGTCTGCTCTTTTCCTAGACTTGTGAAATAGTAGACTAAACTTTGAACCATGTAATTTTTTGTGATATGTACTTTCAGGTACTCTCTCCTTAGAGAATTTGGTGACCGTTTAAGTAAGTTTAGAATATCTTTTCTTATAGATGGTTTTACTTAATGGTGTCTTTTAATGTCTGAAGTTCTTTCCCAGAATTTATGTTGCCTCTGATGCCCAGTCAGAGGGTGTCATTGTCTTCATTTGAAAAAACATCAAGAAATTTTTTTCTTACTGTGTTTTAGGATTTATCTATATTGGAGTAACTTCAGACAACTAATACTAATAACTTGAATTTAAAATTGATCTGCTTTCTGTTTTAAAAACAGGAATTTCCTAAATAAACTTTTTTTTCTGAAAAAGTACACTTAATTAGCCCTTAATATTCGTGGTAGTCTGAATCTGCTGATTTTTATTACTCTTACTACTGGGCAGGCCAGAAAAGTTCCAGATGCATGCTGATGGATGCCAACTTTCTTGCAGCCACTCTGAGTTTTTGCTGTGTCCTTGATTTAGCTGTTCAAGCAGCTGCCTTGCTGCATGCTCAGCCTCTGTGGCTCTGCACGAAGATGTTCTGTCTTCTCCTGGTGGTGCCAGGAAGCTGTATCCACAACAGGAGCACTTTGGCCAAGTCGTTCCTGAATTCATGATACTTTTTTAGTGTTGCAAGACTAAGTCATGATCCAGGTCTCCTTTGGAATTCTGATAAGGCAAATCTGTCATGGCCACATCATGGTTATGTGCAGGCTTTGAGCAATAATGCTAAGTAAAAAAAAAAAGATTTCTAAGTGTATATTACAGCTACAAAGATACTTTCTGAAAACTTCAAATTATTTTTCACAAAGCTCATGTGACTTGCTCTGCTGATGAAGAGAAAACCAGCAAATTTTCCAGCTCTGTGTGCTGTACCTGTTTTCCTTTGTAGCAACCCATAATGAACTTTCCAGAATTCTAATATTAACAGAACAAAAATCTGACCTGAATAATGTCTTGTTGTGCAGTTACTGTTTGAGAAACCCTTTGAAGTTGTTTGGGTTTTTTTCTTAGTGTTTACATTAGATCTAAGTGTATGAGAAACAAGAGTATCCTATTCCCCCTGGGTGAAGAGTATCCCTGGAGAGGATAAAAGATGCAATTTTACATATTTTTGCAAATTATTTGATTTAGGATTATGAGCAATGGACCTAATTGCTGAACTGCATGTTCTAAGACAGTCCTCCATTAAAAATAGATTTCCTTGAGATCAGTATTTGATAATATTGAGAAATGGAGAGGAAGAGATAATACTCAGAGGAGATAATAGTATTACCTCTGTCTGTTCCCTTTCTCCAGAAGTGTGTGGCATTGAATGGTGATAGAGTAGCCTTGAGGAGCCTTCATGAGCACACTTCTCTATCACTGTAACTGGCTTATTTGGGTTTACATTTATCAGTGTAATTGGCTTTTTTAATCAAGAGATTGCAAGCTCTTCCATTACACAAATATTTGAAATTAACCGTTGGAAAATAGAAGCACTAGCATGTTTTCAGAAGCTAATTGACAATTAGCTAATTGCTAATAAAGGTCTTGTTATTGAATGTCTAGCAGTGCTGTTTGGGTCCGTTTCTCTTGCTTCTGTGTTTCCAGTTGAAACTGGGCAAAATCAGGGAACTCTCTTTAGGTCATCATTGAAAAGAAGACTTCCCACCCCCACCCATCCTTGGAATGTAAAAATCCTTTATTCCAATGCTTCAAGCTTCCAAGTGCTTGCCATCCATAGAA
This sequence comes from Onychostruthus taczanowskii, assembly GCF_017590055.1. Classification (NCBI taxonomy): domain Eukaryota; kingdom Metazoa; phylum Chordata; class Aves; order Passeriformes; family Passeridae; genus Onychostruthus; species Onychostruthus taczanowskii. The sequence goes on along the minus strand of NW_024499462.1, from coordinate 8,300,473 downwards.
CAGTGTGGACTGTCATGCAAACAGCCCCTGCCTGTGTGCTGCATAAGACCAGCAACTGGCCACTGTCCTGGGAACTTCAGTGGAGAACTCCAATACACACCAAAAGAACCAGATCCTAGTCTTCAGTCCATACACCAAACACTTCGTTGTAGTTGTAAAGCAAATATTCAAAGCAATAGAAGAACTCCTTTTTGACTTTTATAGTAACTGATCCCGAGGATTCCTATGTTTAATTTGTTTGGGGAGAAGCAGAACTTCTGCAAAGGGAGTAAAGCTTCTTGGACCAGGAATAGCAGCTGTTAAATTATTTCTGCTGCTTTTTACCTCTTTGCTTGTGGAGTTCTCTTTTGGATGGCAGCCAGTGTATGCTAGTTGGAAGGTGAGATAACAGGTTTTAGTAAATGAGTCAGTTCCAAGTGATAAAAACTTGAATACACTAAGAAGTAAACCAGATATGGGTTTTTTCTGGCTGTTCTCAAATCTGGCTTCTGTGCAGAGAAACTTTAGTCCCATAAAAGTATTCAAATTAGTAGATTAGCAACAGAAGCTAGCACATAGCAAGGAGAATAACTCTAGGAGTGTATACTATTTAAAAGAAATGTGCCTCCAGTAGCATGTTGAGATTCAAAAGTTGGAATCTTGTATTTCAGCAATTGAATGTTGGCTAGGCACTATTCAGATTTGAATTTGCGTATTAAGGTCTTTATGAAGTACAGCAGTGGGTTTTGCTTTAGTTTAATTTTTTTAAAATTAGTCTAGAAATTTTTACTCTGTAATTCAGCCTTCTGTTGTAGAGTGACATCTAAGCTAATCATTTGATTTAAGATAAGGTATTGGCAGCGGGTATGCTTTTTTAAAACTTCACTTCTGTTGTATATGGTATTTTTATCTGTAAACAGCTATTGGATAGCAGAGAAAATAATAAAATATAAAATACGGAAGGTTAATTTCCCCAGGAGTCCTGGTACAAAATATTTGCTGTCTATTACAGGAAAGTGTGATCTCTGAGCACCAAGATGCTGTTTTCAACCTACAATGCTGGAGAGTGCAGCACAAAGAGTTGGAAGGGAAAAGGGTTGAGAGGGATTTGAAATCTTGTGCTGCTTCTGGCAGTCAGCATTGTGGGCTTTCATTGTTTGAAACACCATTTGCAGTGCTTGTAATTAATAATGATTTGAAAATAAGCATTAAAATGTGGTGCGTACTTAGGCATCTCCGTGGTGACAAAAGCATAAATGTGAATTTCAGTCTCTTCAAGAGAGCATTGCAGAACTTTGTTCAAAGGGTAAAAGCCTCTCAGCTGAGAGGTTCAGTCATCATTGACTTGCAGGCACCAGCTTGTTCTGCTACACCATGTGTCCCACAAGCCCCTCTGTGGTGGTCAGCCACATTGTCCTTTGGGTCTGCTGGTGCATGTGCTTGTCCACAAGACAGGCTGGATTCCAGAGCTGAGCATGGCAGGGGCATAAAAGAGACTGCTGTGCAGCCGGAGGGAACATCAGTGAAGGAAACTGGGTTTGGTTTGGGGGTGGAGGCTGGAGCAGAGGAACACAGAGGTAGATTTAGGGAAAAGATTCTTTCTTTGTAAATGGAATCTGGGATATAGAGAAAGAAGTTAGGTCAAGGTGGTGTGAACATTCCTTTGCTTCTTCTATTGGAAGGGAAGGGAGCATGGAGAATGCTTGCCTGGGCATAGGGAGAGACACAAAGCTCTACCATCCTTCTTTCCGGTTCCTGGGACAGTCAAACCCAAGCTGCTCTAGGGCTGAGAGCTGCTTCCTTTGCATACTTTGTCTGGTGCTGATTTCAGTTGCAAAAAAAAGACAACAAAAAGGACAATATCAATGCTGGGTACAAAAGAGAACCTTTTGTGTCACCAGTATGGCTTGTCTGCTCTGTGGCCTGCCACCAGCTGCTTTCTGGGTGGGAGGCCTGGGAGGGATTTCAGCTGCTGAGGAGACTGGCTTGGAGAAGGGGCAGTTCAGGGCAGCCAGGTGAAAGGAAATGCACTGTGTTAGGGCAGGGGCATGCATCACACTTGGGAATATGCAGCTCTTTGTAACTTTCTCTATGGTCTGGGTGGCCACTTAACTGGAATGTAATGCCAGTTCATGGTATAGCTTTTGATTCTTCTGGATAATACATCTTTTTCTTGCTGGTGAGAGGAGAGCAGAGATGGGATGAACATAAGGCATTTTTGTTGGAGGTTTTTTCCTGTCATCATTTCTTACTCTAAGGTTAGCATAGATATGGAATTAACACAGAGCTTAGTAGGGTCAAAACCACAGATGAGCCTCAGTCCTTTCCTATGTGGTGTAAAATTAGTCTGTTGGTTTAACTTCCTTCTTTGATGGTCCTTAAGTTAAAGGAGCGTGTTCTGAAAGGGACAGATTTTTTTCTACCCATTACGGGTAAAATATCTCTCAAAAGATAGTCCTATTTCTGGAGTGACTAGCACTTTTGTCCTAAAGTGTGACAGCCACATAGAAAACTTCTGCCTATGTCCTTAAAAGACTATGGGTGTAGTAAAATACTGCTTATTTATCAGGTAGAAAGCATTAACTACTGGTCAGTAGTGAAAACAATTTAAAAGCATTGCAGTATTATCACACATTATTGTTTTGTTTAGATGCCACATGTCAGATTTTGCAGACTTTGTCAAGCGAGTTACTGTCATTTGTTCTGCCCACAGAACAAATTGTGCTTTTCTTGTGGTGATTACTGGCCAGATGATTTCAGATTTTACTGTGGGCTAGCTCAGGGCTAGATTCTTACTGAAGGGCTTAAGAGCAGGCAATATTAGATTTCAACCATCATTTTCCTTAGCAAATAGCTGAATTCCCTTTTTGTTGGGAAGACCCAACTCCGATTGAGAGATTGGCCCAGGTCCATGAAATCTGTTGTTTCTATGAAGCAGGGGAAGCTGGAGTTCATTTGGGATTGTTTCTCATGTCTGACCTAAAATCGTAGAAGGGTGACTGTGATTGATAACAGTTTGCAGTTTTAGGAGAAACTCAGAAGCTTTGCCCTCTCTTCTTTAGTTCTAAGGAAAACCAGTGTGTCTGAAATAAAACTGCTGGGGTCTTTGACTTTACATATTACTTGTGTGACTTGTTCTTCAGGTTACTATCGTACAGAAAGAGATAAGGGGACACAGTATGAGCTGTTTTATAAGAAGACGGATGGCATGGAGTACAGGCATGTCACCTTGTTCCGACCTTTTGGACCCCTCATGAAAGTGAAGAGTGAAACAGTCGATATTTCTAGATCGATCATTAACGTTATTGTTCCTCTTGCTGGAAGAACTGAGGCATTTGCACAATTTATGCAAAACTTTAGGTAGGTGCATGAGATTATATAGTGAGCTGTTCCTGATTTTCAGTGTTTTGTTTTCTTTTCAAAATGAATTCCTGTTCTGGGTGAGTTGCAACAGAGCTAATGATTCCAACATTGTGTGCAACTGCCTTGGAATGTTTGTAATTGAACCTACTGTATGGAGAAAACATTCCTTCTAAAAGGGCTTAAGAGATTCTCGAACTGCAGCAAAATGACCAAAAGTCAGGGTCATTGTGAGCCTGGACACAGATGATCTTGAACATAATTTTTGTATTTGCATCAGTTGTAGAGTGCTTGTTTATGAAAGAAGGTATTGGAATGTGACACACAATATTGGAACTCTCTAATGTAAATGGGCAAGATGGGGAAAGAAGAGAGGAAAGCATCTCTTCTTGTTTTCTTTGAAGCCTTTTGATGACTAACCGGAATACTTCAATCTGCTAATTCTTTTTAATGCAGTAGCTTTTAAGTACCTGAAGTTTTTTGTTGTGCTGCAAGTAATTACTAATACCAGCTTACCTTTGTGCTTATAGGGATGTGTGTATTCATCAGGATAAGCGTGTTCACCTGACAGTTGTATACTTTGGACAAGATGGTCTATCAGAAGTAAAAAGCATCCTAGAATCTGTAGCTAGGTAAGTATATCAATCTGACATCAGTCAGTAAAACTGGCATTTTAAACAGCTTTTAAAAAAGAATGAATAAATAAACCAAATAAAGTTTATGCTCCATTACAGGTTACTAGGAAATTTATTATTTATTTACTGTACACTATTTATGGTTGCCATTTTACAGCTTAGGTTGCAAAGGTTTCCTGAAGACTACTAAAAATCAAGTTATAGCCAGAAAAGACTTTGAGGTTTCTATCTGACAGTCCAAAAAACAACAGGGGTGAGTTTTGCAGTGGATATTCAGTCATGCTAACAGATTGATTAGAGTTTAAGTTCTTTGGAACAGGGATGTACATTTTAATAGTTACCTCACTGGAGAACCAATTTTATTTAATGATAAGGAAGAGATTGTAGTAGTCAAAGTAGGCCTGTACTTACTCTCAGCTGTAAAATAACTTTAAGCATGGTTCATCATGGCTGTCTCAGCAGAAGCATTACATCAGTATGGATGTAAAATTCACAAATGTGTCATTTATGGTTTTTGTTCCAGAGAGATGGGACAGGTGTCAGCATCCTTTACCCTATGGCCAATGGGTTCCTTCACCACCTGAGCTCTTGCACTCATCCCTGGGCTGGGATGTTCTCCTTGAGCTCTGGTGTGATCCCTGTCTCAGGATGCTGGCCAGGCTCCTCCCCATGACATAGACTAGGCACAGGCTACTTTGTCACCAGCTTGGAGCATGTGATGGAGTGCTGGCCTGGCATGTAAGGCCACCATCTTGTAGGAAGGGAGGAGAGAGTCTTCTTAGCACCTGCTGTGTGCTGTGCCCCTCCGTTTATGAGGCCTCTGCTGCCTGCCCTGCTCCCTGTGAGCTGTCCCTCAAGCACTGAGTCAGTGCTGCAGGCTCACTGGGCATTTACCTGGTTCTTCATCTTTCTAATGGTGCTGCTGTTGAATACCTTCACCCTGTTCTCTTCAAGCATTGTCCTCTGAAGTATGTCTGAAGTAGACACTTAACTTTGCTTGAAGATGTTCTCTGAGTGTGTTTCCAGTCTCCTTTGCCTGCTCGTTCCCTCCTCTGCTGTGAGTACAGGTGTGTGTGCTAGTGGTAAGCAGCGAGGAGAAGCAAAGGGCCTTGGTTATGGTGGCACTGTCACACAGGTGGCCTTTGCCCCATGAGTCTGGTGATGCCAGGACTCTGGCTTCCTGTTTGCCCTCTTCTCTGAGCTAGTGAAGACAGATATTTCTATTGGCCAGGACTTCTTGGTTTGTGGGGATAAATTTTAGATGCCATTGTAATTCAATTGAGCATTTTAATTCACGTCAGTTAACAAAAGGCTTTTTAATCTGTCTGAATGATTAAACATGAAGTTAGAAAGACTGATTTCTATCATTTTACAAGGCTTAAAATTAAAAAGGACAACTAAGTGCAACAGATTTTTTTTTCTCATTCTGGATCATACGACTGTTTTTAAATTTCTGAAATGAAATTCCTGTAAAATTCTAAAAACCTATCAATGATCCCCCTCCCCACAGATTTATTTTGGGTTTGCCTCTGGTTTTTTTTGTAGAGAAACTGACTTCCACAATTACACGCTTGTCTCTCTGAATGAGGAATTTAACCGAGGCCGAGGACTTGACATGGGTGCCAGAGCCTGGGAAAAGGGCGAGGTCCTGATGTTCTTCTGTGATGTTGATGTTTATTTCACAGCCGAATTCCTCAACAGCTGCCGCTTAAATGCTGAGCCCGGTATGTTCCCCTATTGTTGCTGGAAGGGAGCCTTGTCACCCTGCTTGACTTCAGCTGATCTGTGCTGAGCATATAGAAAACAAAGAAAACTCAACTAGAATCGTGGAGCTTGTTCAGTACCACGCACCCTGCAAAACGAATCACACTGCACAAAAGGCAGTAACATTTAGACTGAGAAATAACTTCTGCCTTAGTGTAGCTTGTTTTAAGAACACATTGTCTTTTTTGTACAACATACAATTTTCATGTTTTCTTCAGATTTAGTTGTCTGAAAGAAAGCTGGACAACTTAATTGGTTTAACAATTAGACTTCATGTAAATCTGTATAACGAAACTCAGTGTAATGCTCTGCAGTGGAAGATGATTTTTGTTATGTCCAAATCTCTAACAAGTTTGATTTATCTCTTCTGACACCTGTATGGCCAAGACATGTCACAAAGGAATGGTTTTCAGTAGAGTTACAGTGTGCTCCTTATGGAGACTGAGCTCATGTTCCACTGTTCCATTCCAAGCTCTGGAATATTCTGATTGTTTTTCTTAAGTTTTTATGATGCTTGCTTGTTCTACAAGCTTCTGCCAAGAAGAGTAAAGCTTTCTTGAGTTAACAAGCATGCTACTGAAGACCTCCTGTCAAACTGTGTTTGGATTCTTTTTTTAATGCTTACTCTTGTTTCAAATTTGTTGCAGTCAGAAACAATTTTCTCCAAATGTCAGTTTGGAATCAATAGATGGTTTTTTCTTCACCTAACAAGCAGGCAAGAAAATTCTTCAGAAGCCAGATATTTGGGTTCTGTTTCATGTTTTTTCTTTCATTTCTGTCTCTGTTCTTCATGAAACAAGTTGTATAAATAATTAGAAAAAATTTGGGGAGGAGTCTTTTGTGAGCTTTAACAAGAAAGAGAGTTCAAGAGACTGCTTGAAATTCATACTAGCAGTTTGTCACCTTTGTTTCAAATGAGATCTGAAAATGCTGCTCACTCCTTCAGAGTTCATGCCCAACTCAGAATAGTGAATATTCTTGTGGATTGTTGTCAATACTTTTGCAGCATTGATGATGCAAGACATTAGTGGAAAAATATTTACCTGGCTTCTGTAAGAGAAATAGAACTGGTGTTTTCAGCATAGTCAGGATTCTCATGATGCTTGATGATATCCTTGATATCCTTGCAGGATATCTTGGGAGTATCTGCTTTTACATGTTTGTGGACAGAGATAAATTCATAAAACTCAACAATGCAAAGTGTTACTTGGATTTGATTATTTTTAGTTTTACTGCATATCGTTATTGCAGGAATTTTTCAGTCACCTAGAATGATGTTGAGATATCTAATATTTTATATAAGCATGTATAACTATATATAAATGTAAATCAAGTGTAATAGGTATAATATGTTTACCTGTATATTATGCGTGTATGTATTTTTTTTTTAATCCTAAGGGCTCTACCCTACTTGTAGATGTTATGGGCTTCCTAGGTGGGAAATCTTAGGAGCTAGAATTTGTTTTTATTTATTTCCACTAGATGCCTAATAGGTAATCTTTTACATAAAAACAGTGTTTCTCATTTCTTTTTGCCTTCAGAAGGCATGCCCACAGTGAGTAACAATTCTCTTTTGACTTCCAGGGAAAAAAGTTTTCTATCCTGTGGTATTCAGCCTTTACAATCCTGCTATTGTCTATGCCAATCAAGATATACCACCTCCTGTGGAGCAGCAATTGGTAAGCAGCTTGATTTATTCTGAGTAGAATTAGGTGTGCTTTGTATTAAAACAAAATTAAGTGTAACTTAATAGTCTGTTTGGAGTATCTTATGGCCTTTGGCACTGCATATTTAAACTGCATATTTTTGGGCAAAGCACTTGGAAAAAACCTTACACCTAGTTTAAAAGAAGTAATTGCAATTAACCAAATGAAGTTGCTAGTTCTGATCTGCTGCTTATTCTGGCTTGACAAGTCAGCATTTTAGGAGGTGGTGGCATTGCATGGCAGCAGCTTTTATCTTATGTTCCAAACAAAGCATTGGTGAAAGGTAAGAACCTCTGAATGATGTGTCCAGTCTGACTCTCTTTCAAGAGACTGCATAGATGAAATTTTTTTTCAGCTGAGACTTCTGGGATGAACAGGTTTAGAGGTGGAAAAGAAGAGAGTAGTATCTTCATACTGTATTAAATAACTGTGTTAAATAAAGAGCTCTACTAAAAGAACATAATAGCCCTCATTCCCTACGTTGTTTGCAAGGATCCTACTGAAAGCCAGAGGGAAGAAGGTTTTGCATATAGTCTTGGATAATCACAGCTGAGAGAGGAGTGAGCCCCTGCCTGACAGCTCTTCTGTTCACTCTTTTACACTTAACAGCATTATGGTTGTTGACTTCAATCACAAAGCTTACTTTTCATGTCATATCAGATCAAGAGACAAATGTGGCCTTAGAAAATGGGTAGGAAATGGAGTGTTGGGAACAGATGATTTAGCAATGGACTAATTTACTGCTTGGTCTGGACAGATACATAGAAAATAGAGGTGGTGCAGCAGAAACTGTTGTGGAAACTGCAGTGAGGTTGAGTGGAATTGGAAGGCAGAGGGTGAAGTGAGCAGAAGGTCACTGGGAAGCCCCAAATGAGTGCATGACACAGAAATACCTGAAGTGTTATTATGCTCTATCCTGCATTGAACAAATGATTGGAAAAGCTTAACTTTCTGCAAAACCAAGTGCAATGTACCTCCTTAGTTGTATTGTACATTTCAAAATTGTACTGGTTTAAACTTGCAGGTACACAAGAAGGATTCTGGTTTCTGGAGGGATTTTGGCTTTGGGATGACTTGTCAATATCGGACAGACTTTCTGACTGTTGGTAAGATGAGACTAAAGAAAAACAATTGTGTGTTTAAAAAGTGATTCTCTGGTCTTACCTAATGACAGGAAAGTAATACATTTATTTCTTGTATTATTTCCCGAAGCCCAGCAGTCAGACTTGTTTGACAAGTTTAAACAATGAGATAAATCAGCTTTTCTGGATTTTGATGTCCCATCTGTTGAGTGTATTAAAAGACACAGTAGTTTTAGTAGAAACATTTCATTCTAGAATTTTTTTGAATACTGGTGGTTTTTCTTCTTTATTTTTTGGTACTTTGTGTCTGTCTGAAGGAAATGAATCAAATTTAAGAAGCATGTCACTCAAATAAGCCATTCACATAGACAAGAAGCATTCAAATCCTTTCTTTTAAATAACCTAGAGAAGTTGAATACAGTTGCTGGAGTCTTTAGCAATGTGCTTTGCCCCCCCTTGTGGCATGTTCTTAAAACTGAGAACAGCTTGGTGTGCTTAAATGTGGAAGATAGTGGTGAGCATAGTCTGCCAGAAGATGTAAATCTGTCAGAAGATGTAACTACACAGCCCTGCATGCTGTCTGGTGGCTTGAATGCAGGCTGATTGCTAAGAGCAGTCATATTGCCATCTGTATGGTAGTGCTAAATGGGGACTTCAGCATTCTGGAGTTTTGAATTTGTACAAGAGCTCTTCACTGTGGTCATGGAAAAACAAGAGAACTTAAAATGGTGAACCATGTTCCTTTCCTTAATCCAGCCTTTTGAATTGTGACATGTGGAGTAATTGCTGGCATTGTTAGAGAGGATTTCTCATACGGTGCATGACTGCTTCATTTTCCAGCTGCTAAAATTCATTATGCTTCCTAAAAATAATTCAAAAGCATAGCGAGTGAGGTTTGCCTACAGTTTTCTGCAGCTGTCACATGGGATGTCATGCGTAATGCAATTTGGAGACACTGCTCTAAGAGACTTTTTGAAGTCAGCAGGTCTGTGCCCTGGGCAGTTTCCACCACAAAGGATGTGATATCCTTGAAGCTCCTGTCCCTCAAATTGGTGTGCCATGGCATGGGAAGCTTGGTTAATTGCTACAGAATTTCTGGAATGTCGTGCCAGATCTGGTAACGTGTTAGGCATCAAGTGGTGCTCTTCTTGCCTGTGTGCCCAGATAACGATTTCTGATGCTGTTTTCCTAGGGGGTTTTGACTTGGAGGTGAAAGGCTGGGGCGGCGAGGATGTCCACCTGTACAGGAAGTACTTGCACGGGGAGCTGATGGTGGTCAGGACGCCGGTGCCGGGGCTGTTCCACCTGTGGCACGAGAAGCACTGTGCGGACGAGCTGACCCCGGAGCAGTACCGCATGTGCATCCAGTCCAAGGCCATGAACGAGGCGTCGCACTCGCACCTGGGCATGCTGGTGTTCCGCGACGAGATCGAGGCGCACCTCCGCAAGCAGGCCTACAGGACTAACAGCGAGGCCGCGCGCTGAGGGCGGCCCGGCCGCCCGCGGACTTGCAGTTCACACCGAACCAGCATCCTTTCGCAGCCTTAATTCAGCTTACAAATGCAGTGCCTCTCTTTTTCAGTGAAGAAGAGTTTAGGGGGTTTTTGGTTCTCGTGTTTGTTTTCCCAGTAATCCTTTGGCTGATAGGCTCTCACCTGCATATCGTGGGAGTTCAAGCGCCTCAGCTAAGTTGGGCGGCACATGTCGTTCAAGGAAAGTGTCTGCAGTATTGACTGGAATGTACAATTCAACACTTTTCCATGTGGTACATTTCTGTTCTTATATTTGCATTCTTTTGAGAATTAAATGAAATTATCTTTCGTGTCTTGAGTATTTTCAGTCTGTATGGCTCACTGCACTGTGACTTTAGAAGGTTACTATACTTAGACTCCATTGGAGAAACAAGAGAAAGGTGTGGAGAAATAATCTCACCATGAAAGGTATATGGACATGCTGATTCCACAGCAAGGGCTTGGTGCCACACTTGCTGTATTAACAGACATCGACATGGTTGAATAGAGAATAATTTTGGGGGGGTGGGAAGCAAAATCCTTTTAAGTGGAATTTTAGAGCATATAATGGAAGTTCACACTGCAAAGGAAATGCCACCCTCTTATTCAGTGGTGGATCAGACAAGTTGGGAACATTCCAGCTGGGTGTTTCTGTGCCTGCTCTTTTCCCACAGTAGATGCCATATTCCTTCTATAAACTGAGCTGTGCTATTAAACTTGTTTGCTTAAATATTTTTTGGCCCCGCTCCTTCTTATTCCAAGGCCCTGCCTATGTATCTCATCCTTTAAGTTGAGGAACCACCTTTTCATTCCCATATCAATTTATTAGAAGCCTGTTTGCTATTATGCCAATGTTTTCCTTGTGCATTCTTTCTCTTTTGGGCATTTTCCTGACATGTTTTTGTAAGGTGTCATATACTCATAGTTGTTTCAGTGACTGATAGAGCAAGTGCTATTAGTCTTTATACAGTGCTCTTCATTACACTGATCATCCTAGCAGCCTTATTATTCACTTTCTCAATTTGCTGATGTTTTAGGGTTTTGATTTTTTTTGTGCTTATTGGGTTTTTGGAGCATGTTTAAATGAAATTATGCTGTGCTCTCATTAGTGCCTTGTACAATGGCACTACTACTTTGATACTTACCTTTTGGGTGTTTTGGGATGCATAAACAGTTCAAATGCAGGCAGGTCATTTTTCTCCATGTTGTCTTATATGATACCATATGGCATGCCTCGTTTTTTAATACATTTGTTTATAGAATGAGTGCAGAGAATGCTAATTCAGTGGTTAAACCATTTGCATGGTTTCTGCTGAATTTAGGTATTAGTTGAAAACCTTTCTCAAACCAGGTAATTAATATATGTTTATGGATTTATTTTGCTCAAGAATTCTGAAGATTTAAATGATTGATTTCTGAATAGCAGATATGCTGTGCAAATAGTTCTGGGCACTGATCCTTTTTTATATGTATATAAAATGCGCCTTTATGTAACTTATTGTGGAGAACAGTGTACTGTATTGTACTTAGAGTGAAGAGAATGCATTGCAGGACTTCTTGCAATTGATATTCTCAATATAATAAATGGAATTTCTGCATTTTAGAAATTGTTTTAAGCTGTTTCTTTGAAATACGCTTTTACAATGATACTGTACAGAGCATAACACACTGGATTAAAATTATATTTGCAGTGAGAAGTTCAACCAGCTCAATTTTGCATCTCAGGTATGTACATAGACCAGATACCAGAGTTTATTCCTCAGACAACTTAAATGTACACCAGATGTACCTTACTTGGGTGTCCTGGTCGTTGCTAACAAAAATTGGAAGGTACTGGTGAGGACAAGATTAAATACACTGGTATTATGACTTGGGGTGAAGATACAAGTGGGGCACTCTCCTGAGGCTCCAGCCTTTAAAACTTCTGGGCAGCTGCTGCTGTCCTGGCTGCACAAGAGTAAGCATCCGAAAATTCCTCTCACCGACACCAGCACTGCCTGGCACGCCCTGGAATGGACACAGAGGCACGGCACAGGCCCAGCATTGCTGCACCTCGGCTCTCAGACGCTGCCTCAGGAGGATCCAGTTGTCCCAGTTCTCATGTTTTGGAAACATGGCAGGGTGCTGATATCCAGGTGTCTCAGGTTCTGCTGTTTTCCACTGCGTGGTTGGGCTTAGCAGCAGCAGCGAGGGAGATCGGTGTCCCCATCCGGGTGATGAAAACCAGCGCGTGGTGGCAATGCCGGCAGGCAGCGGGGGAGCTCTGGAGATGAATGTAGTCACCAGGAACCACTTGGGAAACTTTTTTCCATTCATTATCCCAAAAGGTGGAAGCAAATGCATTGGAGTTAAAAGGAAGTCAGACCACTGGGAAATACTTAAGATGTGTGTTGGGCAATATACACAAGTATTCCAAATGGCTCATGAGTTGAGGTTTCTGAGTTTACAGGAGCCCTTGCAGGGCCGGGGTTTCCCTTGTCTTAGTTCAGCTCCCTGCAATGCCCACCTGTGTGAGATGTTGCTGTGGCACACAGCAGCAGCAGCAGCAGCTCTGTGCACCCAGGGTTTGAATGCACACCATTGTTTCTGCTCTGTAATGGAACCAGAACAGAAATAGTGGGATATGCCTTTATTGAAAGCAAAGTGATTTCAGTTACCGGCGCGTGTTCAGCCTCTGACTGCTTTGGGCACAGCCACGCTGCTACAAGCACGTTTTTGTGAGCAGCTGTGACCCAGGCTGGGGGTGCTCTTTCCCAGTAACATGGGTAACTTTCTTGGATGTGTTTCCTAAGTTCATCCAAGAAAGGGAGCAAGTTAGCTGTGCTTCACATATAAAAATCTCTTGCTTGGGAGCAAGACCTGCTCTTGGCTTTCCCAAGGAGTGCTCTGTCTGCAGAGGAAGAATAAACCCCACACTGGGGGAGTTTATTGAGCTTGGGATGCTGCTGGGGCACTGCAAAGAAGAGTGACAGTATCAGGATTGGGAGTGACAATCTGAGTGCCCAGGGTGAGTGCTTGGGTTTCGTGGCCAAGTGCTGGGCCTCGCCCTCCTGTTTTGACAGATGCCGTTTACATAACACGCTTCTTTTGAGCTGTGGTCCAAGTGTTTTCCTGGAGGAGTCACTGTGTTTTAGTGCTAGAGTAGTAAATATAGTAACACTTGTTTAAATAGGAACATGCTCCACTGAATCATGAAGTAATTTTTGATTCTGTTGCATGCTATTCACATAAATTGTAACCTTTTCCAAGGAATTTGCAAGCTGTAGTCGTCCCTAGAGAGAAGTGTTCTTCATTAAAGGAAGTCAAGATGAGATTAGCTCAGGGTGCACTTTTACTTGAGACCCTTGCAGGAACAAATGTGGGTTGTGCTTTTGAAATTGTTTAATAATATGTCATTCAATAAGACTAGTAGATACTGGTTTAGAGAAGCAACAAATACAGATGGAAAACTGGGAAAAACTTAGAGAAATAGTTATGGGTCTCTTGCATCCAGAAGAAAATACTGGGTTTTTTTAATTTCATAAAAGCCTTTGGATTCTGAGATGCACACACCTATGAAAATCAAAACTTATTTGTAAATTGTGTTCAAGAAGAGAATGGCATCAGAAGGGAAAGGTGAGCCCTAACCAGTTGTATCTGAATGCAGACATTTAAATGGTTTTAGTTCATGCCAAAATATAAACTAGAACAAATTTTTTTCCTTGTCAGACCCATGAATGAAAGGAATAAAGCTTCAAATAACCTTTAAAACGGTGTTTCAGCATAAATTAGTAACTTATTGATGCATCACTGTAATGATAAAAGATTTCTGTGTATCAAAGATGAGTGTTGTTTTCATTTGCCTGAGGTATTCTTGGTGACTGACTCCCAAATACATCTTAATGAGATGTATTTTCTTAGCCGCTGGATTATTGTGAAATTCTTTTTGGAATACTTGGATGCTCAAAAATTCTAAGTCGTAAAGTAAGAGGCGTATAGAAAAACAAAATGGATTTCTTTGCATCTGTCAAATTATTAATTGCTTGCTTGGATTTTGTTTTTGGAATGTGTTAGAAGTGGTTTGGTTTTTTTCCAAACTGAGATCAGATCATCAACAGTGAGCTATTATGTCCCCAGACAAGAATAATTCACTCTTTCATTTAATTCTGATATTGCCATCAACATCCGAGACTTCAGTCAACTCCATCACTTAAAACTGTGTTTGCTGAGTCCCCCAGTGCTCTGTTGCTGTTACTGAAGATACATTGTACTTTGTTCTTTGATTTAATAAATATTTGTGGAGGTGGAGTGTTGTTAGCAGTATCTTCTTTGAATTGAATGTAAACAATGTTGTGTAAATATTTCAAAGGAAACTTACAGTGTTGACACTGATGGATAGCAGGATGCTATATTTAATATGCCACAGAATCAGAAGAGGCCATAGTGTGCTCATGTGACAGGGATTAAAAAGATGTTAAGTAGTTTTCTCTGTAATGAGATTCTGTTGGAACTCATTTGACTTCTTCCTCCAAACAGAATTACATTACTTTTAAGGTTGCTGCTTAATCCAAAGCACCTAGATAAGATTAGACATATTGGAAGCAAATTTCCACTAAATTTCAATTTTCTTCTCTTCTGTCCTGGATTAGGTGAGGATGTTTGAGGCTGGTGCTTTGGTTTGTGTTCACTTTCACCTTCCTTTCAATCCAGTAAAATGGTCTCCAGGCCTAGTGCTGATGCAGGTTTGTAAACAGGACTCCTCTGTGTGGCCACAGAGGCGTCTTTTGGCTTTTTTTGTTTGTATGTGTGTGTTTAGTTTTGGTTTGTTTGGGAGGTTTGGTTTCCTGGTAGGGGCTACTAATAGTTTCAAGTAACTGTGCACTGTTTTTGCCAAACACTGTTTCAGACAGGACTTCTCTATTTCAGTGCTTTTTATTATTGGCTGTCGGGAGCCTGAGTGACCAATGCTGTGAAGCATGCATCCTAATGGATCAGAAGCTGTGGATTTATGGGCTGTTGCATTTCCTGGTGGTTTGAATATCTTCCTCATCACACATCTGAAGGAGAGGGCAGAATATGCCTCAGAATGTCCAGTACTCCCTGCCTGACATAGAACTTGGTTCCTTCTGATATTTCTTTGCAGAAATAAACCAATATCCCTAAGTTACCTTACAGCAATCAACTGCATCCATTTTCTGTGCAGAAGCTGAATGTGCTGTCAGGAAGCCACAAAAACATTGATGTCAAAATTGCTTCTAACATTGGAAACATAGAAATGCTTCAATTATTTCTTGTTACCATGTTAGAGAGATGGTTATCATTTTTGTTGTACCTCCATGTAAGTGCAGAACTACACCCCCAAATGTGGTTTCTCTCTCTTCCAAAGCCCAAGGTCCACCTTGGGAAGCAGTGAAGGACAGCAAACCTCTGCTCTGTCAGGGAACCTCTGTCAGAGCCCATAGGAATGTGCTGGAACATCAAAACATTCCCAGTTATCCCTGCCTTGCCAGGGACAAGCATGAAAGAAGCTATTGCTAATATTTGCATGCTTACTGGTCTGGAAACTTCCTTGATAACATGCATTAACAGCAGCAGATGAATTCTTTCTGCAATTTGATTTTTAAAATTATTTAAATTTGCTGTCCACACAGCCCTATTCAGTTGCTGCAGAGAACAAGGTCAAAACTGTGCTTCCCACACTGCTTGTAGGCTGTTCTGGTTAGCTGGAAGCTGGGGCTGCCCTGATAAGATTACATACACTGAAGGCTGAAGAGAGAAGGTCTGTCAGCACATCCTCAGCAGAATTGCTGATTTCTCCCCAAAAGATGTACTAGTATCAGTTGGCAGCTAACTGCTCAGCTGAATTTTGCCCTGTGAGTTATTTGCTGAAAGAAAATTGTTTCTTGGGAATTACTAACTTGATAAATCAAATTGCTGCTAAAGTAACTAAGGATACCTTGCTGGCACTGAGCTACTGCTTGTCACACTGTGTTGTGCTCTAATGGCAGTGAAGGGCCTGGAAGGCAATTTTATTGTTTACTCTTATGCCTGTGTAAGTAGCTAATTTATCCTAATGACTGGATGGGACATAATTGGAAGTGAGTTTTCAAGGATGCAATATTCATATTAATTATGAGTGTGAACTGGCCATCAGGAAGACTCTCATCTGCTCGATCCTCTTAATGCTGGTAAACATCATTATATTTTCTAATGAGCTGTGATGACTGAGCATAGCATTATTCAGCTCTGCAAGTGTGGTGTGGGTGTCTGGTTACCAAAACCATTTCCCTAGAGAGTTTCCAACAGATCAGAAATGCTTATGGGAACTTCCAGAGCTCCTGCATTTCCAAGATGTAATTTTGTTTTCTTTTTCCAAGGCTTATAGCCCTGAGAAAGGAGTGGCACTGGGGCAGAAAAGCTGGATCTTGTTCACAGCTCTATGCTTCTGTTCTCTGTGTGACCTTGCAGAAGTGGCTTTTTCAAGCAGGGCATGAAAAAGGGCAGTGGTTGCAAGCAGAGGTGCTGGGGTGTTGAAATCCAACAGATTTCAACAGGTTTCCTTGCCACAGGAAACCCTGCAGTCTGCTGCAGCTGGCAAACATTCCTGTGCTCTGCTGCTCAAAGAATAAATACAGGGGGAAAATGAAATGCAGCTCTGATGACACAATAGGTTTTTATACAGTGGAACCATTAAACATTTCCATTGAGAGAACAAAAATATTGTGTAGCACAGACACCATCAGATCCATAAAATACTGCTACAGGAAGAGCATAAGAAGTGGCAGGATATTGTTGGCTTAGTGTTGCTCTTGCCTTTGTTGGAAGAAATTTAAATATTTTGTACTACGGCTTTTCAAGTCAGAAGGTAACCAGTTGGCTCACTGTGACCATGCTGCCTTCCACACCTCATTCAGCTTGTGGTTTGATACATTTGCAAGGGAAAAATAACTATGGAAAAAGTTAATCATGGTTGAAGCAATTTCTTCTTTTATTAATGCAAGCACATCCAGTCAAACACAGAATATCCTGCTTTATGGTACAGCTTTATATTTAGCATTTCAGCTCAGAATAGCAAAACACGGTATTTAAGGAATGTATCAAACTTAGGGAGGAAAATCAAGGGGAACCAATGTAGATACTGCATGGATTTCAAGTGTATACTTGGACTGATTGACCGGCGAAGTGCACATCCATGTGAAAGCTCTTTCATACATTTACAGAAAGTGTTCTAAAATTGAATTTCAAATATATATTTTTTTTTTCTTAAATTTTAAGCATCCCTTTTAAACTTCAATTACATAAACAAAGCTGATATACAATCCCTCGTATAGTGTCTGACAATGTTACTAGCTAGAACATCTCTGAAAGTGCAAAACACTGTAATAATACAGTATAAATATTCTTACTGGAATCCAGGGCTGAAGGCCAGTACTTCAGCACAGGAAAAATAGCAGCAGGTCATAAGAATTATCCCTTCCCCTTTCCTGGGCTGTTCTTGTTAACAGTTAGTATTCTACTTCTTCTTTCCTCGTGGTGTAACTTGCTTTTGTTTCTCTTTGATGCCAATGCTATGGGAATAGCAAAATGTTGATTTGTTTCCCTTCCTTACATCAACTTGCTCCTCTAATTTTAAGTATTTGTCAAGGGGGAAGTGAAAGAGGGAAAGCATTTTAATTTTTCACCGTGCTCCAGGGCCAATAAAGTAAATTTCTGCTAAGTGCTTGCAGATGCTGCATCAAGCAGTGGCACTGCCCTTGGCTGTGGGCACTCGGGCAGGGAGAGTCTGCTGGGCTGGAATAAACCATACCCTCAGTCCTGCGAGTCTTGCCCCTTCTTCAACAGGAGGCAGAGTAAGATAAACACCATCTACCTAGAGCTGGCCATCTTTAAAGAAGTCCTTGCAGAGGTTCTCTGCAAGGCTCTGTTAGGGAGGCTGTGACCACTGCCAGCTTCAGAGGGACTGTTTTGGTTGTTTGTTTGTTTGTTTGTTCTTTTAAATGAACAAAAGAGAAAAAACAAACCAGTCTAATTATCTGGCTCAAGTTATTATCTTATATTCAGCCCTCAAGCCTTCAGAGGAAAAATTACTGGAAAAGAAAAGTAGGCAGTTGTGGGTAATAATTTGTTCATTAGACAAAATAGTTTTTAATCTGAGCCTGTTTGTTTTTCTTTCTTAACTCAGAGATCAGTTGACAAAAGTCCTAACTATATTTCTCCCTGGAAATAAATACCTTGAACTTAACAGAAGCTCTTCAGGTACTTAAGATAGTCAAATTAGGTGTAAGCTCAGTACTAAAAGGAGAAATAAGAAATGGCAAGCAGTGGGTTTGCAGATCACCTCTGATTTCAGTACTGACCTGTTCAAAGGTTTGACTAATTTCTTAGAGTGTTTGCCCTTAGATTTCAGTGGGTGCTGTCCCAGACAGTTAATCATGGCTTGCAAAAGACTAGAAAAACTTACATTCAAGGTTGGTCTTTGTTTTAATTGTCTGTAAGTGCAGACTGGACTTTTCCAAGGAACCAATGGATTTAAATGACCAATTCACAGCGATGAACTCTTCTTAAGCTTTTTGGAAACTTTAACCTTACCTTCAAATTGGACATCTGAGTTTACTTCTCCTTCTTCCCTGGCCCATGCTGATTTTTTTTTTTTCCAAACACTCTTTCTAGAAAAGTATATTAGGCCTGTTTTGCAGAGATTATAATCTAGGTTAGACATTCTTCTCTTCAAACATAACAAAAAAAAAAATTCCCTGATTTTTCAAAAGGAAAACACAAACTATTCTGACAGCCAGAATGTAAAGGATAGTTCCCAGAAGTATTAAAACTTAGACATGTGTGCATCCCCACGTGTGCACACACACATACTCACACACAAACGCACAGACCCCAGCAGTTACCCCCTCTCATCTCTTTACATCATGTAACAAAAATAGGTTTGCTGCACCATCAGTGTTACAGGCAGGTATACTCTACTTCATGTGCCATAATTCTCCGCTTTATGTAAAAAGTACATTGTAGCTGGTTTCGAGACATCCATATTTTTATTTCCCTTACTTCCAGCCCGGTCAGAAGGTACAACTACACAAGCTCAGTACCTTGTAAGGCACTATTTGCTGATGGAGGAGAGGAACAAACACTTGTGAACAAATCTGTGAACAGTTCTGCTGATTTGAAGGAGGCCCTTCGTTTCAAAGCAAGGGAGACTTACTGAGTGTTCTGTAGGATACTGGTCCAAGGGGGTGTTTAACCTGAACACTGGCTTCAGTTAGGATGTGTGTTTTAATTTGTATTTGTTTTGGTGGAAGTAATAAAAAATAAAAATTTGGATGCTGATAGAATAAGATACCATCTCCCATGATACATTTCATCTCTGAGAACAGGGCCCTGCCCTTATATTTAAAATAAAAAACCAAAACCCTTCAGTAAGTGCCTTAAGGTTGACATGTGAAATATTTACCACATTTTATTTCATAAAAGTTACTGTATGTACAAAACAGACCTCATCCAGTGAGGTCTTTCTTAGCTCAGTCCAAGTCTTTCATTCAGGTTGTAAAAACATGTCCATTAGATGTGCTTTGAAGTCTGCAAATCTGATCCATATTTCTCAGGCTCTATTAAGCAGAGTTGTCCTAAAAGATGAAAGAATAAAAAAATAAAATTATCTTTTCTATCACAACAAAAAGGTTTTCATTTTTGACAACAGATCTATCTGGCATCACTAGCTGACAGCCTCTCTTCAAAGGATAGATTTTCAACTGGAAGAAATCTGTGCATTTCAATGGAGATGCTGACGTTAAATGAGATGAAAATTTAACTTGCATAATGTTACCTCAGGCCCCTAGGATCAGCTCAGGCTTGTAACACGTTCTGTGTCTGTCTAAACTACTGCAGGCTGGGCAGTGCTGGGGTTAATGCAAGGTGCATTCCATGGGGCTGTAAGTGAAAAGCTCACATGGACATCCTAGGAAATGTTGGGATCAGTGGGAAACTGGGTCTTGTCTGGGACAATGTAGTCCTAGAGTGCCTCAGCAGAGCTCAGGGCATGCAGGCTGTGTTCAGCCCCTGTCTGGTACAGGTATGTTAGATCTTCATGTTCAGCACAATTCACAAACCTCTCTGCCTCGATTCAGTGTTGGAAAAATTCTGATTAATTGATCTCATCATGTACATGGGAGTGGTGCTTCCCATTCTCAGAAGGATGAGGAGTCTTTGAGAGTTTATCCCTAAGGGTAGGCTGACAATTACCATATTCCTAGAAATTTTCATCCTTTTATATGATTTTTAAGAGCATGGCTGTGATGAGAGCACTTTCTTAGTATCTCTGTAGGTTTATTCCCCTGAGAAAATCATGTCTGAGCACTGCTACAAATGCAGATTATTTTACTGTATTTGATAGCCTAAATAAAGGATATTCTCTTTCACAGCCCCAGCAGTGATCTTGCAACCTCAACAGATCTGGCTGGAAAAGCTGTATGAAAATCCAACCCCACTGAAATTGTTTCAGATTTAAATTCTGAGGGAAAAAGAACTGTATTATGGTTTTAAGCTGGGTATGTGAATAGGACAGAAGAAGCTGATAGTTACATGCCTCTGTGTGTCTGCAGAAAAACTCATGTTCTGAGGAAGCTTCATACCTGAGTGTTTTCCAGCTGTCTTTTTCCATGTGGTTTTCTGGACCTTCACTTTCAAAGGATGCAATGAACAGAGCTGGTAAAAAAAAAAAAAAAGTAACAATCAGATACATGAGTTCTTTACCTGAGGGAAAAAAATCTAAGGGTTACAATATAGCAGATGCAACTTGGCAGTGTTCATTGTGAAATTTGTTACCATCAGAAGCCAACAGGAAAGTGATAACACTTAGAAAATTACTAATAAAATATGATTTTGCATGTATATATTTTTCATCTGCATGTTTTGTATTTTAACAGGTAGAAAGACTCACTATAATGTTCAACAAAGGTTTTACCTTCTTCACTATAAATAGGTGCTGTGAGTAGATAGGTCTGGATTTTCTTGTCTTTTTCAAAAGGACACTCAACCTGCTTCCATGTCAGGAAATCATGAATCTGTCTTGAAATTTCCCAGAACTTCTGCATGAAGTAATTAAAAGAGTATTATTAAAATAGTATTTGTTTTCTTTGAAATATTAGTTTGTTTCTATTTCAGAGCCTCTCAGTCTTATTCTTTATGCTGGTTTTCTTATTGTCCCTTGCTCAGACTTACATGGAATTGGTCACAGCACCAGCCTGACAGAGTGCAAGAAGCATGTGGACAATGCTCTCAGGCACATGGAGTGACTCTTGGGGTGCTGCTGTGCAGGGATGGGAGCTGGGCTTGGTGATCCCTGTGGGTCCCTTCCAACTCTGCATAATCTGTGATTCCTCACTATCCTATCTTCTTATGGCTCCCCTCATTTCCCCCTCTTGCTGCTAGTTCCTCATCTGCCAGCCTCAAGTTTAGGACACTGTATCTCAGCCCACCATCTGATCTTTTACCTTCAATTTTTTTCATCATCAACCTTTCCTTCCTATATAATAGTGCCTGGTTTCTATGTTGAGTGTCTAAATTCCTGTGACTGCAACTGGACAGTAAATAGTTTATTTGCTTTAATTTTTACATTTCCAAACTTCATTTTAAATGACATGTGACATATCTGATCTTTTCATAAAGCACTCTTTAAATCTGGGAAATCACAGCAACATATAGAAACATTTAGCTATCCTTTCCTTCCTAGGATTTTAAGAAATCTGTAATTGCTCAGGGCTTGCCCTGTATCTTCTGTGTGCCCCCCTCCACTTACACAGCCTTAATGATGACAATAAAATTTTGTCAAGAAGTACTTTTGCCAGACTGTGGTCACTTGAACATGCATGTTTATTAATTGGGGAGAGAACCCAGAAGCTGTAGAACCTCCCTTGCAGACCTGATAAACACCTTTACAGCCAGCCAAACCAATGAGGTGAAATCAGCTGGGGCTGATGACTCAGGCTGAAGTGACCTATTAAATTTGATCAGACATGATTGCTTGCTGCCACAGAAAAGCAACTGCTGGCTTTCCCAGGATTTGATTCAAACCAACTCCCCTGGATATGACAGCACGTGGGCACTGAGGGAATGGGGATGTAACGAATGTAAGGAAGCAAACGCTTGCAGTGCAGCAGGTTTCAGCGGCAGGGCAGCCAGGGCAGCAGCAGAGCCCCACCTTGAAGTTGATCTGCCCGTTGGGCAGGCGGTTGGTGTGGATCTTGTGCAGGAAGTAGATGTCCTTGATGAAGAGGTTGAAGACGGGGATGACGATCTTCTCGCGGCTGCTGTTGGCGCTCTGCGAGCGCTGCGCCGCTCCCTGCAGCGCCGTGCGGTAGTTGCAGAAGTTGCTGGAAGGGTCCATGTGGTGCTGTTTTATAGAGGGGGGAAAGGCACATAAGTAATACATGTTTCTAAAAATTAAAAGCTTTGCTCTAACCATCAGTTTATTCTTTGTAACTTCATTTGGTCCATTTTTGAATTTTCAAGGTAGAGTACCTTTATACTGATCAGGTCTGGGTGCAGGTTTTTCTAACTTCTACCTTGCTTGAAAGGAGGGCTCTGTACTGGCTTTTCATCTATTCCATCAACAAAGCAGATCAAAAGAAAATCATACGTGACTCTCTGGGACGGAAAAAACAAAATTCTTCTTCGTTGTCACCTCTGTTTCTGATGATGGTTTCATTAGGTTTTGTTTCCACGCAGGTCTCCACTAGGTGGAGTCCTCTAATTAGTTTTAAGGGCAGCACTCACTGGAGTGTAAACTACCTTGACGTGAAATTGGCAAAAATACACTAGCAAGAAATAATCTAGAGAGAGCTGGCAGCCACTTTTCTTTGCAGACAAGTAGAGAGTTTGAAATGGAGGAAACACTCTCATGCTGTTTATGTGCTGGTGACCACTGACAGAGGTGCCTGCTCTCTGACAGAGGTTTGGATGAAATCTCCAGCAGATGCTTGGATGAAACTATTTGGTGGATTTCTATATGACGTCAAAACTTTATACATACCTCTAAAACATCAAATTTGGCTGTTTTGACCTTGGACCAGGTTTTCTTTAACCGTGCCACAGGGCTCAAGTTCATGCCAGCTGAATGCAGGGAGAGAGGAGACAGAGAGACAAATGAGTTGAAAAAATACAGGGCTAATGTAACTGGGCTAATGTATCAACAGCACACGTTCTGGGAGGTGTCTCAGCCTGACAAGCAGAAGCTGCAGCTAAAGCTCACCCACCCACACATGAATCTGTCACTGGCAGACACTGGCCCAGGGGAAGTGTGCCTGCTGATGTGGTCGGCCAATTCAGGGCAAGTGTGAGCACAGTGTTGCCAGTCAGGTTGTAAAATGGAGTGCCTTTTGCCATCTGTGTTAAGGATACTCACAGATAATAGCCATCATTGAGTTGAAGTTTCCAATGTTGAAGCATTCTCTTGCCACATCAATGAAAAATTCCACCATTCTTGTACGCTGCTTTTTCTTTACAACCTGGAGAAAAACCCAATAGGGAAGGGATGGTCTGAATTTTGGGAAGGATGTTTAGCCAAAGGCACTGTAGCAGGATCAGTGAATAGATATTTCAAGACTTTGTCCAGCTAAATCTTAATATAGGCCTCAGGATTTTTTGTTAAGATTAATTTTTAATAAAACAGCAGAAATATTTGGAATGACTACCAATTACTAGTGTAGTTCTGGGGGAGTGCACATCTTTGTTTATACTAAAGAGTCCATGTCTTAGGCAGTTCTGCATAAACAAGCTGGACACTTTCAGCAATTTCCTGTTACTGGAAAAGGAAGACAACATGATGCTGCTATCAAAATATATGCAAAACATTTAAACCTCTCAAGAAGGGGGGAAGCATTGGACAGACTTAAAGTCAGGGGCATGGAACGTAAATGTGAGAGAAAGCAACTGCCACATCCTGCTTTTCTGGTTCTGCTGCATGTACTCCTAAATGACCTGTTGAGAGCAGGCAGTGAGGATGAGCAAATACACAAATTCCCACCCACACAAATGTGCACAGGACCAAGCAACTGATGCTGAGCATCTCATCTGCAAATTCTTTTATAAACTACAAAGCAAAATTAATTATTGCCTGGATTGCATTCATTCCTGAAAATATTTTCCCTGTTTAAACCTGAAAGTTCTCTCTGGCTTATATAAAAATGGCTCCTAAGCAGTGACTGCAGAATCTCTGACCTAAGTACTTAAGTTTCTGTCAGATCAAAAGAAAATGGTTCAGTAGTCAAAGGTCTGGCTTAGCCCTCAGTGTGCTAAAACCTTTCTTTGATGGTTTCCTAAATGTATGAGCCCTACCAGCCAGCTCTGGAGGTGTCTTGGTGTGCCTCTGCAATACATTTCTGAGAGCAGGAAATCTTAAGAGATTAGGATCAGTACACTGAACTTCATAAAAATGCAGCAGGCATTGGGATTTCCATGGAAGGGCTACTGACCAAGTAGGAATAGGGAAAAAAATTCCAATTTGCTAGAACTGGAATTAATAGAAATCTCAAAAACATAATAAGAAGCTAAAAAGAGAACACACATGGAAAAAAAAAAAAAAAAAGATAAAGGTTTCTGGGGCATACACCTTCCATTTCTTTGCCTATTATAAGTCAGAAGTTACCTTAACCTCTAGTAAGGTTATTCCTTACTCTGTTACTCTGTTACTTTTTTTAAACTTTCCAGTAGTACACTTTCTTTCCAGACTTTAAAGAAAGTTTATTCCTGATTTTTCTACAATGAATGTTGTATGAATAAAGTGAATTAATATAAATTTAAAAATTAATATATCACAGTGGTAATGTTATCTAAATGCAGTGGAAGGACACCTGTTTATTGGTAAATCTGCATTTAAAGGAGTATTTTTAAGAATCTTTTGCTGTATTAAAAAAAAAAAAAAGATAAATCCTAAAGAGCTCCCAACTCCACACAAGTTCCATTTCACTGCATGACTAATGCAGCTGCACAAAATTAAGCAATATATGCGAAGTCAAACATAGCCTTGAACTCTTAATCATATGAGCATGCAAATAATTTAATGCTTGAATAATGCTATTATCTTTAATTGCACTGCTAATATTTAAATCTCATTTAGACCACTGCTTGCCTCTTGTCCTTAAGGCCAGGATCCCTTTGCTATCTTGTTTTCTATGCATACCTACCCGACAAATCTCTGTAGCCACCAGCATGCTGAGGCAATTGAACCAGTTATCATAGGCCTCCAAATTATAGGTTTTGGTCACATCACTTCGGCACTGCAAGAGAACAGGTCGTGTTAAACCTCTCCTGTATCATGATAAAGTCAAAGCTTACCAAAGGATAAACTTCCTTTTCATATCTTGACAAAATCTTGTTGTACGTGTTTTAAGGCATGAGCTTGAAGAAGCTTAGGAAATGTCAGTCTTTCTTGCACAGGGTGTACTCAAATTATGGAGTTATTATTCTTTACTCTGGTTCATCTATGTTTCTTTTTCCCTCTGTACACCTTTTTGTACCTTGTGATTATCCAGGGAGTCCATGTGGCTGACAATCTGCATCAGATCCTCTGGATAAATGTTGCTCACCCTTTCCTGCGTTTGGAGAGAGGAGAGATTGTCATTGTACAGACAAACAGAGAGCTCTGTGAAAAAAAATCAAAGTTAGGAGAACATTTAGGTAACTTTATCTTCCTAGAGTGTGAGGTGCTTTTATCAGTGTACCTAACTGGTCTTGTTCATTACTTGACTTGGTATTTTTTTATTAAAACACTGGAGGCTCTCAGCGAAGCCATAGCCAAATTCACATTGGTGAGCATGTTAATATTCAGTAAATAGAAAACAAGACTCCACCCCAGTCAGTCTCACCAGTTCGATGTAGGTCAGCTGCTGTGCCAGGATCAGAGGGTCACAGCACACACTCAGGATGTCCTTCTGAGTTGACTGGGGCTTGGTTTTGAGGATAGTGCCCTTGTCAGTGACAGGCTGACGGAATTTCTCTCTGATTTCCTGGTATTGGCTCCGTGCAGAGAGGGCCATCAGGAGATTCTGTGTCATCTGGCTAATGATCTTTTTCACTGTTCCATTTTCCTGAGCAGAAGGGAGAAACAACAACTGCTGAAAACCATAGCTGTTGCAGACACGGATCACCAGAGAATTTCTGCCTGGGAAAAATAAATGTCTATTATCCATTTTCTTTCATCTTTTCTGAGCTGATCATTCTGTGACAAATGACCTTGTCCTAAATACCCACACAACTCCACAATGACACTGTTCTGCCTGCCTGCCTTCCCAGCTCTGCTTTGCTTGGCTGGCTGGTCTGCTCCTTTGGGTAGTGCCCCATTTCCAAGGCATCCGTGTCAGCAGCTGGAGTGGGCATGTGAAAGGTGCTGCAGCTGCTTGCACAAGGCTCTCTGGAACCTCTGGGCACTAAGGGCCAAAAGCTCTCACTCTGATCAGACCCACTGATGAATCCAGTCTGTCTAGCCCAAGCAGAATCCAGGGAATTCACATAATGTCCAGGAATATACCCCTAAAATATCCTAACTTAGCTTTGAACAGCTACGGCATCCAAATATTTATATAAGAGCACAATATACATCATGTTCTCAGACAACTAAAATGCCTTTCCTGTTTATTGTGTGCAGATTTTAAACATAAGATTTGTAAGGATTCATTGAAAGGTAAAGCCACAGGAACACAATCCATCTGCTCAGTGTTTTGAAAGCTAAGGTGATTTTTTTTTCTGCCATTGTGTCCTATAGACATTTCTCTGAGGTCATCCCCAAAGAGCTAACTTGATTGCTTTCCTACTCCTCCATCCTGTCTGCCACTGCTTTAAGTGACCCAGGTTTCTCCTGCTGCTGGGAAAATTAATTCAACCAGACAATCCTTTTCCTCACAGAATCGTTCTCTTGCTTTCATGCAAATTACTTTTCTTGAAGTTAACCACAAGGTTCACTTCTGCCAGTCCTCACTAGACAGAGCTGCAATGAATCTGTGACCATTCAAAGGAGCCACTACTGTGCAGTGATGTCTGAAATTATGCAGCAGATGTGAGAGACGACGACCAAATACTTGTATATTGCCTGTTATAATTAAGCAATAATGGTGTCAGAATGGTGCTTTACAAGGCAATAATCTGACTCCCAAGTGAAATCAAATGAAAAGCTGAAGGCAGTGTAGCTCATCTTGAGGCTGGATTACTGCTGAACAGCAGCTGTCTGGAGTAATTTCTGATACTGTGCTACAAGTGTTCAGAAATGCCAAGGGAGCCTGGTGGAGGGGACTAAAACAAAGCAGAATTCTCCTCTCTTATGCTGAGCTTTCCACTGTGAATGGTTTGCCTTCAGCCACTGTGCCTGACTTGCCCACGTGTCTGGGAGGAAGCAGACTTGATGTCAGGATTGCAGAAAATGACACTTGAAGATAGTTTAGAGTATTGCAGATATTATGTAAAATTGAGGAAAGAAACTCAGACATGAAAAGCTATGGCTTACTTAAGCTATTATGAATTTATTAGCATCTTAATGCTTAGAAAAATGTCCTTAAGAGTTTTAGCAGTTTCCTTTCATTACTAGTTTTACACTAATTTTCCCTACAACTTTGGAAGGTAAGCCAATGACTGTACAATGATTTGTACTTGTTTGAGTTAATTTTTACTAACTCTGGGGTGCAATCCTGGCTGCAGCTTTAGCTATTTGGTATGCTGCTATCACCAGAACAACACCTGACTGCTTTGTGTGAGTTCTCAGTTGACTTTCTACCTTTATGAATGAAGAATAATGTCCTAAGGGGATTTGAAAAAGCTTTAAAATACAAAATAAACCCCCAACCTTAACCGTAATTCCATGCTGAAGCATAATTCAATGTGCTAACAAACACTTAGAGTGAGAGCTGCTTTTTGTCAGTGTCAAATTAGTATTTCCTAGGGGTCAGATGAAGCATAGCTCTGCACTGATGAACCTTGATTGGTAGCCTTGTTAAGGGGGTAAATGAGGTGGTGCTGTAATTAATGGATGCCATCAGATGCCTCAGACACCACAGCAAGGAGCCATTCCACGA
Organism: Onychostruthus taczanowskii; assembly: GCF_017590055.1. Classification (NCBI taxonomy): domain Eukaryota; kingdom Metazoa; phylum Chordata; class Aves; order Passeriformes; family Passeridae; genus Onychostruthus; species Onychostruthus taczanowskii. The sequence goes on along the minus strand of NW_024499462.1, from coordinate 8,272,392 downwards.
AGATGGGTTTTTCTCAAATGACCATTATTCATACATAAGAGTGGGAAGGAAAAGGCAGAAAGAAAGAGCACAACTTTCTCATTCAAAGTAACAGACAAATTAAATACTAAGATAGAGATGCTAAATAAACCTCTGCCAAGTCCCCTTTCACAGTGCTGTCTCTGCCAACATGCACCCCTTGGCCCTTGTCTGCAAAGAGAAGAGAAGGCTATAGTCCTGTTTCCTCTTCCCCTCCTCCTGAAGCACTGACATTCTCATCCAGCACCCACGTAAACATCTTTGCTGATGCAACAAAACCAAAGAACTTCCTTCACCTCACTCTGCTGTCCTCTCCCTGATTCATGTCCTGCTGTCAGACCTGTTGTTCTTCATTTTCTCTCTACCTGAATCAACAAAAGCACATAATACAACTGTCTTCCCTGTTCCTCCTAATTGTTCTCAAAAATATCTTGAAGTTGTGGGTTTAAAAAAAATAAGAAGCTTCTATTTCTACATAAATAAGACTTCACATTTGTACAAGCACTTTACAACTAATTCTCTTGCAGTTCTTGGCTATACTCTTCCTTCTGTCTATTGCTGTTAACAGTGAATTTCTCAATGAACAAAAAGTGAATGTTGGGAAAAAGCCAAAACTAACCAAAAAACCCCAAGAACCCCCTTTTCCCTGGCCCCCTTGACCCCTCCAAAAAATTAACACCCCTTGTTTTATTCCAATTCACTTTACCTGTTTGCTGTAGAAGGTTTTTCCAAGGCCTAGTTTTCTTCACAGGCTAGAAGCTCAGAGCTGTTAAGACTGGTGATGGACTAGCTAGCAGAGCTCAAAGATAACTTGCTTTGTGGAAATATTGTGCCTGCCACCTGAAACATTGCCGTAAACCAGCTGCTTTTTAGAAACAGGGAATGAGGCGCTTAAAAATAAACACCTTCACCTTGGCCAAGAGTACAGTGATACAACCAGCTGGTGTGTCTTGCAGAACATAGACGTGCAGAGTGGAGACAATGTACAAAGGATGGTATGTAATTCATTATTTAATCCTCTTGAGCCATTCTAGTTACTGTTCTTTCTCCTTCTGCACCACAGTCATTTTTCATATTGCCAGCACTATTTTCTCTCTTCTTCTTAGGTGTGGTGATTAGATGTAGACAGTTCCTGCTAATGGACCATTAAGTCCATCAGGCAGCCCATGTCCTGTGGTTACCCTGACAACTTAGCAACTGCTGCTGTAGTTCATTTGGGAGACACTGCCTGCAGGATTGTACGGAACACGGCACAGCTCATCTAACAGTTGACAAATACTGCTTCAGCACTTAACTTTTTTTTCCTTCCTACCTCATCACATTGTGTGATCCTGTGAGCAATCTCCTTCAACTCTTTCATGGATTTTTCATCTTGGAAATCATAGGGGAAAGTTTCAGTCCATTCCTTCAGGAGCTGAATGATTTTGGCAGCGAAGGATTTTAGTTTTGCCTAGAAAGAAACAATGAGTTGATCACCAACCGTAGACCTGTTTGACTGCAGATTAAATGGCTGATAAAGGTTCACAGAAATCTAGACACCCTTGAAAATACTTTGCATTAATAGTCGGTGATGGGGACAAAAAAAGAACATATTTAACTATGCACTAGATTCCTAAATAGTATCATTTAGCCTCCTTTCATGGTGATGTCTCTTACCAAACACTGTGAAGACATTTTCAAGGTGAGTTGTATAAAACCAGGAAGATGACAGAACAGTTCAAGTGACTTATTTAACTGAAGTCCATGGGGTTTAAGCTGATTTCTGCCACCTGAGGCAGCAGTACTGTAGTGTTTGAATTCAGATGTGTACAAACCACAGTACTCTACTGAGTGTTCATGAGAAATGTTCACAAAGATGTTTCAGTTCTATAGAATTTATCAGAGCACCCAGACTGAGCTGTATAGTAAATAAATGAATGACAGGAAAGACGTGTGTGTTCTCTCCATGACGCCTAAATCAAAACAGACTTTGACAATAAAAGGTATTGGCTTTTGTTCAAAAAGCTATCAACCACAGAAAGGGCAGAGAGAGTATTTTTCTATTTTTTTTTCGGTTGCCTGTGAATCTTCTAAGGTTTTTCATCAGTTAGACCTGAATTGGGTGCCAATTACTCCCCTCTCTGTTGCATCCATGGACAGCAGCATCAGTACATCCAAGGGAACAGTCCTGTAAAATTGGGAATGTGAGTGCTAAGAACACTTGTAATGAACAAGAAGAATCAAACCTTAATTTAGGTTATATTTATCCTCCTACCCAGCTTGTGATGCACTGAGGAAAAGGAGGAAGCTTTGTTTGTGCTCCCTCCCCAGTCGTGTAAGTGCAGAGGTCCCTGAAGGCAGCAGCTCCCTCTCCCCAGGCACAGCACAGCCCCTTGGGGACAGGAGGGCACTCAGCATGGCAGTGTCACCTCAGGAAACTGCTCTAAGTCAGAGAGAACACCTCCAAATGCTGGTAGCAGCTTCTGCCAAAACAGCATCTCAGCATGGTATGTCCCAGTTTATCTAATCAAAACTAAAGGTCAATTAAATTAAGCTGGTTTTGTTTTGCCTTTTTTTTAAATATCTCACCATTGTATAGTCAATGATATTAATAATCATTGATAAGAACTTAAACCATGCACCTTTGAATCCTCAATCTGACAGCCAGTGTTCCTCATAAGTCTAGAGGGAATTTTCTTTGGTTGTTTTTGTTTTTTTAAGACCTGCAAACTGCTATCTGCTAGCATGCATTTCCTACCTGTTTTTATTGACAGCATTTAATTGATGCTGCTAATGAGATAAACACAGAATAGCTGCACAGGGAGTGTGAAACCAAAACATCCCCATTCTTTTTGCCAGCAGTGGGCATTCCTGCAAAGCAGTGTCTGTCAGTGCCCCTCATGTGGAGCTTCAAGCTATTTCTCAACAGTGTGGGACAGAGTTCCAGATTATAGATGCCTGTACTCCAAACTCCCACTGTCATCTGCCTTGGGGAAAAGACAATTTATAGTCATTTGCCAGGAAATGAATGGAGCCTGACATTACTAAAAGAATAATCTGTAGGCGGTGATGGACTATTAATTAGCCAGGGAGTGCACTTCCATTCAATTAAAGTGAACAGGTATGTGCCAACTCCACTTTTGTTTACCAAAAGCTGCTGCAGAACTGTTTTTTAGTATAAATCATCTTGACTATCCTTTCTTCATAATTTTTGGAACTGAAAAAGGAGTGGTGAAGGCAGAAACATTTCAAAATCTCACCTTAAGCCATGGCAAGCATCTCCATATGAACACTCAGTTCATAAAGAATTTATGGGGTGTCTAGACTGACCCCAGCAGCTGAAGAGACTATATCAGTCATAGCTGATGCCTTTTTAATGCTGGTGTGTGTAAGATTGCTCCTCAAAGACCAGGAGCCCACTGAAGAGGTAGCATTAGCTGTCATGATCTGAAGTAGGTGCAGTGTAACACCAGCCTTCATGTCATCAGTTTGTTTAGGCACTGATACAGAAGGAAAAGGTTTCAAGGAGAAAAATGAAGCTTTGTACTTGTGGTAATCAGCCAAATTACCCCAAATTATACTCCATGTACAGCTTAAAACACAGTGATTTATGAACACTGACTTCCCATCTCTTGTATCTATTTTTGAGTTGTTATGGTTTGCCCTCTTCACGTGGCAAGCCAGGCATGTTGCAAGAGAAACTGCACTTGTCACGTTTAAAAAAGCTTAGTGTTTCATCAGATGCTTTTTAACACGCATGAAAACAAGGTGTACACTTTCTGAGAGCAATGCTGGAAGGGCTCAGTGCAGCAGAGCAGGGGATTTCTGTTTTGACGGAGCCCAGAGCAGCGTGACAGGCTTGGTGCACGCGGTAACCCAGATGGAAACCTCACAGATCTGTGGGCAGCAGCAGCACAGTTTCCTTTCTGTCATGGCTGCAGTAAACCTACCAACCTACTTTTCTCCAGTCCTGCTCCAGACATGAGCCTCCCCTTGTGAGGCCTGACAGAGTTCTTTGGAGTCCACGGGAATACTTCTCCCATAAACAGCTCTTTGAGAAGAGGAATAACTCTATTAATTTAAGTGTTCTGTGGATTGACCCTGTTCTGCACAAGACAAGACAGGACTGAAAAACAACTCCCAATTAGAAAGGAGGGCAATAGGAAAGATTTAATGGCAATGACCTGGTTATAGATATTTTTTCATTTTTAAAACAGAGGACTTACTGGCAAAAAACCCCAGAGGAAATAGTAAATTTTGAAGGGATTATATATTCCAAGACAGGCAAAACAAACTTAATAGAAACGAACTTCTATGTTCTCTTTTTATTTCTTCTTTAACTTGAGATATATAAAATACTCAAGCTGCAGAAAAAATGTACCACAGGTGTAACAACAGGAGTTTTTTCCACTCAATAATAATACCATACAAGTGATTTTTCACTGATAATCTTGTCTGAGACTTTCCAATCTCTAATGCACCTATGGAGAGTTAAATTTTTTCCTTTATGGTCAATCTTAACTACTGACTTGTATGTTATAATTGAGGTCTTAAACTGTGAAGTTCTTGCTTTTTATGAGTAGTTAAAAGGACTCTAAGCAGACTCCAAGACGCCTCAGAGCGATTTTCTTTGCAATCCACTTTTTCTGGGTTGTATTTCTGTAGAATTCTTTGGCTAGTCAGTAATGTCAAAACCAACAGAATGACAAGTATTGTGGTGTGTAACCTCAAAACCTGGTTTCTTGCCACTGTTCAGCTCACATGCTATCCAGGCACCAAGCTGTCCAGCTTATCTTAAGAGATTTGCATAAGCAAACTCCATCAGAGATGAACAGAGATACTTTAACTGCTTTTGTCAGCTATTTCCTGCTTTGCAGCCATTTAATTAGAAGGTGCTGGTAGCTGATGATACCTTAATGGATTATGACTGTGAATACTTGAGAGTATCTTGAGTTTGTATGCTGCATGTCAAATGAGATTTTATTTGTGTCCATGTAGAAAAACAAATGTTTGCAAGTGCTTGTGGCCAAACTATTCTGTAAAACACACAGGTGTTGGCAGTAGAGGGCAATAAAGCAGTAATTTGAGAGGAATGTCAGAAGTTCATGTAGTGTTTTCCAAGAAATTTGTGTTTAGAAGGCAGGAAAAATTTGCAGCTTATATTAAGGAGGTAGGAAGGGATTAAGGGCATAACAGAAAGAGCAGCCAGAAAAACATGTAAATTAAAGCCACCTCCCAGAAGTGATTTATTGTCACCCTGCTGTTTGCTGGGTTTCCTGTAGGCCCATGTCCAAGGTGCCAGCAGAAGGTGTAAGAGGGTGGGTGTTTGCAATACAAGCTGCTCTGTTTGACATTAGGATGTAATGCTATTTCATTTCTATTAGGAAGCCAGGACTTTTTAAAAAGTCTGCTGAGAAGCCACACTAATACTACTTGACAATTAGCATTGTATCTCTAAATAGCCAGCTGATTTAGTCCCCAGAGAGATCTTTCATTTGAAAATCTCTGAAGGGCATTGTTACTCACTAAAGTCTCATCTTACATCCCATGCATTTTAAATCCAAGTATTTCACAGATGTATTTGGACACTTTCTACTCACTGCAGTCTTTCCCTATGTAAGTCTACAGCTCAGACTGACTCATTCTGTATTTCAGATGGTGCTGCCACCTTTTAGAGGTTCCCATTTCTGGTGTTTAGTTACATGTTGCTGGGGAACCATTACAACTTAGAGAGCAGAGTTTGCTCAGTCACAAAGTAAGTTTGGCAGTGGTGCTAGGGACAATTATCACCCCTGAGTACAAAACTGGGTGCAGTGGTTCTGGCACCTTTCATCCCTGACCTTTGGTTTCCCCAGCACCTACAGGATGAGCTATGCAGATATCTGGAGAGCAGATCAGGGGACTGACCTGGATGAAAGTCATTTTGCACCACAGTTAATTTGTCCTGTGGAGCAATTTTGTGACATTCGTAAGAGGATGCACGTCAGGAATAGTATGGGAGAAAAAGCCCTTAGGTCAGTATTGCTGTTAAAAACTCTTTATTGACAAACCAGAGTTGCCTTTTGTGCTCTTCACTCAGAGTGCTGGTACACTAAGGAGAAAACAAAACAGGACTACTAAAGTGCTGAAGATTAGGAATGGAAGCATGTAATGTCTCATCAGAGAAAAAAGGTCCCAAAACATGCCCAGGATTTGAACAATTTAGGTCTTTACTTGTTAGGACCATCCTGTTTCTGTCACTCTTATTTGCTGTCCAGCTTGGACTTTTCTGGAACTCCAATTTCAAATGACTGAAAAAGTCTTTCAATACACATTTTACAAATGGTGACATTAGATGGATGTAAGTTTGGTTTAACTGATTTTAATAAAACATGTCAGTGCAGGTCACCATTTTAAATAAGTGCATCCCTTAATTTTTGCAACTGTTAAACTGAGTTAAATACTGGGTTAAAACACCCCAACAATAACCTGTAGCAGAGGTTATTGTTAACTCTAATAGGATGCTGAGGCTGACTGGAGAAAGGGATTTTCTTGAATCTGATTTTCCTTACTTGGTGAAAGCTCAAAAGTGCAAACCAGCTGCTGGGCAGCTTTCATGGCACACACACACTGCTCCAGTGCACTGCTCCACTGACCTGCAGCTGACTGCTAAGGCAGAACATGACCTCCAGCAAATGTGGCCAGCAAATGAAGCAAAGATACTTCAAAGAACAAGATCCAAATACAAGTGCATCCAGCAACATATGCCAGTTACAATTTTGTATTATTCTTTATCAGTCTATTTAGCTTTACAATGAGAAGGAGAGAGTGGAAAATAAATTACAGCACCACAAGTCACTGAGGAATGTAATGGTCCATTTACCTTTTCTGCCTCAGTCCCCACTTCCAGCTGCTGCTTCTGTTTAATGCAGATCTGCCCCACTTTAGCCAGGAGCTCATGTGGGTGAATGAAGACTCTTGAGCTCAGTAGGAAAGTGAAGATGTAAGTTCTCTGTGGAAGGATTAAAAAGAAAAACAACAAGTTGAAAGGATGTGTCTTCCTTGGAAAAACTAATCTGTAAACTATGAATTTTTCTTGTCTCCAGAGAAATGCAGGTCCTTTCCAGCTCTGTTGAAAGGAAATGCTATAGGCTTCAAGGCTGTTAACTGTGGGGTTTTCCAATTATCAAATGGTTTCCTTTTAAAATGCCAGACTCAGTGTGCCTGATTAGTCATCACTTACCAAAGCCACAAATGAAATACATCTAATGAAGGGTGTTATGACTCTTAAACACCACTATTTAATGCTGCTTTGTTTCTTTAAGAGTGATTGTTTCTCACTGAGCTGCAGAAAACTGCTTCATGTATATTCCAAACCACAGCTGTAATTTCTTCATGTAGGGGGATTTTCATTCCTTTCTCACCACAATCACTGACAAAAGGTTTCGCTTTGTTTGAGGGCACAGGACAGTATTTTAGTTTTAAGCTTGACTTTATTCATCTGGGGCTTGTTTCAGAGTCTTTTGAATATGAACACTGCTAATAAATACTAACAAATAATGCTAATAAATACCAACAATGAGGATGTCTCATTAGAAAGAACATCTCCATTGTAATTTAAAAGCTGTGATGCACTGTGATGCACTCTGGACAAGTATCCATTGTACCATATTTTGGATCATTTAACTGAAGTGAGGGTGATTTTTTTGTCCTAGTCTTGGTCCAGGGCTTGTAGCTGGGCTTCTGCATTGGACTGTAATTGCCTGACTAATGACAGTAGCATCTCATAAGTATTTCATTTTTCCCTGAGGCTTTGTGGTAAAATTTGGAGTCAGAAATTACAGGGGATCTCCTTGACATTGCATTTCAATTAACCTCTGTTATGTTTGAAATGTGCACTGTTACTTTTACCACGTTTTCATAATGTGACTGCAGGACACAGCCAAGTGCATTTAAATAGTACACGTGAGCTTGTACCACCTTGGGCTGGGCAAGTGAATTAAGACAGTTAAAATTTTAGGAGCAGTTGTCTAAAATATGGTATCTCTACTATCTGCTACCAAATTCTGCTGCTTGCAGTTGCTAGAACAAGCTTATAATTAAACAAAAATGGTATCTTTATGACCCCAAAGTTGTTATGTGGTATCTCTCTTTAATCAGAGTAAAATGTGCTATTAATGAAAAATGTTTTCACTTCTCTAGTACTCAGCATGCCCTGTAATACAAATTTAGCACTAACCACCAAGTATCAGGGCAAAAGGAATTTTTAAAAAACAAAATAAATAACACTAACCAAAAGTCACAGTGTTCTGGGAGTGACTGAAAAGTGTAATAGATTAAACACATATCTAAACATACAACTCTGTCCTGAGCTTCTGAAGGAAGGTAATGAAAGTACAGAATGTACAATATGATACAGCAGAGGCATTTAAAATGCTCATTCTGATTTGAAGATGTTATTTGTTCTGGGGTTCATGTATTACATTAGGAACAACATAAATTCTGTACAATCAAAACCAGAGCTCAGCTGTAGTCTTTGCCTTGTCTGTTGTTTATGGATGGAGGAAGAGCGGAGGTGAAGGGCTGACTGGATGGACAGTGTGGGTCAGGTTCCTGAGTGCTTCCACTGATGCCTACAGAAGAAGCCCCTTGGGGCCAGCTCACAGGCCAGCTCTTGGTGACCTTGAGCAGCAGGGCAGGGCAGTGACAGGACACTGACAGCAAGGCCTCCCTCCCTAATGGCATCCTCCACAAGTGTACGTATGGAAATCTAAGAAATTAGGCTTCTGTTTGATATGTCATGTCTCTGCAGAACTCCAGAGTTTATTTTTACATTTACGGTGACAAAAACCTGAAGATCAATTCTATAAAATCCTGTGGTAGTGCATGTGATGTGTAATGGGCACTAAAATTAGGCTGAAAAGCTAACCTGGTTCACAAAAGGGGACTTGGTTGTGCTATGGGACAATATATCAGATTCTATTCCCGTGCTTATGAGAGTGATTCCTAAAGGACGTGTTCCCTACTCAGAATGAAAACAACAAAAAGAACTGTGTCAGGTTGTGAGACTTGGGGTGTGTGTTTGTGTCTTTAACTATGCCTGCTTATCCTCTGTTTCACTTTCTGTCTATCTCATGGGTTCACTGTTGTCCCTGAACTTAAAACTGTGAGTCTGGGCTATGTGGAACAGGAATTTAGCTGTTGGGTGAGTCAGCTGTCACTGGGTTGTATGAAAATTTTATTTGCACTGAAGACATGAAGCAGCCCTCACTTTTTACTGTATTTTGCATTTGAGAGATGAGATGGGTGGGGAGGAAAAACAAAAAAAGGACATGATATTTTGATCCCTTCCCCACATTCTTGCTTTGGGAGTTGAGAGGGCCTGTCTGAAAGATGTCAGTAGCAGGGAACCACAACTTGAGCCACACTGCCCCGGCAGTGACCTTTGCTCTGATAAGCTGGACACATTCTTTTAAGCAAATATGTAATTTTGCTTCTCACAGTAATTCTAGAGTTGGTCTCCTTGGTGGAAGCATGTGTGATGTGGCACAGTGTTTATCCAAAGTGAGTCTCAGAAAGGGCCACTCAGCCACTCACAGCATCATTTTCCTGCTGTCACACAGGAAGAAAAGTGTCACATGACCTGTGCTTTTACTTGGTTTCTTTGATAATGTTTTATAGGATGTTCATAAAAGTTTTGAACTGGCAAGAAGCAGGAAGATACAATGTGTACTTTCCATTTTAGGCTTGCTGATGTGTCTCTGTAATCAGTAATAGCCGTACTGGACCCATGCAATGCCTTTTCAGACAATATCAAACTTTTGGGTTTCAGAAACAAGTTATCATTCTTTCTGGAATCCATCTGCTCTATTTTTATTCCATTTTTTAAAGTCATTTAACTGGCACTAGGTTCATTACTTTGGAAAACAAAATTGTTCCATTGTGGTCAATCAAGACATGCTGGTTCACACCATACTGGTATCAAATTGAGGGGGTTTTGATACTTTTATTACTGACACAGACAAGGACTACAACTAATCAAACTAAAAATGACAGCAGTACTGACCCCCTCATTTCCTTGCCTCTCTGCTACTAGCCACTCCTTTTCAATAAAGAAATTTCAGACTGAACTAAGCCACGCATTTCAGCTTAGGTCTCAGGGGTTAGGAAGACAGTTGTTTTGGACAGTAAAAATTTCACACTAATGTCATATGCCTTAGCAAGGTCAAGGATTTATGTGATTTGCTGCTGTACACAGGCTAAATGTTATAACAGTGTAAAAACCTACAGTTTCTCAGGCAGTCCTCTAGCCATGAAGAGGATGGTCTGGAGAAGGAAATTTAGCTCTGAAGCTAGCTAGTTTGATAAAGAATGATTTAAAAAATGCTTCCATAAGCTATAAGAGTGAAAGTTAAGCTCCATTTATCCTAAAAGTGACAGGTATTTGGGAGGGGAGACAAGAAAAAAAAAATCCTTTCTGCAGTTGGGAAATGTAAGTAGACACAAAAGGGGCTTGTGCTTTGCAAGAGAATAAGAAGCCAGATTCCTTTAGTGCCTAAAGTTGTTGCTAAGAGATGAGCTGAATTATATTAAAAAAAAGAAGAGCGTGAGTGCACAAGACTAAAGAAGGAATTGTTACTCTCTGACCCAAGAATGCACTGATGACTTCTCGAGGCAGGGAAAAAAATACAATTTCTCTGTGTGCACTCACAGCTCATTCTGGAACTTTGTGTTTGTGAAATGTTTTCTTCAAATATTTTCTTGCTTGGGCACAAGGGTTGCAGACTGGTACATTCCATTCCTAACCTCCTGAACTCCTCTCTCATGAGCATACACTTCCCGATGTGCAGAGCAAGTCCCTGCACACAAACAAGACTCAGAAGAGCAGCACACCAATGCAGGCGCTTATCTTTCTTGTCCTCCCTTGCCTGTCTCGTGCTCTGCCAACGCGGCAAACACGTTTTTGTTCTGCCTCTGTAACCAACACAGAAAGATACTGTGTGTTTGCTCTCTCCCCCACTCCCTTTTTCTCTGTCCAGAAGGTTTCTGTGATCAACGTGCACGCAGGCAGCAATGCCTTCAGAGCACTGTGCTCAGATGTAGCAATCAGAAAACTCAGATGGGTACTGCAACTTAGAACTGTGTCACTCTGAAACTCGGGTAACCTCTGCCCTAATACTGCCACCAGCTTGTCTTGGTGATACCTTGCTGCCTTTCTTTGGATGAGTAGCCAGAGAGTTAAGACTAAGAGGTTTTGATACTTCTCTCTTGAACATACAGGACTGGCTACTCTTCTGACAGGATATCAGCTTCAATGTGAACCCTCTGTGGCAACTCCCCTAAAACCACAAATGAGCATGAAATGAGCTATAAACACGTAACTGAAGGGAAATAGAAAGCTTGTGTTTGAAGACAACTCAAATACAGCTTCTTCTTTATGTTGCTCAGAGCTCATTCGTCTACTCATTTTATAATTAATCCTTTCCCCTAAATTGGGTGATCTGGTTTAACTAAATCTGGTTAAACTATATGTTGTGCTGCAGAGATGAATTTGGTTTAATGCTGTTGTCCATCTCTCTTTCCCTGGAGTTACCCTTGACTGCTTCTGTTTGATGCTCAGCTGTGAGCTTGCTGTCTATTTAAGCTACAGCTTGCAGGGTGGGGTCCGTGGCTGCTTGGCTTGTAATGCACTCTTGCATGGGATATGAAGGGAAAGCACCATGGAAACTAGCAGCTTTCCAGTGTAAGGGGTCTACCTTACTTTCTGGAACCATTTTAAGAGTAGCTGTGTTATAAATAGATTTTATGTTGCAAGGTACAATAAGAGATGTGCATTAGCAGCTACTTAAAAAACTTTGCTACACTTCTGAAATGCAAGTAGCAAGTAAGAATATTGCTGTATCACACCAAAGAGAAGGAACAGACTCCTTGGATTATCCTAAAGCTATTCATTCATCCACTGTTATACCACACCAGCTCTACCCACTAGTTTCTTCTGTGCATCTGTTCTACAATATGTATTTGGGGGTGTGGAATGGAGATTTAATGTCTAACAATGGTTATCCCTCTGAGTCTTAGGATTTGGTACTGGCAGCACAATTGTATGTTAGCCATATTTAAATATAAGGTTTAGGATTACTTTTGAACTGGAATAGTAAACCATGCTTGTTTTGCTTTTTTAATCCTATACTGATGATTGATGGCAATTCTGCATATTCCTGCTGAACTCTCACATGGAGAGTCCCTTTTTGTGGATGATGGTTGTGAGGATGTGTGGTGTTATTTGTGGGACCTTGGAGGGACTTTACTGTGATTTAAATGCGACCACAATAAAACATTCTACACAAATTAGACTGAGAAACATAAAAGATATAGCATGGCCCACTACAATAAACATTGAGTTTGACGTACAAGTTAATAGTGACTGCAGTTTCCTGCTCCCTTTTTAGTTTTTCAAAGTGCTGGAATACTTCTGTAATAGCTGCTGCTTTTTCAGAGCTCAAATAGAATATAAGTTATATAGTCTCTCTGATTTTTGGCCACTTGTTTCAATAGTATCTTTCATTAATGAGCACAAAGAGTAATTTTAAGTGATAAAGTGGCATCTTAATATCCTAGGTTCAAATTCTTACTGCATACCCTAGAGTTATATATAGGTAGTATTCACTTTGAGGACTGCACTGAGGATGTTCAGCCAGTTGCAAAATCATTTTCAGGCTCGAGAACATACATTATTACAGCAATGGCCCATTAAAATGTCTTTAGAAAGAGAATATTTTAATTAAAATCTATTTTGGGTTGTGATTCTTTTTTTTCTGATGGCCTAACTAGAATATGCATAGAAAATTAAGGGGAAAAATACTAGAGCTGTTTTCAGGTCTGCTTCCCTAAGTAGGACCTGTTTAGTAGTTAATCTTGGCTGCATTAGAGCTAAAGCAGCTTAGAAGTATGAAAATTCTGTGGCTAATGCTGCTTTTAATTGGTTCTTAAGGCACCCATTTGAGTTCAAGATGGCTTTATCTTTCTAACAAGTCCTCTCATTTAGAAACAGAAAATATCCCTACTGAGCAACACCTTTAGTGAATGAATATTGCCAGTAAAATAAATGCATCTCTAGCCTACATCTACATCTTGAATCAGACAGAGGTAGAATTTCATGAGAGAGCACCAATCCAGGTACTAACGCAGTATGGGAGCACTAAACCGTGGGAGAAAAAAAATCCCCTTCGGTGGCTACTTACATCTGGGTAATAGTCCATGGTGGGCACCAGGCGCTCTATCAAGGCCTCCAGTGATCCAGAAACGAGGTTCCCATCCTGATAAACAGGGTCCACACATCTCTCTCCCATGTCTGGCTGCACTTGCCCACTACAACTGGAACCAAGCATGCTGGAAAATATTGGCGTCTGGGGCATAGTTTCCTGCAGAAGAGGCAAAGAAAGGGAGAGAGGGTTAAGCTTTCTTCCAGGATGTCTTACGTGTGGGTTTTACAGAGGCATACATTAAACGCAATTACAGATTTGACTGAAGGCAGCCTCAGCGTTCAAGCTGAGTTCTGAATCCAGAAAAGCAGTCACACATCTGCAAGCTGGCTTTGGTGTTCGAAATGCACTTTAAACTATGTCTCTAAGGCTGTAGATGCATGAGCTGTAAGAATTTTCCTCACTGCACTTGATTTCTTCCTTCTCCCCAGTTTTTCCCTGGTTCTTTATGCATAAAACTAGACAGAGATGAAAACACAGAATGCTTTCTGAATTTCCAAGATACTGAAGTGGTGCCTTACTGAGCAAACAAACAAGTACTAAGCCTTAATGTTCCCATTTTTACTCATTTTGAAGTCAGATCTTTGGCCAAAATACTTCACTTGTGGTGATAAATCCTTCATCACTTCTGTAGCTAGATGTAATCCAGCTATCAGCACAAGTGCATCTTCTGCATGTAGACATCACTGGAAACAGCAGGGGATATCCTGTCTGATCAAAATTGCCGCGTTTTTTTAAACATGAAACCAGGAACTGGGTGGAACTGTGACATATACTGTCATACACAAGACTAATTTAAACAGTCTCTTTGGAGATCTTTGCTTAGGATACAAACCTGCTGTTGCAACACAAAAACCACACGAAGGTTTAGGGTTTGCACCTCCCTTCCCTTGGCCACAGTTGTATCACTGTACCGAAGCCTCTGAGTAAACTGTAGGGGGTTTCTTGTTTGTTTTAAATTGGCTACAGCTTAAATCTATGCAGAAGGCTAAACAAAACATCCTGCTACTGTATGTAAAGGTTGAAAATGCTATTCAGCATCAAAACAGTTCCCCCTGGCTGCTGAAATAGTCAAGACTGTTTAGGAGATCAAGTGCAAAGAAGGCAGCATTAACTCTTGAGCTGCTGTCTCATTGTCTCTGAAAGAGACAAGATATTGACACAGATGAAAAGCACTTATGTAGATGAAAAGGATTAGGCCATTATCGGCACCTTTAACCTGACAGCTGTTTCTAGCTGCACTCATCTCCTGCACTTAAGTCTTCTCCTGAGCAATTTTTTAATGCAAGGCATATTTTTCCTCTCAAACTCTACAAAGTCAATCATTCATGTTTACAACTGGAGTACAGAACATTTTTCTCCTCTTAGGCACGGATAAATGCTAGGTGCATTGTGAGGAAAAAACACCAGTATTAACAGAACTTGTTTATCAAAGTGACAGATTTACTTGTGTGACGCTGATAAGTAGAGCTGTTTCGTGGCTTTTACCAAAAGACCATTGCATACATACGTGATAAGCGACATAAGGGAAGTGTAATTCCCTGTAAGATAAATATAGTAGCTCTTTAATAGCAACCAGGGAGACCACAAAGAGGAATGGAGTTGTGTTTCAGAAGTTCAGAACACAGAGTCCAATAAAATAGAAAATGCAGGATCTAATGTCATATCAAAAGAAATGAAAAAATGACAGTTCTGCACAAAAGTGCATTGAGGTTACTCGGTATTTTACAGATTTATCTATTAGGCCCGAGCTGTGCAGTACATAACACCGAGAAACGGCTGAAGCTAACGGCTTTGCTATCTGTACTATGTAACCCGCCAGTAATTTGCTTTTTTCCCTTTTAAGGTCCATAGCAATACAGCCCCAAGCTGCTTCTCAGGATGGTCTGGCTGTGATGAGCACTTCTGGCTAACAACTTGAAGTTGCACAGTGCTTTTAAGCGAAGCTAACCATCAAACAAATCCCCAGTGAAACGATGCTTCAGCGGGAAGCCCACCCCGCTTTCGCCATCAAGCCTTTTAACTCCTTTACGGCGTTCGTCGTTGCATCAATTTGGTTTTTAAAGACCACTCTGGGGCGCAGCCTGCACCGCTCCCCGCCGCCCGGGCTGTGCTGCCGGGGTTGGCTGCCGCATCCAGCGGTGCCACCCCGCTCCCGGGGCCAGCCGCGGGGAGGGCAGGGGGCACAGCGGGGCGCGCTCCGCCGCCGCCACGCCGCGATCCTGGGGCGCTCTGCGCGCTGCCCGCGCCCCCAGCCCCGCTGCTGGGGCGGGGAGCCCGCGGCACAGCCCCGGCAGCACCTGCCGCCCGCCCCGGAGCCGCTCGCCGGCGTCTTCCGCGCGGCGGGACCCGGCGCGGCGCTGGCTCCGCCGCAGGGCAGCTCCGCGCCAAACCCACCCGTGCCCTCCGCGCTTACGGGGGTTCCCGCTCGGCGGCACCCCGCGCTCTGTCCCCCCGAGCCCGCAGGCGGCGGGCGGGCCGGCTCCGGCAGCGGCGCTTACCCTCATCTTCCTGGCGCCGCGCTCCCCCGGCGGCGCGGGCACCGGGCCCCGCGGCTCTGACAGCTCCGAGCGCCCGCCCGCGCCGCCGCTCCCGCCGCGCCTGACGTCACGGCCACCACGGCGCCCCGTTGGCTGAGCGGCGGCGGGGCCCGTTCAAACGGGGCCGCGCGGGGAGGGCGCGCCGGCCGGGGGCTCCGGCGGGGGGAGCCGGGCACCTTTTCTCCTGTGAACATTTCATCCTTCCGATCTTTCCGCTTGGTTTTGTGGGGGATGGCTGGTTCCCCCTCTTCCCCCACCCTTTTTTTTTCTAATTTGTTTGGTTTTTTCCCCTTTTCTGTGTTTTCCCCCCAGATGCGCGTTCTCCAGCCGCCAGCCCGCCCGTCTTTCCGCGCTCCGCCCGCTTGTGCCGGTGTGCGGGGAGCGCTCCCGGGGGCGGCCGCGCCGCGGGACGCGCTGCTCAGGGATCGCGGCCGCCCAGCCCTGCCCGCTGATAATTGTTTTCATTCCTCTCGGTCGCAGTTGTTTCTCTCTTCTAGTTGCCTGAGCCAGTCATCTGATAGCCCTGGGCTTGTCCCAAGCCGTAGGGCTGACGCGGGACCAGCCCCTGTTGTGTCACACACGGGCACGGGTCCTGTCTAGGATCTGATCTCCCGTCGAAAGGCTCTGAGGTGCATCTAGCCTCCCCACAGAGTCCCTCACCTGTACCCAGGAGCAGCTAAGGGCTGCCATCTTTTCAGCTTTTTCCCACAAAAGCAAATCTTTCTCGTCCTGTTCTTCGTTTTACTTGAACTGTCATGGTTTAGTGGTTGCTGCATTTTCTCCGGTCATTATTTAGATTTATTTTTGTTATTCCAATTTTTATTTAATTGCTGTGTTTGAATATGTAGCAGAAGGCTTCTCTAGTTTCCGTGGTGATTAATGTAGGAAAAGCCTTTTTGGAAGTAGGTACGCCACTCTAGGTAGGTGGGCACGGCAAACGAATTTGGGCACATGCACATACTCAGGAGTGTAAGGAATAGATTCGTGATGGCTCACAATCTGAGAACAAGCACTGTCATCCATCCTAAACACACATTAATTTTAGAAGGATATGTAGCTACTCATCTTTACTGCTTGCTTACTAAATTCCTTTATGCTTTCCAAATTCTAACAGTTCTGCTATAGAGATTATTTTCCCCATTTAAAATGAGTTTTTCTTTTAAACATCTACTATAAAAGTCACATTTCTTCACCCCTTGCCAAGTCTGCTTTGCTGTTAGTCTCAATCCTGTCTCTTAGCTGTACTCCACAGCCTTCAGAGTGTGCAGGTGCTGTAGCAGGTCTGATGCCTGTTTATGCAGAGGCTCTGCTCAGTTACAGCCCCCTGCCTGCCTTGGACGCCGAGCAAGTTCCAGGCAGCAGTCCTGAGCTGGAATGCAGCGAGTGGTGTCTGACCTGCTGCACTGCCACGTTATGACCCTACTGTGTAATGGTCAGGTAAATGTAATGGTAACCCACTGGAGGGCGAGGGACAAGTTTTGTCAAGTCTTGTTCAAACATCTTGAACCTCTTTATAAAAAGTTATCAAAAGCAGAAGGTAAGAACTTGTAGGCTATCACTGTATAAGATGATAGTATTTCTTTCTGAATGCTATGAATATCTTTCAATACCTCATCTAGTATTTATGGCTAAGAGCAACACCAGCAAGCCTGCAAATAAGTATGCATGAAAAACAGGTATTGGATTTCATTCTCTCCGTGCTAATCTGTTTTCCAGCCTTACTCAAACATTTGCTGAGACTTTAAGAAAAATATGTCCATTAATCTTAGCAAAACATACCTAGTTAATTGAGCTCTAGTCACAGATTCAATCTGTTGAAAAAACAA
Organism: Onychostruthus taczanowskii; assembly: GCF_017590055.1. Lineage (NCBI taxonomy): Eukaryota > Metazoa > Chordata > Aves > Passeriformes > Passeridae > Onychostruthus > Onychostruthus taczanowskii. The sequence continues at coordinate 8,254,788 of NW_024499462.1, read as the reverse complement.
CCCCAAGTCTTTTTGTTTGTTTGGGGCTTTGTTGGTTTTAGTGACATCAGAAATTAGATCTGCCTTGTCAGTGGAAGAAAGAAATGTAGGAATTAAGAAAAATTCCAATAAAATTAAGGAAAACTATGCTAGCTAGGCATGCTCTCTCTTCTCTGAGCCATGTGTCTATACTGTGGTGTTTTTCCATATTTCTCCATTCAGTAGTCCAGAAGAGTCTGTTTAGGAATTTTTGTATGTATGTAAAGGAGCATATGCGTGTATATTTCTTGTTTATATACATACCTAGATATGTGTATACAAATGTTGGGGGCTGTGTCAGGATAAATGTTCAGTAAAATATCTTTTCCTTTCCTAGGATACATTTTACTTGGTTTTGGGGACACTGTGTTGTGCAGTCTTGTTGGAAAGGCAGTTTTTACAAATCAGAGGAGCTGAAGGCCTAGATTCAGCTCATACAGCATGTAGCAGATGAATCATGTTATCATTTAATTTCATTTCCCCTTCTGTAAAGTGTGGATGATGACCTTTAGCTATCTATGTTCTGAGTGTCGAAATCTGTTGATACAGAAACTCTCTGAGGTCTAATTGTTTTTGTAGTTATGTAAGTTCTGTTCCTCAGCAAATTGCTTACATTTTGAAGAGGTTTCCATCAGGCATTGCCTCATGTCACTGGTGGGTGGACCCCAGAGCAAGTTTAATCAGCAGCAGAGCCTGTACTCGTTCTGTAGCTTGCTTTTGAGGCAACACTGCTGTGGTTCATTTGAGCTGGTCAGAGCAGCATCTTGCTGCAGAGTGAGTCAGCAGCAGCCACACCGTGACTGTCTCAACCTTCAAGGTTGCTTCAGCCTCTCACGCTGCCTAACATCACCCTAACACATTCCATTACCTTGTGATTAACGACCTGGATTGACACTTGCAGAATTCGGGTTCTATTCCTGCTTGTGCTGTGGACACTTGACTGACAAATTTTTTTTAATCCCACTGCACCCTCCGAATTCATCTGTGAGATGCTGATAAGGTATTTTCATGCTGTTGCACTTACTATGTATGTTTTTATATTTGGGCAGTAAGCTTTTGCTTTATTGTGTTGGAATACAGTTTCCCAGTACAGTTACATCTCATCTTCAGTGGAAAATTGCTGGTCAATAGCTTGGTAAAAACAAGGAATTTTAGCAAAGAAAAATGGAGAAAATGAAGGAGAGATCATTTTGAAAGTGAAGATTATAAAGAGAGTCAGGAAAGAAGAAATCTGAGTTTTTTCTACTCATCTCAGATAACATCATTTTGGAAACAACTTGTTCAAGTGTGCCTGTGTGTATATTTAAAATGTAATTGTACTTAAGAAAAGTCAGTCATTACAAACGTCATTAATGCCCATCTGAGGCTATAAAGTTGATTATAAAGGGACTCTCCTAGAAATCCTATCCTTGGAGCTTTCATTGTCGAGCTACTCGACTCACTCTCTTGGTCACCTTCCACACAAGTCTGTTAATAATAAACATTTGGTTTCATTTAATGGAGTATGTCAACATGCTTTAAAGCCCCAGCATCTGCATTGAAGGAAACAAAGAGGGACAAAGCCACAGAAATTGGTGTTGAAAATGAACGTAATTTTGTATGGCATTGTTCATAATGTTGATTAAATACCAACATAGGGTTGAGTCTTCATCTGTCCATTCCCACCCTTTTATGCACACAGCAGGATGAGTACAGCACATTGCTTAGGTCTTTGAAGCACTGCTAGGTTTATGCCTAGCCTTGTTTCTTACTTGGAGGGGCAGTCTGAGCTGCTCCCCAGGGCTCTTGCAAGTGGCCAGGGTACAGAGGTGACTGTGTGTGCATGTTACATCCTCTTCCACTGGTGCATTATACCCACAGAGCAGTACAGAAACCCTGCTGCATGCCCATCACCCTTACAGATTATAGCACAGTGTTCTGCTTCTTGCCCTTGTGGAAGGCTTTAAGGCACATGCAGCCTGATACTGTCATTTGGAATTCAAAAAAGAATGCTGTATTAAAAATGTGCATTACATTCATGGGTTTTATGGATTGATGGCCTTGGTTGTAGACTGAACCCTGTTATCTGGACTTGAGACAAGGAATTTGTCCAGGGAATGCCACCCACAACAATGGCCTTAGATAGGGCTTTTACGTGGACACATGTTAGTATGCATAATTTGTAAGAATTCATAATTTAAGGAGTAGAATGTAGCTAGAGCTTCAAAGTCTCAAATGGCCATCTTCAAAGAGCATTTGGGTTCTGGTCTTGTTCATAGGGCTGTACAAGTGTTCAAGGTTTCCTTGTTGTACACAAATTTTAAGATTTAAAAGCTGTTCTCAAGCCACTTTTAGATGAATTTGAAGACTTGTAAATTTCAGCGATTCATGCTGCTGAATAACTTGATGGCACATTAATAACTTGGCAGCAGATGGGAGTGGGAGGAAAGAGTTTCAAATTGTGGTTCTGAACTGAGCAAAGCTTTAGAAGCTTGAAGCAAGGTTGAGCATGCTAGCCAGCAGTCTTTGGTTATTACTGACCATGCCTTTGTCTCCCTCTCTCTGACCTGGGGCATGAGGAATCTTTCCACATAATAGTTTTGTCTGAGCTGATGAGTATTGTAGTTTGAAAATGGCATTTTCCATTTTGAAAATGTTTTGCTGAAGGGGTCCTGACCAGCTCTACCCCTTAGGTATCCAGCAATTTTAAGAGCAAACCAAGATGAAAATATAGGAGCAACTTAAGATGTGGTTTGTTGCTATGTCTGTTTTTAGTTCTATCTGAAAAGGGAAACTGGTTGTGAAAACTCTGTTCTGTATCTGTGGAGCAAACTGTGTTTTCACTGGCATAAGGGCAGCTCTGTGACACCACTGAGAATAACTCTTTGCTGGGCAGGGTGAAACAGATTTTTCCCTGATGCTTGGTCCTGTAGCTCCCCCTTGGACTGAAAGGAAAGGTCCTCCCCAGGATTTAGAGAAGACATGGTGCTAATCCCCAGGTATTTTAGTGTCTGCCAAAATAACAGATTTAACATAACCTGACATGAGTTGCCTGTGTTACTGGTGTGTGGCTGTTAATTAACAACTGAGATTTTAATGGCTATTTTGGCACTGCTGCCAAAGAAATTCCGCTAGTAGTCTGTTTGATTCCTGGTTTTCATAGATACTCTAGTCATAGAAATCTGTAGCTTTTAGGAATTATCTTGCCTGCTGATTACGATTTAAGGTACATTCAGTTGGGAAATAACTGGATCAATCTGCTTTGATTAAATAAAATACAAATAAAAAGGGTTGATACCTCTGCTTTGCATCAAGGATGTAAAAAGAGATCACTTACGGAAGTCTGAGGACCTCAGCTCATATAAAGGCAGAGGAGATTTAGTCAGAGAGTGAACTAAAGGAAATATGTCAAACAAAGATGTAGGCTGGGCCTGCTCTGCTTAAAGGACCTGCTAGAACTTGTTATACATAAATGGCAATTTGTGTGTTTTCAGGAGCTGATGGAGTCTTCTCCCTTTTTTTTTTTTTTTTTTTTTTAAGAAAGAGAAGAAAAGACCCAACCCCCCTATTTAACTGCTTTTAATGTTTGTGATTCAGTCTGATTTTGACTCCAGCAAGGAATAACAGAGGCATGTTAATGTAATAGGCACTCCTTATGTTAATTTTATCTCAGGCCTTTTTAAGTTGACTATTTAAAAACAACTGATATTCTATTTTAATTGGGCTCAAGGCTGGGTTCAAGATGAATGAGTTCTGAACTTATCCTAGGTAGTGTGTCCTTTACTTGCATCATGCTTGCTGTGACACCAGCAATTCCAAGACACTGCCACTGAGCAGAAAGGGAAAATCAATTATGCCAAGGAGGAAGCATGTACATACATCAGCAATTTGGTGCCCAGGGGAAGAAAAATCTGCATGTCTGCTGATGTCAATCTTCTTGATATGGTATTTTTGTAAATGCACGTGGGTTGCTATTTCTTTTTAACTAGCTCAACAAAAAATAAGTTTATTTTTAGTGTTATAAGCTTCAGGGCATCACAATTAACATACAAAAATTGCCAGTTTGATTAGTCAACCTTCTGTTTGCTTTAGCAGAAACTATGACAGTGACATTGTTAGCATTCCCACCAGTATTTTGGAAGATTCATTTTACAAGCAGTTGTGGGATCCATTTTTTCTCCCCCAATTTTCATTCTCTTTGGTTCTACAGATTTTATTTTTGAGCTGATGGAGAGAAGTTCTGGGCTGATGAGCTCATTTGCAGTAACTCACCTGCAGCTGCATCCGTTTAAAAGCATTTCTACTAAACACGTCTTGTCTTAGCTGAATTACTGCAAGTAATTTGGTTCCCATGAACATCTATTGCTTGGACTCCTTTTGCTGACACTGCCAAGAAGTTCATCAGCAGTTTTTGGGGGAGTTTTACAGTAGTCTGAAGTCTACTCATTTTGCAGGGCTCTTAAGTGCTGCTGGTTTAATTCTAATGCCTTTATTTAGAATAGAGTCAAGGTGTGGTAGTCTTAACAATATCTTGAGAAAAATATATGGAGAAGTATTGCAAAAATAGTTAAATATGGTATAATTTTAGCAAGAGGCTGCCATAAAATTATCCATTCAAAATTAAGTTTTAAGGAAGCATTCTGATGAATAACAACAGCTAGTGAACAAATGGATGCGCTCCCAAGCTTGTTTAGTTTTGTCTATAAGAACTTTTCTATCACCTACAGTGATTTTTAGCATAGGTTGGGAAGGACTGACACTATCACATCACAAACTGTGTATTGAATTGGTGCTGCATAGTACAGAACAGAGCTTATTGTTTATATGTATGTATGTTTATCCTTTTTTACATATCCTAGGACACAGTCTCAGGCTATTCAAGCATAAACTACTGAACTTGAAGCTCTAAAGTAGTATGGCTTTTTGTGGTCAAATTTGCACTGTCTTAAGCTGAGGACTGTTCTGCAGGTGAACAAACTCCCTGCTGTAGATACATAGATGTTGAAAGTAAAAAAATAATAAAAAAAATTATCTGTGTACTAGTGATATTAAGTGATCAATTACTTAATCTTCTGTTTTGCTAAAACATGTTGACATGAATTAGTCAAAGAATTCACATGACTGAGCTACTTTGACCCAAACCTTGATGAAAGTATCTTTATAAGGACATAAATGTAAATGTACTACAAATAAAAGGTTTACTGTCCTCCTGGAGCTTTTATTTTCCCTGTGGTCAAGCTACAATTCAAATAGCTCATGATGAAAAAACAATGTGCTCATTGAACCTTTGTCATTTAGGGCTGACACTCACCTGAAAGTTGGCCAAGTCTTAGGATAACAAGTTTCAATAATTTCTAGTTGTATATTTTTTTTAGGGGCAGGGGGAGCACTTATATTTTTGTCAGGAAGATATTACTGGATTTTTCACTATTTTCTCTGCCTTTTTCAAGTTCATTGTGCCAGAATTAAAAAATCATTTCGGGAGGTAGTTTTATTCTTTTACTTAAATTTTACAATTTATATTCTTCTGCCTTCTCACCAGAGGAACAATCAGATGGTGTAAAACAAATACAGTGAATTCAAGAGCCACCTATGTTTTGATGAGTCTGGATTTCAACCCTACAGCTGCTGCTGTGGCATGAAACAGATGTCATGTCAGCCAGCAACTTCAAAGGGGATTCCCTAGGCATGAGCATGTGGGAAATTTAAAACTGATCCTATTTCCCTGGGGAAGCTTGTTCCTTCTGTTGCTCACTTGTGTTCCCCATTAGGCTCTGTTCTCGGGTCTGCGCACACCGTGGGCACAGCCTGGTTCAGTTCAGGTTTAGAGAATTGTGGTAAGATTGTCTGTGGGTGGATTTCTCTGTTTTGAGTTGTTCATTTTGGGGATTTGTTTGTTTGTTTTTGACTTTCAATTTTCATTTTGTGCAGGGATACCAAAGCTCCCTAAAATCCATGGTCACGTTAGTAAAATATTTTTTTAGACTAGACCTCAGAAGTCTGTGATCTCTGTAGAAATTGGAAAGTGCTGTAGTGGTTGATGCTATTTTCCCTGCATTTCCTACTTTCCTAAATGCCTTTTTTTCTTCAGAGCTAGACAGGGTAGAAGCAGATGCAGATTGTTGATATAGCTCAGGAGAGAAGCTGTAGAGATATATGCAGGGTTTGTGGAATGAATAGCTGTCACTAAGACATGGCTGCAATAAATATAATAAAGTACTAAGTGGTGTTCAGAAGTGTGGTCTCCACTTGCCCAGGAAAATATAGTCAACTCTGTTATTTAGTTTTCTCTCTTGAACTTAAACTCTTGAAACAAACAGACAGCACTCTACATACAAACTGTAAAAAGTTATGTAAAGATCATATACACATATTGCATAAAAACTAAAATATGTAACAAATATTTCAATTATTTTGGATAGCAAGAATAAAAACAATTAAAAAAAATTAATTTCCCTGCCATCCTGTCCCTCCCTGGTGCTTCTGTGTATTCTGAACTGATAGTTACCTACTGTTTGGTATTTGAGCTGCTGGTTTAAAAGTAAAATCTTTCCATGTCTTGGCAGATTTCCTGGCCAGTCTATTTATAATGCCTTTAACTTTCCTAATTATGTGAGATTTTTAGCCAGGTAGTACTCTTACACTTATTTAAAATGTGTATACACGAAAAAAGCTTCCAAGCCTTGCCCAAATGAAGCTGCTTGAGCATAATGACTTAACAGTGTTGCAGTACTGATTGTTAATTTGGGAATGTTCGCTGAAAAGCACATTGTTTCTCTTGTGTAGGAGACTAGTTCCCTATGAGTATTTTATAATTTCCTATTTTCTCACTTGTGGCTCCCACAGAATATATGCATGGCAAAGACAAGCTAGTAATCCTAAACTTACAAGACATCCCACTGGCAGTTGGTTCAGACCTAATAATACCAAAGTACAGTTTGTTTCACATGAAGTATTGCAAATGCATTAAGTTATTTAAGCAGTTATCTTTGTAAATTCTTTAATAAAATCTAGCCCAATTTCAATTAGGGAGATTAAAATGCTCTATTGTCTGTTTTCAGCATAAATGTTTTATAGATTTACATATCACAACCATTTTCTTCCTGAGGTACTATATTCTATCATTTCATGTTGTTCTAAGAATAATTAGGACCATAATATAAAACATTATACACAAAATTCTCCCATGATTACCCACCAGCCTGCATCAAAGCCCCTTGATAAGAAGACTGAGGAATTTCTTGTCATATTATACTTTGTGCAGTCCAGGAAAGGGGGTGTATCACATTGTAACTACTACCATGTTCCTTATTGGATCTGCTGTTTCTTTGGTATAAAAATTTGGTGATGCTGGAGAAATTTGAGACTGGAGAGGCACTCAGGTGCTGGCATTTTAAACACCTGTGTTGCAAGTTGAGCACAGTTTTGCTGCGTGGCCTTGGTAGATGAATTTAAAACACCTACTCCCACTCACACCTACGTCTAAGTAAAAAAGAGTTTGCTCAAGTGGAGCAGTTGCTTCTAGTAATGGAATTGTAATTTTAAAGCAAAGGATGAAAAGCATTGAATATGCTAGTGCTTTTTATTGGTAGTTATTTCCTAAAGTAAATTAAAGTCTTGAATGGCCCTAACATTGCATGATACATAATAATTCATATTAGCTATTATATTAATTAACTTTTGAAATGGATGTTCTATAAATTTGGCGAAATGGCTGCTTTATGTTTTGCAGTTCCCAGTGAGTCTACTGAGCAAAATAATTTTTTGTTGTTGCTAAAGTTTGCTTACTGCTACTAAAAATCTTGATAACATTGATTGGTTTATGTAATAACTTCATTTTTATGGTTTGCAAAATACTGGCAGACTTAAACTGAGGTTGATGAAGGAAGGCAACACAGGCTTCCAACAAGGGCATCTGTAAATAACCGTACAGAAACCGGGGCACAAACCAGAAAAGATCATCTCTGGCCTGTTGTCTGCTACCCTTGTCAAAACTGTGAATAACAAGGCAATGAGCCTGAGTGCCAACCACTGCCTAACTTGGCACTGCCCACACTTACACACAGTTCTGGAGACAGCAAAGTAAGTCAAGGAAAACAGGTCTCTGAAAGGAGTGCAAGAGCCAAAGTAGCCACATGTATATCCCCATTCCTACAGTGTGCACTATCATGATGATCATCGGAGCTCCAATATTCACAGAATCCACAAAATAAAGCAGAATTACAGAAATATAAGGCAACAATGGAATGCTCACCCCATATATTTTTCTGTAATGTAGCATAGACATCCAAGTAAAAATAGTTTATCCAGCTATAGAAGCATTACTACTTGGAAGAATATTATTCTTTAACTAAAATGCTAGATTGTCAGGCAAATTTCCCAATGAATGGAAATAGCCTGCTTAGGCACCCTTTGATCTGAGCTGGCGCTTATCTCATGTTGACTGATGAAACTTTCAAGATACATGTTTTGCCTGGATAGTGACTCCTAGGGTACTATGGTAAATGGCAAGATTTTGGCATGATTATTTCTTTAAAAAACCCTCAAAAAATTTCATATGGAAATTTGGCTTCTGATTTTATGCTGAAAACATCAGAATTGCATCTGAAAACAGTTTATAATCTGTCACAAAACCCTGCTTTGACATGTGCTTTGTTAATTGAACTTCTGAGGACGTGCAATTCCAGTGTGTCTGTTTAAGGAAGTGGTGTCTCTTACCTGGTTCACATATTCACAGCTAAGCTAAACTCTCATCTTTATTCTGTGCAGCATTGCCATTTCTACTAAACCCTAATCCATTATTCATAACTGCTTCTAATTTTGGCCTAACTTTGAACTAGAGATAATTGGAATGTCTCCAATTGTCTCGTGTGTTCACACATCAAAAGCATCAATTCAGAAGTTAACATTGTTCTTGTGATGTACGTATGTGTGTGCTTTAAAGAGTGAGGAAATATTGTTTGGTTAGTGATATTGGGATATTCCATTTTCTTCATTCAAAACTACATGAAAATAAATTTGTAATCTTAGGGAAGGGGTACCATAGGTTACCATGTCCAATGCTGCAGATCTGAGTATTGGCACAAAACTTGGTAGAGGCAACAGAACTCATCTGAGTGACCCCAAGTAAAGGTTGATGTTTGGTGTTACTTAATCCCTCCTTTCCCTTTGGTGCTGCCTGTGATCACAAGTCCCTGTTTTCATTACTGAGCAAAATGATCTTGTCTTTTTGTTATTACTATTTTTCCTTGTTTTTCCTTCCGCTATATTGTATTGATACACTTGGTTCAAAGTCTGATTCTGCATATGTTTTGTGTTTGCTCACCAAGAGCAAAAATTTCAAGGTTTTGCTATTTTTTTTTTTAAACTCTGGATATGCAATCTCTGTAAAAGTGACTAATAGTCTACATACCTAGAAGCTCCACTGAGTCAAGCACAGCACTCCAAATGTTACAGCACTGAAGTTACATCACAGGTTGATACACATAAGAAGCACTTAGATTTTTCTTGAAATTGCCCCTTCAGCTTCCTGCCAGGATCTCTGCTCAGTTTAGAAGATAAGCAAAGTTTTTACAGACCAGAAGTCTGTAAAGTGGTTGATATCTCTTCATTGGCAGCAGATAAAAACTAGCAAAATACAGTTTGATCAGTGAGTTTTTGTCTTTTTCTCCACCTGAAAAAGTAACATTTTTAAGAAACAGCTAGCTGTCAATACAGTCCTCAAACCTGAGCTAAGTAATCTACTCCCTTTTCTCGTTGCTTTGAGGAGCATTCCTGTACAGCTATGGCAAATGTCCCAGCCTAATTTTTCATATGCTTTTAGTGATAATTTGTGCTCGGTTTTCAGCTGCAAAGGACTAAAAGAACATTTCAAGCCCACACAAAGTCTGATGAGAGCTCGTGACTGTCTACAATTTGGAACAGCAGGCTGCATGTTCCCTGTTGCAGCAGGAGGATGGTCAGGATTAGGTTTATTTAGGGGTTTTTTCAGCATCATTCACATACAGCTGATATCTACCAGAAAAAAAAAATTGAAAACTATAATTTTAATTTTTTTTTTTTTAATTCCATGCTAGCAGAATAAATAATTTGGTAAGATTGAGAAAATAAGAGGGTAAGAGTGGATTGAAGATGCAGTTTACTTCTTAACATGTTTGTGAATAATGAGAGAAAATCAGCCCAGGAAAGCATCACTCACCTTGTAAGCTTTTAACCCTTCCCCAAAGGCCTGTCCTGCAAACCCCTTTAAGTCCCATGTTCAGCTACCAGCGTTTTTTGCTACTCATCTTTTCCTTCCCTTCCTCCAGCCATCTTCTTGCCCCTTCCCCCCACTTCCTATGAAAAGGAAAGCTGCTGAGAGCTCGTAAGTAACAGACTCATGCTTTCAATCAAAGGAGGGAGCTGAATAGCCTTGCACTCAGAGCGAGTTCAGAGGATCTGGAGTCAGGGCCCCTTCATTAATGAGAAAGGAATCTGTTCACCTTCTGAAATCTTCCAGCACTCCCTCAAGCTGCCTGAGCCACACAACTTGTGTTTCTCATAAACTTCCCCACTGAGATCACAGTTCCATTTCTCTCATTCTCTCCTTCATCTCTTGAAAACTAAATATGCAAAGGTAATTTCCCTGCTCTTGCTGGGAAATTACCCTTTCTTTGCTCATTAGGAGATGCCATTTCAAATTAATTTCTTTCACTGGACCCCAAACCCTTGGTTTCAGTGAAAAAAATAGTTGGGCTTAGAATTCTGTGCAAGAAAACATAACATTTGCATTAGGCTTGCCAGACATCTATGCAGTGTAGGTCCAAACACTGGTTTTGATTCTCAGGCCCAGTGGTTTCCACTGGCAGTTTTTTCTCTCAAACATCTTGTTTCAGTTCACACCAGCTGAGTTTTGTCTTGAGTTTATAGGGGCTACAGCAAACCCTGGAAATTCAAATGCAGAGCTCAACTGAAACAGCTGCTGTTCTTTCTTTTGGTCCAAACTGCATTACCACCTAAGATGCTAAAATCATCCTTACCTCCTGAAAATTACTTCAGGTTTGGTGAAAACCTCATAAAGCTACCATGGTACCTGCTTGATGTTTTATTAGCTCATTTTTAAACTAATTCTATATTATAAATATGAGTATGTACCACCTCAGGAATTATGTAATTTAATTTCACATGTTTTCAGAAGCAGAGAAGCATTCTTTGTCATGATTTAATTTTTTTTCTGTGTCTGTATGTATGCTGTTAGTAATGTGAAAGGAATAGTTACTGTCAATGAAGGAATAAAGGAGACTAAAGCAGTGGGGAAATCACCATACATGATTTCTGGGAGTGGCACAGAGCAAGTATCCAGCTGCTATTCTGTGGATGGTCTTAATACTTTGGTCTGGGGAAAAACGTGTTGATAGGCACCCCTGCTATGTTCACATAGGTAAATATAAGTAACTTTTCTTTTTACAGGTGTGGGGAAAGATTCATTGTATGTAGGAATGTGAATCGAAAAGGAATGTGGGAGTTGATAAGAAATTATTGTTTTATAGATGCAGTGTCACTGAGCACTCGTTTAGGTTTTAATAGTGCCTTTGACAAGAGGTAGTTTCAGTTCTCATTCTTATTTGGAAACAGTTATGCTCAAACTTCAGACTGAATAGCCAAATTCAGACTTCTTTTGGTCTTTAAATCCATTCCACTTCAAGAGTTGTAATTTTCTATTAATGCATAACTGATAGTGAACATTTTTCTGTTCATTTCCTTGGTGGAACCATGCAGTATGAATTTTCTACTAAGAAAGAGAAAATAGTTTTGATTGTTGAGTTCTGTTTGTTATTTTATGTTGATATTACACATAGCTCGAGGATATAGTGACTGACTGAATCTGAAAATCTGAGCAAAAAGTACTTAGAATTCTTGAATAAAAAAGAGCTATCTTGTCAAAACAAGCCCTGTGCCATAAAGATTTCAATGGCAGAAAAGAATGAGGAGAGAATGTAAAACTGGAATACTGTCTATGGGATGTTAATTGCTGTGGGTGCTGATTGCTTGCTAATTTAAACAGATACTGTGAGTGCTCAGAACCAGAGTATGAAATGCTGGCAGTAGCTTTCTCTGCCTGACAATCATGTAAAAGAATAATTTTTGATTGGAATTAGAGATGTAGCTCCAAGATTATGGGCAAAACCACTATGTTTCCCTCTGCTCCCCTACCACTTTGTTGTTGGGGTTTTTTTGTGCCTTTAGTGACTTAACTGAAAATTGACAATAATTGGGTCAGAACACAGGGCCGAGGCTAGCAGCAGTGCTGTAGCAGGGAGTTAAGCTGCTGATGCATCCAAAGGCCATGACTGCAGCAAGTGGCTGTGAAACGTGCCAAACAGTGTCAGCTTGTTGTGCCTGAGCCACTGGCACACAAACAGACAGTAGCTGTTCCTGGTGCCAGCGGTGAATGTCCTGAAGGCTCCGTGGTTGTGCTCCTGCCCGTGCCTGCCCTTCCAGCTCTTGGGTGGCAGTGCCTGTGGCAGGCTCCTGAGCTGCCTACACAGTAGAGGGGCAGTTTTCTTCTGCTCTCCAGGATTGCTTTTACATTAACTAGCAGGCTTTTCTCTCCTTGCCATCATCTCAAGGCAGAGAAGGGCTCTGGTGCCTGCTGGGATGTAATGTCCGAGTGCTCTGTGACCCGGCCCCGGTGTGGCCTCTGGCCTCCCTCAGCTGCCTGGGCAGCCCGGCCTCCATGCCCAGTGTTGCCCAATGGCTCTGCCACCTCACAGTCCTACCTGCTGCTCTCTGCCCTTTGCAAAATTAAGAAATCAAAATTTAAAGTATAAGACTCCTCCTCTGTCATTGCTTGGTACTAGTACTGCTTTGAAATGTAGCCAGTATTCCCTTGTAGTTGAAAGAGGCCGCTGAGACTCTGGGTTGGCTCTCCCAGCAGATCTGTCCCGAGGGATTGGTGAGTGTCCCCGTGCTCCAGGAGGGCCGTGGGCCCCGCTGTGCCAAAGCCAGACACGGGGCCTGGCTGCAGTCCCTGAGCTCTCGGTGTTGCCTGTGAGGAGCTTGGAGAAGGCAGATGTGGAAGCAGCTGTCCTAGGTCATGCACTTGGTGAATTGTGAGCTGGAAGGACAGCCTGGCTGGCCCACACTTTTCTCTAGTTTCTTTCTTGCCAAGTGCCATCTGAATATTTGACTTCCCCTTTGCAGCATTGCTTGGCCTCACCCCTGGAAGCACAGGGATTTTTTGAGTCCCCGTGCTGCAATGACCTGTTTTTGTCAGGGTTTTTCCAGTTAGGATCACTAGGAAGAACGAAACTCATAGGCACAGCTGAAGCTCCTTGCAGTGATTAAATCCTGTGCATTGCAGTAACAGCAAATGGCATGAGAAATTTCAAGGACTGCTTGATTTTGAACTGTTCCCCGCAGATGTGCCCAGAAGAAGTTTATTTAAAACTTGTGTTCCTATTTCAGTTTTCTGAGAGGAGCATTCAGGCTCTATTAAATTCTGCCAAATAGAAAATGAATTAAGTTCTAGTGTCATCTATCTTCTGTACTCTTATGATTTTAGAATTGATGAAAAACTTCTTTACTGTTACAGGGCCTGCTCTGAATTTTTCAGGTAGGCAAAGAGTGTGATCCTTTGAATTATTTAAGGCTGTGCTAGAACGGTTACCTCTTTACTCTTCTATTTCTACTAAATTTCAGAAAAGGCTAAGAGGGGTAAAAATTTGTTTATTCATAAAAAACACCTCTGCAAGTCCCACCCTTGCCCCACAGGAAGGACCATCCTTAAACCAATTTAAAATTTGGGGCTGTAAGCCCGGAGCCTTCTGTTTTGTTACTGCTGAGGTTAACAAGTCAAGGGTCATGGCATTAATCAGTGACTATGGTGCAGAACAGAGCTGCTAAACTTGTGGTGAAATTTGAGCTTGCTGTCATGGGAACAGAGTGGAGAAGGCAGCATTTGGGAAGAGCCAGCCTCACCCTGCCAGGGGGAGAGCTGGGTAAGGGTACCTCTGCCTGGAGCGCTGGTCTGGTGCTGATTACATCTGTGCGTGTGGGCATGCTGCATATAACCTTAATTTATGGATTTTCCTCTACCCTTCAACAAGTCTGCTGGAGTCTGTGCCCTAAAAATTAATGTCAGTCATCACATACCTGATTATTGGTCTGAGTGGTGAGAAAGTACCAGAGAGTAAGGGCAAGCTCCACAACCCCTGAAGTTTCTGAGATGTTATCTTAATCCAGTGGTGACTGATGCCCTAAATTCTTCTTTACTCAGTTAATAAGTTTTCATTGGCACAAACAACCCTTAAAGAAGGGAGCTGTTAGCAATGTGCAGAGCTTTTACAGTACAGTTTGGAGTCACGATACTGGAAGGCGTAGAGCAGTTGTAATGCCTGTCAATTTTTTTTAATTAATTGTAAGAGAGGACTATTTCATGCAGATTCTCCCTTTCTTTCATGCAGTCAGACAGCCTGACTTCTTCATTTTTATTGTTAAATTTGAGATCAAAACAGGAAGATGCTGCTTTTGTTAAGAAATCTGTCTAAATTAACAGGTTGTTATTTCTTTCTTTAGAATACACAAATCAAATTTCATGGTGTCTTTCAAGGCAGAGAATCTTTTCTCCTGCGTATCACCAGTCTACAAGGAAAGTTATTGCACTTTAATATAATTCCTGAAACAATTAATCACAGGGACTGTAGTTTCGCAAGAGGTGAAGCTATATTTGTTTACAGTCTGTTAAGCTATTTATTTACTGTGTGTTCTCACTCCTCCCTTAAGACCTTCAGAAATGAAAAATACAAGGGGATAGCAGTTCATTTTCTCATTTAAGTATGCAAACATGGTTTTCAGAGCTCTTTTTCCTGTGGCAAAAGCAAGGTCAGAAGATAATATAAAACAATGTGTTTAAACTAGATTCCGGTTGTAATTTGAAAGCATTCAGTACTGCTGTCTGGTTTTAGTCCTGAAATACATATGGATGCCCCATGGCACAAGGCAGAGAAACCTGGAAATTGCTTTAATTTGTCCCCAGTCCCTGCCCACTGACCTGAGCAGGGGTAGCCTGGGTCTGGTCATGGCCCAGCCCAGCTTATTGTGTTTGCTGCAGCTTTGCTGTCTTAGCTTGCCCATCTCTCATTTTCTTCTCATTTCAACTGTTTATCAAAGCCAGTGGCAGATGTTGTCCGGCTCTGTGTTTGCAGACACTAGCAGGTGAAATAAAGCTACCTTCAGTGTGGTAGAACTATTCTAGTTTACTTTCAACATCCAGTTTGGCTAAAAGCATTGCATGGATTACTGAGATTTACAGTACCAGTTCTAGGATTCAGTTACTCTATCTTGTAAGGAAGGCTATTAGTTGAATTAAAAAAAAAAAAAAAAAAAAGCAACATGCATTTCTGTTATTGGTTGGTAGCAGAAGCAGTAATGGGATGCCTATTGCTGATGATAAACATGTACAGTCCCTGTGTCGTGGTTTGACCAGGAAGTGAGTTTCTGGGAAAGTTATGGTCGAACCAAACAGTGGCCGGATTTGAGATTGGCACCTGGTGTGGCCACTGGGAACTTAGATATGCCTCTGAGAGCACACAGGGGTTAAAAGCAGAGCATTCCCAGAGAGACTTCCTCTGATGAACTGGGGGGAGTTTGTGTGAAAGAGGTTATTGGACTGAGAATTGAATGCTAGAGGGGATTTGAGTGTTAGAGGAGATGGGGGGAGGAGGAGTGTTTTGAAAGTGTTCCATTGTGGATTGTTGTGTGTATTTGCTTTCTTTTTTCCCTTTTGTGTCTGTTATAGATATGGGTAGTAATTCGTGGGAATAAAAGGTGTATCAAAATATATATGTATAAAATAAGCTGCTGGTGTACAAGGGGGGTGGAGATTCTTCCCCAGGATGGCGAAACTGCGGCAGATGGACAGGGAGGCAACACCACATTTGCATTCGAAGGAAACTTTGGCTACACAGGAGATGGGCATTCACAAGAACCTACACCCAGTGACTCCCAGGAGATGATGGCCCAAACAAGATGCCTATCTGAGATGACCAGGGCCACACCATCAACACCTTCCATCTGAATGCCAGGTTCCGGGAATTGGGGAAGCGTATTATTCTGTTCCTGGACGGAGGCTCTGTGCAGCCCAAGCCAGAGAAAGAAACCAACTTGAATATGAAGAACTCAGAAAGAAACAAAGACTTTCTGCCGGGGGCGAAATAAACTGTATAAGAACTGCTGCCTCGAAGCAGCCAGTGTGGATGGGGTGGATTTGGTGCTAGCGAGGCCATTTCCCACGTTCACCCGTATCACTGACTGGGGGTGATAAGCTGGCCAATTGATTTATGGCTGTCGGACTGTATTATGGTCGCGAAATAAATTTTATTTTTTTACATTTTTATTAAAATTGGCTAGCAGTAACCATTTTGGAAATACACCTTTCATGGGGGCACTGGCACTGTGCCAGAGTCAATCCATGGCACCCTGAAAACAAATTAAATTTTGGCCAGATTATTTCTAGATGGTATTTTCCTGACTTCTTGCCTTTTGGTGAATAAACTGTATTGCTTTTGTAGATTATATTTATTTCAAAACCTGTTTCTCATTAAAAAAATAAAATTAAAACATATCAGAAAAATCAGACTTATTTTCATTCTTCTATTTTCCACTATCAGTTTCCCAAACTATTTTCTTCCTCAAGGGATTTAAATATATTAACTTCTAAATACATAGGCAGTTTCTCTCCGTCTGTTTCTTTTCTTTTTAAGGGATTTATTTTTTCTCAGTGCCTGTAAGGCTGGAGCCCTGGAGATTTGAAGCTTCTTTCATCCTCCAAAATGTCAGCAGTTTCAAAGTGAGTTCCTGTACACTTCTTTTGACATACTCTGTAATACTTTTCACACTTGGCTTGGGAGCTCTTTCTCTGCAGGTGAGAGGCAGTATGGGTAGGAGACACATTTATACCTCAGACTCTGGATAAAACAATCACCAGGGAGAGGAAAGCACCCTGACACAATCCAGCTGTGCACAGTCCAAATGACTGACAAAAATTTTGTATCTTCACCCTCTTCCTTCTGAAGTTTGCACAGTATCAAGCTCATACAGCTGAGAGCCAGTGTTAGGATGTCTTGGCTTTCTGTTCCTCTACTGGAAGGCACATTAGAAACCATCAAACAAAACCAGCAGTGTCAAGTCCATTTCTGTCAGCCTGTGATGTACACAGAGCAAGAACTCTCAGCCTTCAGCTAAGGTTTCTTCTTTCTGGGTTGCAAAGTACCAGGCAGCAGAGCTGGAGATTGGCTTAGGCTTGTGTGCAGGACTGCAGTGTATCATGTGGTCAGACCAGAAGATGATGGGGAGTGAAGGGAAGTGGGCAATGGAAATAAAATCCTCTTCCTGGTAATCAAAGCCATCAGCACTAATGAAGAGGCCAGCAATTGATAAGAGAGGAATGTAATTACTGCTGCCAAAGGCAGCTGGGCCACATATTGGATTAGCATGGAGAAGGGATCAAGGCAGGGCACAGGTACCTGCTGGGACAGCAGCAGGAGGGGTGGAGGAGCTGGGAAAGTAGTGCATGTAAGGAGGGAATGCAGAAAAGAGGGTGAAGAAGTAGGAACACAGAAGTGGGACAAGATCTATTTGACACTAAAGCTATTGAAAACCTCTGAAAAGTTGTTTCCCCTCACATGTGTACTGCATATTACTTTGAGGAAGGAAAGGTTCTTCCCATGTTAATATGAATGAAAGGTTTCAATGCAAATGTCCTCTTAGGTTTGTGTCATATATATTGTGGGCAAAAATAAATGGCTGTGGGGTTTTGTAAACAAAAATGTGTGTGCAACAAAAATATCTGTTTAACTTATTTTTATTTTAATTCCATTTTATGGTGTTGAGGAATGGTTACTTTTTCCTTTTGCTTAATGCTCAAGGTTTCATTATTTTAGAATGTGTACAGAGCTGTTGTACTACTTGTTTAATGGATTAAGCAAGGGCATAAGTGTAACATAATTAGAGGATATTGTTTGGTAATGCAGGAAGTGATCTTCTGAACATTTTTATTTGGGCAATGAACTGTACCCTTCCAAAGAAAAAACCTTCTAGTTCTGGCTGAGACTTTCTCTCACAATTTTCAGCCCTTAAAGCATAAAAAATTGATCCGCTATTTGTGGAAAATCTTCAGAATATTGCTTTTTTTACATCCTCAAGGTGTAAACCGTAGTTTTTTTGATGTAAAAGCTGTTATTACATCTTAATTGAAGTCTGCACAGTAATAACCTACAGGTAAGAATTTGCAGAACATGAAGCTATATTGGGGCTTGGAGTAATATTTATGGGTATAGATAGATGAATCTCATTAAATTTAAATATCCCGGAGTATATTTAAAGCAAGTTCATTTCAAATTAATCCATAATCAAGTATTATTCTTTCTCTGTGCATTCTTAATTTTAAAGTCTTTTTCAATTGAATGTTAATTTCTTGTCAAATCTTTCAGTAATATACAAAAAATTTCTATTATAAAAATACCTGTAATTATATTAAGAGAAACTCTGCTCCTTTTTTTTTCTGAGTGAAAAAAGAATGACTAGTTTAAGAACAGGGTGAGAGGATTTCTAGGACTTAAAGGAATCTTAGGAGTTGTGAAAAGGATCAAAGCAGCAACCTGGAATATGTATTTTCATATGTATGTTTAAGCGATAACATTTTATATAGAAGAAAGTCTTAGATGTCTTTTTTTTTCCCCCCTCTTGATATGTTTTTCCTGCTCCCATGGAAATAAAACAAGCATCTAGATGCAGTGTCCTGGCATGCTCAGCTGGAATGAAATAGACATTTCTTGTTTTGCTTCATTTTGCTTTATCCTTCAAAGCATACAACAATCAAATTTGGAAGCTCTTGTTTTGTGAGACCCTGAGGTTTCCAGGCTACCACAGTGTAGCCAGAGGTGTTACCGAGGGAGACAGATGTGATCCAGCTTCCCCACTGCCAATAGGAATGTTTGTTTTTCTTATGGGATACTAATTGCTGAGTTGTCCTGTTTTGCAAAGCTGTGTGAAGATAAGGAGAAGGAGGGAACACTTAGAAGAAAGGCAAATTCAAACCATCGGTTTGGTGCTGTCAGAGGGAGTGGGTGTTATATGTGGGAGGAAAAGGTGTAGGTAAAAGGAGTGACATTTACTGAGCTTATTGCTCAGGCTCCGTGTAGTTCAGCTGTGCCTACTGATGGTATTTGTAAAGCAGCCCACATATGAAAGGGGAAAAACTGACCTGGCACTGAAAAAAGGTTTAAAAAAAAAATAATCTCCAACTTTCATTCTGTTTAAATCTAAACATATATTTGGCAGCTCAGAGTAGTCCTTTTTTCCTTCAGAACTATCAAATCTGTCACATACACAGCCTATGTCAACAGAGAGCATTTATTATGTTAGAAGCATTTAATGCCAGTAAGTAAAGCCTGTTGAAAACATAAGAACAGGTGTAGGGGTCTTTTAGTTATTAACTGCTACAATTACATGGATGCCATATGGCTCAGCTGTGCTGTTCTCTGAACTGAATCTTCAGCTGTCCTGCATGAGTGAAACATCTAAACTAAATGTGGCAATTGATACAAGGTTTGCTGCACAGACAGCAAGCTAACCTGCTCTTTATTTACTCTTTAAAATTTTGATAGGGAAAATTAGCTAGGCAGCACTTTGACCATGTTGTTATTTACTCCAGTGAAAGAAATTAAAATATTTGGTGGGTTATTCTTATGCCATTAAGCTCCTGAAGGCTGACTACTGTGAAGGAGATAATGTAATATGTAGCTGTCAAGTTTGGGATTAATGTATTAAGATGCATAGTTAGTAGAAATCAGTACTTGTCACATCTGGGTGAGTCCCATGAGCTATAACCATCTTGAACATCTCTATTGTTCCAGTGGTTTTCAATTTTGTCTCCTACTCTGCAGAATTTCCCAGGAGATGTGAAGGGTCAGTAGCAGGCCAAAGATGGGCTTCAGACCTAATCTAATCAATATTGTGACAAACGTAATGAAAGAAACGATGTCACCTTGGAATCCCAGGAGGTTTTATCAGCTTTGCTCCTAATGGGATGTGACAGCAAGGCTGATCTGTGTCTCCTCAGGACAGGACAGAAGTTGTGCAAGGGCTGGTGCAAGGATGGCTGCGTGACAAAGGGTAATCTGAGTCCATGACAATTGCAGCTAAAGGTTGAAACTAGAGGTCCTTACAAGTTAAAGCATTAAATAGCTATTTTAATCACCTTCACTTTTAAGTGAACCATTCAGGCGTTTATTGTATTTTCAGTTCTTCTAATGTGTAATCTGCGTTAAAAAACAGTAACTTGTTGTGTTTCAATGGGAATGTTCTGAACCTGGTTTCACAAATTAGAAAGCAGTAGTCACTGTATTTATGTGTAGTCCAAGCAAAGCCCTTTCACTCCAGTTCTTTGTAATGTTTTTAAATTTTATTTTAATTGCCCCTTTTTGCAGTCACATACAATAAGATCATTTGTCCCAGAGTATGTGACTTTTGCATGAGGATAAAGTCAATGATTACTTTTTTCCTGGGATTTCCTCCCTTAGCACTTCCTTACCCTTAGTGTGGTGCTACCTTGGTAGAGTTCACTGATGCATTCTGGTGCACAGTCTCAAATTTTAGTGTCCTTCTAGTTTTGGAACAGCAGCTTTGCTAAAAATTGTTTTTATGATAACTTCATTTTCTGTGATCAGGCTTGTACCTATTACCAAAACTGACAAGTTTCCACCCTTAATTCTTATGGTTCCTCTTTCTCTGCCCAGCTGGGTTCAACTATTTACCTCAGCTGTTGTCTTTATAGGTTCTCTGTTTTTAAGTGTTGGCCCCATACTGTGATGCTCTTTCTAAAAAGTTATTCTTAAGGCATTTACTTGCTTTTGTCTCTTTAACTTTCCCCCTCAAGATGAATGGCAATTACTGTCAAAATGTTCTCATGCATAGAACTCCTGTGACATGTAGATGTCTTGCATATCTGGAAAGCTGCAGAGATATTACTAAACTAACTATCAGTGTTGGATAAAAGTTCTTGGATATTATTTCACCTCATTGAGGAACTAACCTTTAAAGTTTCCTGTGAAAATTTACCAAATTCTTCTCTACACATATAATTTTTTAATATGAAAACACATTTTATCCTTTAATGTAAGACCAAGTTTTTTCTCAATCTCATTATTAATTATTAAAGTTTTCTATATTGGGATTTCTATAAATTGCCTTGATATGTAAATAGTGGAGCAAAGCTGCTTTATACTTTTTACTAATCCTGCAATTACATTCTGTAGAGCCTTTTTACTTTCCTTAATATGAAACTAAACCCTCCTCTCACCTACTCCTTTACATAACCAATGCACTAAGAATTATGGACATGACAGCTAAATCCAGCTTTTAAATCCCAGGCACAGTAGCTGTGTGCTGTTGCTGCTCAGTGTTTCTTTCTAATAAGCTGTATGCAGTGCAATATCTTATTAGTTAATTTGAAAATCGTTTCTCAAGGGATTGCACGACTTATGTGCATCAGGTCCCTACCAATCCACTTAAAGCTTAAGTGCACCAGAGAAACTTAGCCCAGAACTGAATCTTATTTGTTGCAGCAGAAACCTTTACTTCTCTGTAAAGTACCATGAGAGTATTCTTTATGTAGAAGAAGTTAAAATGAAAACATCCCTTTGCAATTTTTTGAAAATAAAACCTATTTTTTTATCTTAGAGAAAATATTTTTTATTCTGTTGCACAAGGTAACAGAAGGTCCATGTTGCAATGCAAATGTCCTGTTACTCTTGAAATTTCAGTATTGCTGCTTAACTTGGAAAAACAGGGACTGAGAGAAATCTTTGGGGAAAAAGCATACATCTTTGCTGTAAATGTGAAACTTGATTACTGATGTTCTGGAAAGCATTGCTTGAGTTTGGGATGGGTTGACTCCGAAAGACAATTTCAAACATCCCTGCAAGTGTCCTGCATCACTTTAAACCTGCCTAGACAATACTGAAACCGTCTCACCTGGTGAATATTCATTCAAATCTATGTTTCTGCCTCTTCCCTTACTCCCCTCCAGAGAACAAAAAAGTTTATGTACCACAGTAACATGAACCATTAACATCTTTTTCCATTTCTCAACACCACCATTACATAAATGGTGTTGAGAACAACCTTCCGTCTGGGTGGCATCAATTCATTACAAGTGATCTAATCATGACCTAATGCACAGAATGTCAGTGAATTTATAACCTGCAACACAATTTTAGCATAACATTCAATGACTTAGTCACGCACGGCCGCGCGCATGTGGGTGGCTGAGCCCTGCCATGGCCAGCACAGTTACTGTCACCGTAGCTTTCCTGGAGCTGTGCGTGGCTCCAGCAGGACGCGGAGCGGACAGGGGAGCCCCTAGCGCTGGGCAGACTTACCTGGCCCTGCAGGAGCATGTCCCCTCCCAGCGCGGAGCCTGTCCCGCTCGGTGCCGCCGCGGGAGCCCGGAGCCGCCGCGCCGCTGCTGCGGCCGCGCTCGGGCAAGGCGTGCGGGGAGTGCGGGCTCCCTGCTCCCCGCTACCATTATAGCCGCAGAAAACGAAAGTGCAGCGGAAGGTGCTGCACGAAAGGAAATTCTGAGTCTCAGCCCTCCGTTACGTGGGTGTCATGTGCTGGGCACTGCCCGGGAACTTCCATCCCTGCTGTCCTTGAGCCCCAGTGAGAGCAAGGCTGCTCCGCGGTTCCCTCTACCTTTGGGGTTATAGGAATTGGCATGCTGGTTAAGAGCAAGGTGCAGAGGTTGTGAAGGAAAGGAAGCACATTCTGGGCATTCCTAACTGGCTGATTTCTTATATCATTGCTGCTAAAATTGCTAAAAAAAATCTTGTTTTGATGTAGTATGACTTTGTTGTTTTCTGGGTGTTTCTGTTGGTTAGGGGTTTTTAGCAGTTTTGTTTTGGTTTTCTTTCTAATATAAAATTCCTACAAAGCTTCCTAGAAACTGTTTACAATGTATTCTAATGGAAGTTTGACAGCTGGGAACTAACACTCTGGAATTAAACTTGATGACTTTTTTTTTTAATAAATTTTTGTTTGACCATTCTTTGTACTTGATTTTTGCATAGTAATGTCCAATGCATACTAGAAATTCTTCATAAGCTCACTTAAATAATACAGGAAGAATTGTAGATGTATTCTGTTTGGAGATCTGAATCAGTAATAATAAGAAATGAGAGATTCTCTCTATTCTATATATGCCTACAGTGTAAAATCTTCCAAACAGAGGCAAATCAGTAAATAGTGAAAGAAATATTCTGTGTAGGTAATTTAGTTTTTCAATTACTGAAGACTTTGGGTTAGTGGTGAGGTGGGTTTTGTTTCGTGTAAAGGTATAGAAATTTTAATAAGGATGTAGAAATAAGTAAACTGGGGAAACAGAACAGTTGGTAAAGAATGAGGAAGAAGGCAGAAGTGATGGCATGACAATGACATAACTTTATGGAAATGGAACTGACATTTCTTTACAGGAAATATGAAGGAACAGTTTAGAATGGGAAGGTAAGCAGAGAGGGATGTGATTATATACTAGTAGGATACTTTTGGAAGAGGTTAGTAGAGTATAATTAATTTAGGCTTGCAGAGGATGAGCTTTCTGCAATGGACATTAGTGATGGATAAGAATGGTTTGACTTTACCAGGTAAGGTATATGTTTAGATGAGATCTGAGAAGTGGATGACTGAGGGGCACAGAAGGAGTCCCATAATCAGAGATTTGTCTGAAGCCACAGAAAGGAAGGATGGGAGGACAGGGGAGTGTGTTTTGACAGCAGTTATCAACAATATGGGATTTTACAATGAACTGTTATTGCAGTGAGCTTGCCTGCATTTCCTAGTGTACGGTTTTGCTTCAGATACTTCCAAGACTAATTCCAACTAAATTTTATCCAAGTCTAAGACTGCCCAATGCGATTTCTTAACAATATAAATCTCTAACTATAAATCATCCTATACTGGTGCTTTCAAATTAAAAAAAAAAAATTATGTAAGACTGGTATAAAGTAAAATAATACTTACTTTGCATTTCTTTACAGCAGCTTTGCACAGTGGTTCTGCCATCCAGCCTTTCCCAGTGGGTGGACTTCCAGCTATTTCACTCTATGATTTTTGTCATGTGTCTTGCCTCCTTCCCCTTAAAATGAGGGGTGCAATGGATTACTATTAGAACACACCACTAATTTGCACTGAAAATGCATTGTAGCATCAGAATAAAATTTGACATACATATTTTCAGAGAGGGGAGTATCATAAGAAGGAAATAGGACAAATTATGGTATACAAAGAAGGAGAAAAGGCAGAATTTTAAATACTAGATGCCAAGAGAAAGGCAATAGGAAGAGTTTGAAGAGTTAAACCACCCCAGCAAATTTTTAACAGTCACATTCTTTTAATAGTGACAAAATTTTTTAATAGTCATTAAGAAGTTATTTCTAGCAAAATACTAAGATTTATGTTGCTAAATTGACTAGTCATTAAACTGTTTCACAAAAAACTTGGAATTGAGAATTTCATTCCTTCGCGCAGTTGTGATCATAGAAGAAGATGAAGTCTTTTTTTCCCTCTTGAAAAGTACTATCACAGCATAAAGAAAAATGACAGCACAATCATATCTCATCAGGATGATGGATACATCCTTAACTCTATATGTTTAAATGTGACATAAAAATAAAGAATATGGAGGAACTGGCAGCTATTCTGTTGACACCTAAGCTAGAATAGATTGAAGAGAATCCAGGTTTGAGCTGTTCAAAGACACACTGTTATTATTGTAAACACAGAGATTATTCACCACTGAGCAACTTGAAAACCATCTTGTAGATTTTTAGTAGGACCTGCATTTTTTTTTCCTTTTCTTTCTACAGGAAATTCACTGTTGCTGCATTGCTAAGCTGGACTTCTTGTTGTGATTAATACTGCTGATTTGGGTGCAGTTTGTTTTTTCAAGGCTTTTGTTTTCTTTTTTTCTGAATATGAAATTAAACCAGAGTTGTGAGCATCCTGACTGGCACCAGCCACATGGGGCTGTTACAGCTGAAGCTCTTTGACTTCAGCCACGGCACTAACCTGAGCTGTTCTCTGAGCAGATATTTATTTAGCACTGAGACCTCTACCTTTTACAAATCTGAATTACTTGATGGAATTAAATATAGAGGAATGTTGACAGACAAGCAGAATAAGTACAGAAAACTAATTTCCCTTGAAAATTAGACTAAAAAAATGACACTTACTTGCCCATAAGCATAGTATATTGCTGAATGTATAAGTATTTACACCAAGTAGGGTAGATGTGCATTATGGCTTTATGGCCATAAGGAATTAAGGACTAATCATCACATACTTGTACCTTCAAGCCTGAACTATCCAGAGTGTTTCAATGTTACCAATGAATTTTGTTTTCAATTAATACTTGATCAAACTCTTAGTTTAAACCTACTTTTTAATAACTTTTAGGTAGGGTCCCTGTATCCTTAATTAAATTCTGAGATAATTTAAATTCAAAATAAAAATTTTCAAAGCAAAATCTTATTTCTTGGATTTTCATCGTCAAAACAGAAGGAAAGATAGGAAGTAACCAAGAAATATCAAAAATGCTTTTTTGAGTTGGATGTACATTTTTCTGTTACTTTCACATGATGCAAGATTTTTACACGTTAATAATATAATTGAAGAAATGCCACTCCTCTTCCTACTGGAACTGAAGTGAAAATGTTGTGGTTTTTCTGGTTTTGTGTTTGTTTGTGGCTCTTTTTAAACCCTACATGTGTTCCATTCAGGAGAGCCTCTCCAACAGTTATAAGGATGAACGTGGCTCCTCTGTAAATATTAGGAAACCTTCTGGGAGGCCTTCCAAGCTCTGCTGCAGATGCCATCAGAACCTAAAGCAGCAGGAGCAGACAGCTGTGATTAGTTTTGGCTTTTAGTAAACATGGTTACCAGGGGACCACTACATTTATGTAGCTTCTATGTCAAAATGGCTTTTTTCCAGTAAAATATTACATGCGCTTTAAATGTGCTTTAAATGCCAAAAGCATTCTAAGGCCAAGTTTGTCTTGCCTTCCAGCCCTAGCAGGATGGGCTTCCAGTTGTGTGAGGCACAGGTATGGATGCAATCAATGCTTGCTCTCTTTCCTTTTTCAGCTTCTTGCGATATCACGCTTGACTTTGGGGGAGGTGGATGTACCCATATAGGGTTAAAGTAGGCTGTGGCTTGAGAACACGGCAGACAGGCAGCTTCCCCTTTTTTGTAAAGAGAGCAGCTTCCTGCTAGCACTGATACTGCAGAATGTCTGCAGAGTGGAAACCCCCACCCCTCCCGGAATGTTGCGTAGTGGAACCTACAGCAAGTGTAAAAACATAATGGTATGTTTAATTTTGGCAAAGTGGGAAACTACTGTGGGAGTAATAAAGTTCTCATGGGGTCTTTTCATCATTCACCCAGTTACTTGTATACAATGATGTGGAGGGGAAGGGAAGGAAGCTAATAAAATCCCATAGAAACCACAGAATTTGAGGACATTTTTGCAAAACTTGGTATTAGGGGATATATCACTTAGGTCTTTTCTGCATATTCATTGTTGAGATATTATGATAATACTAATGATGCCCCAGATTTATTTTTTCACTATTTGAGAGCTGTTTATTGGTGAGCTCAAGTGGTTTTGTTTTTCCTATTATAAAAACTCTTCTATGCTGCAGGCTTCCAATTAGAAGCAGTACACTTCCCTAGAAAGCTGTAAGAGTGCTGTTGAACAAAAGATGGGTTAGATTGTGATTCATACTTCTAATTTTGTGAACACACACATGGGCTTCTTTTGCCATTGGAAGTCATTGACTTTGGAAGGAGTCACTTGTTTTGCCTCAGTTTTTGGTATATGAAGGTTGGCTTCAAATGTTTAGCAACAGAGTCAATTTCTGAATGTTACTACTGCAGTTTGATTTTGCTGTGCATTATCTCGAGGATTTGGCAAGGCTGCTGCAACACATGAATATGGATTTTTAAGTTTTTTTGGTGTACCTGAATAGTGGCTATATTTTGACTTGCACTTCATTATAATGCTAAGAGTTATCTTGGTGTCTCCTCTTGGTATTTGTTTGTTACTATCATTTGTCAGTGCCATTGATTCTAACCTAGAACAGGGAACTCTTACAGGATTTTAATTATATTTTACTGAAAGGGAGCTGGTGCTTGTCACAAGAAAGTACCAAGTGGCATAGTCTGATACAAGATAGGCAGTAATCTGGCCTTGGAGAGGTGGTTATTAATACTATTACTCTAGAATGGGATTTGCAAGGGTTGTGGGAATTAAGCATTATTTCATGCTGAAACTTTTTTTTTAATATACCCTTGGAATAGCTAAAACAAAAGTGAAAAAGAATTGTTGTGGTTTTTGAATACATGGGAGTTTTAAATTTTTTTATTTAAAATCATTTAGCAAGTAGTGAAAATTTTGAGGAAATAGTTCTTGGATGGATAAAACTGTGTTCCCTTTCAGTTTTATTTTAAATAGGAAAGAGGAAGCACTCTAGAAAAAAACCCAGAATATAATTTCATGGTGTCTGATTTGTGGCTTTCTGAAGATTATCTTTGATTGCTCAATGCAACTTGTTTAAGAGAGTGCTGGTGAGAAAGAGAAACTGCTTGAAATAATCCTACCAATTTGAAAAAAAAAAAAAGCTTTTTTTTTTTTTTTTTCTGACAGTGACATTAGAATGGAAGCCAGATTTTGAAAATATGACAAATGTGGAAATGTGTCAGGAAAACCTGTAGATTACAACTGATAAAATCTTATTTTTTTTCCTTTAAAGTGGAAATAAATTTCCCTTTGGCTCTCCCTGGTACCATGACCATATGTTAGTGTCTAGCAGAGGAAGTGAACATTGGTAATTGCTCACAAGTGTGTAAGAGCACATCTTCCCTGTGCTGCAGGTGCCCCTGGCTGTGTGCTCTGAGTCCTGCCGTGTGTGCTGCAGGTCGATGCTGTCAGAGGCACTCGCTGAATTATGGAAGAGGTGCAGAGCGTTAGCCCAGGGCTTCACACCACAGAGTGGGTTGTAGAGCTAATTGCAGCATTTAGACCCTTTACAAATGGACAAAACATACTGGGCAAAACTCACTTTCATGGTTGATTTGTATGCATGTAAAGATGGATGGTGCTTTTTTGGATGGTGCTTTGGAAAGCGACCCTGGGATGTTGTGTTTTAACCTCAGGCTTTATCTATAGCTTGTTTCATGCAAAAAGCTGCTCTTAGACTTCAAACACTTGTTCTTCCCTGTGGCACCTGTGCTATGATGTACTCAATGTTTTAGAAGCATGGAGAGGCACAGAGAGAAATAAAATGTTTTCTTCCAAAGTGGTTTCCCTGTGACCTCTTTTCTTTTGTTGTTAAGCAGGCACTGTGGATTGAGTGATTTCCATTACTTTTTCTGCAATTTGTTGTTCTTGTCATACTGATCTAGATGGTATTAAATGTCTCTTTTACATTATGCTTTTTAATGCTTCTCAGAAGTACTACATGTAAAAGAAAGATGCAGACCTTAACAACCTGTGTGATCCTATCTCTGCCAGGACTCATCAGGCAAGAGCCAAGCATGGCCATTTGTGGAAACCTTGCAGGGTGGCAGTAAAGGTTTTGGTCGCCTGATTTTTGCTCATGTTGGCAGGGCTGCAAAGACTACAATCCCCTGCTCTTCAGGTGTAACAGATCACAGCACAATGTTGGTCCTTTACAAAGAAATGCAATGTTTTGCTACCCATAATAATTATGGAACAGTATGGCAAATGTGAACTCTCGACAGTTTAGCTATATTACATTACCATGAATCTGATTAAAATCTATTAACCTTGGGAGTGTCTGAAGGCACAATCTGGGACCAAGTCCATTTGTTGGTTCTGCTGCAGATTCCTTTGTGAGATGTATTTTATCACCCCTGTTCCTTGTTTGATACATGGCTGTACTGGCTTTGTTTCTTCTTATTTTTATGAAGCATGGAAGTGGAAGATGGAAAATATATTTCTCTATTTCTTAATCATCTCTATCAATGACCAATCACTTCCAACCATGAGCACTTTTACTTCAGTATTAGAAACTGAAAATTGGCAACTATTTGGCAGGGCTATCCGATGCCTTGCTGTTTCATTATGCAGAACTCTTGGCGATGCTCAATAACAAACTAAAATTACTTGCACTGTCTGCTCCTTTTTTTGTTGTTGTTGTTTTTTGTTGAAAAGTGTTTCAATTTGCAAGTCAGAAGGAGAATTTGTGACTATACAACTTCTGTACACTTTTCACAAGCAGGCTATTTACTGGAGTTTTCCTTGGTTAAGCAGATTACTTGGCATGGGCTCAACGTTTGCAAGTTTTAAGCTGAATTTTCCTTGGCCTATCTCCATTCCTGTGCCCTTTATCCACTTTTAATCATCCTTTTTAACACAAATATATGTGATCACATCACAAAGGAACATTAATTTCTTCTAAAAAAAATTGTCATTTGGTGAATCACTTGGTATTTGCATTAATGATGAACCATTATTTGTCTCTTAATAAAAACTGAAAAGTTGCATATCAGGGAGAAGAGTCGGCAGTTTTATCATATTTCGGGGGCTGTCTTTTGCTTTATTTATATTCAGGTGATTCTCTATAGCTTCACTGTTCAGTGAAAGCTATGTATGAAGTATGAGTTGGTGCTTTCAGCTGTTCTCTGTGGCCACAGCCTTGTCTTTTCTGGTGTCCCAGAATAGAATGAGGATCCTCCCAAGAGCATGATGCCTCAGGCTGCCACCTCATGTGACCAAAGCAGAAGCTGTGGAAAAAGCAACGCTTCCTAATTTTGAAAGGAAATACCCAGCAACTAAAGAAAAAATCCAGGTTGGAAAGCACCAGAAATTTCCCATATAAAATTTCAGCATTTCTGTTGTTTACAGACAATTCAAAACTCTTTGATCTCAAAACGGTTTATACAGTCACTATATGAAAATTGTTATAAAAGGTGTTTGAAAGTGATAGTGTGGAAGAATGTGAACAGGTTTGAGAAGCAGGCCTTATTCCAAGAAAAAAGACAATACCAAAGAGAGTGCCAGAATACTTCTGGGAAGAAGAGGTGCTGGTGTTGCAGCCAGGGTGTGTTTCATTGGTTTGAAGTGAAAAGGAAGCAAAGGAAAACTTGAATTTTGCACACATTATGAAGCCATAAAAAGCAGGACATAGATTAAGAGTTTGAAATACTCTGCTAATAAAATATTGCTTTTATGGTAATGTAGGCTACAAAATAAGAGTGGGCTCTTGAGAATCTGGGCTGAGGGCCAGCAGACAGTGACCTCTGCTTCCAGCCTGAATCACGATGTTGTTGTCTCAGTGACACGTTGTTTTCCTGGTAGATACAAAGGGCTGCTCTATGGAAGCTTGAATTGAAAGCTGCACACATTATGAAGCCATAAAAAGCAGGACATAGATTAAGAGTTTGAAATACTCTGCTAATAAAATATTGCTTTTATGGTAATGTAGGCTACAAAATAAGAGTGGGCTCTTGAGAATCTGGGCTGAGGGCCAGCAGACAGTGACCTCTGCTTCCAGCCTGAATCACGATGTTGTTGTCTCAGTGACACGTTGTTTTCCTGGTAGATATAAAAGGGCCGCTCTATGGAAGCTTGAATTGAAAGAAGAAATAAAGGTTGCTGTGACAAATGAGGCTGAGGAAAAAAAAACGTGCCACAACTTGGTTGCCATTCTGCACACACTAAAGAAAACCTCAGCTCAGGCTGGATTCTCACCTTGTGGCTATGTGCCATGTACAGGAGAGACCACCATTCTCATACATCAGCATAAGGTGGCATAAGATAATGCAAGGTGTGTAGCATCAAAATACAACAATGTTGATTTTTTTGGGACATCCTTCCTTTACTGAGAATTTGTTTGAGCATATTGTACATATACTTTGGCATTTCTTTGTCATGTAATTCAGGTAGAAGCATTCCCTGCCTTTTACAGTTTGTTTCTGGATGAAGTTTTCTTTGTTGTTTCCTTCTTTAGGCTGTTTTACTCTCCCACACTGCATTGTGGTGCTTTTATCTATTTATTTATTTCAAACCATGAGTATATTAATTTGGTTTGGGGGTGGATTTTTTGCATTTTTTTTTTCTTTTTCTTTTTGGACGTTTTTTCCTTCTTTCTGATTACATGGGAGGTGCAATTCAAGCATGATGAGCACGTGGGTACCCAGGAATGATTTTCCCAAGAGCAGCAACACAAGGAAAAGGCTTGCCAGGGCATGGTCGGGTGCTGGCGTGCTCTCTGCAGCCCTGTGTGGTGTCTCCATGCAGACATGCCCTTCCTGCTCTTCCATCCTTCTGTTTTACAGTTGATCTCAAGAGAATCAGCCTCAATCTGACAGACATGGTGAAGTTCAGAGGTGACCAGAAACCCTGATAGGTGCCATTGAGCTTGCTTAGCAGAGCATAATATCCACTCTGTCACACACTCATCCATGCTTCAAGAGAGAGTAAGTGTGACATGAGTAAATACATGCTGAAGGGATCAACACTAAAGGCGAGGAAAACCATTTCTCTCCCATTAGGTTATTTTAGACATTTATTTTCATCAGTCCATGTGTTGGTTTATAACAGAAGTGTGTGTGTTCTTTACAGAATCACAGAATATTTGGAGTCAGAATTGCTCACACTGCTTCAAGAAACCTGTTTCTGTCTTTAGATGAAATTAAACCTAATCAGCTGATTTTGATGGTCACAATCGCCTGGCCACCAAAAATGCATCATCCAACTGATTTATTAATGCATGAGCTGGTGTACCAAGTGTATAACGTAGTTCTGGCTACTGCTGTAGTTCCTGGAGTGTATCAGGCCTAAATTACAACTTTCAATGATAACCGCAGAGTCATCATTAGTCTCTGAGGTTCAAGATAGTGACAATACATGAGATTCTCAGCAGAAACAACTCTTAATTCTGTTAGAATCACCGCGCTGGCTGAAGATGAGGCTCAGTGCCATACAAGAGATGCAGGGCCAGTCTGGGAGCACTGGCAGAGCTCTGCTGTGCTGCCGAGGCCACAGGGGACAGATGGCGCAGGCCAGGTGCCACCTCCTTCTGACGCCTCTGCTTTGCACATTGCAGGTGGCAGCTGCCAGCTCCCAACTGGCTGAGAGCCCCTGGGCCCTGCTCACACAGATTTAGGCTACTTTCACTCCACCCTTGGGTCACGTCACCAGGGGCTTTACCAATCCTTTCATTTGCAGGGGTTCCCTTTTGCTCTCATGTGCTAAAGCAAAGGCTTTGTGCAAATGTTTTGTTCCTGAAATGAACACTTACCATGTGTGAGGCATCTTTTGTCTCAGGACTCTAAAGCGTGCTACAAACAGTAATAAATTCATCTTTCCTGGGGGAACTGGACTTTATTTGATTATTTTTGAGCAGTTAAGTTTGTTGGCTAGGGTATGTTGATTTGCTTAAAACAAGGTACTTAAAAATAGCACTTTTCCTTCATAGATAAGGGAGGATTCAGAAAACATAAGGAGTGCCACTAACTTTGTTTTTCAAAGAAAGAATCACTCTGTTCAGTAAGTGATTTTTGTCTGATGCTGTTCTGAGTTAATGGCAAAGCCAGGCAAACCATCCAGCCCTCACAGCATCCAGTTCTGTGGCCCACTCAGCTCATTTATTGGTACAAAATCTCCAAAGAAACCCATACCACTATTGTCTCTCTTTGACCTTTCATCACTCCTTCGTAGATACATGGGGGAAAACTCTTTTTTCACACAGTTTTTTAGTAGAGATAATGTATAGATTGTACAAGCAAAGTCACTTCAAGCATATCTTAGTTTTCTCTGAACGGAAAAGAGATTCCATTTAAAATTGTATTGTAGAGCTTATTTGTAATTAATCATAGTACTATGAAAGTGAGTTTCAATTTCTTACAGATAGTTAATGTAAGCACATGGTCTCCTGTGGAAAGCCTGATTTAGCTGGCATTTAACAAGCCTAATGCAATTCCTTCTGCTGAGGTTAGTGCTAGAGTGTCAAAACATTTTTAAATGTGTTTTTTTTCTGAATCTTCTTAAGTCCTTCATTATAATTATGTGATACTATGCATCTTGGTTCATTTGGAAGGCAGGTATCATTATTAATTTCATGTTTTTCTGCAAGTGTAAAAGGAGTTTTCCCCCAATTATTGGATGTGAAATCTGAAATAAAAGTAGCATTCCTTCATCACCACCTTTAATTTCTCTGATTGCTGTCTCATGTAGGGACACTAGGAGTGGTTGCTTTCTTAAGTTTTTGACTTGGTATGCTTGTCTTGAGAAGATTGTTACAAACTTTAGATTAGTTACAGAGTAAGTAGGTTTTTCATTTTTTTACTTTTGAATTATAGAGATGATGTAATTCAGTTTTGCAAGTCTAAGCCTTTCTTCTTTTACATCTGTTTTATACAATGAAAGCAGTGCTGGAGTTTGGTTTGGCTTGTTGGAAATATTTCAGAAAAAGCATCATAGAAATGAGGTCTGGAAGTGACCTGAGGTATCACTTGAAATCCACCAAGATAAGGTACACAGTATTCACGGAACATGGATTTGAAGTGGCCCTTGAAAAGTTTCAATAAAAGATTTTTTTTGTGAGTGTTACAAAGTCTCTTTGTGGGATATTTTCTGGTATTTTTAATCTCTCTTGCTGTTCTCTGGATGCTGCATGGGTTTTTTTAGTTTGAAGCTCAAATTTGGGTTCTGTATTCCAGCTGAGAGGCACTAGCATTAAAAAGAGTGGATTTGTTGCCACTGCTGCTTGCGTTCAGAATTCCTATCATCTTTTAAGATCTTGTTTCAGCAATCACACTGAGTTATATTGTTGGCTGGTACTGTGATCTGCTGCACCTCCTGCTTACTGAGCTCCTCTCTTTGTGTGAGTGGATTTGTTAGCAGTTCTCTGTGCTCACTTTGCATGTGTCTACCTTGAATTTTGTCCTGTTATTTTTCAATTCTAGTTTGCCAGGAATTGCCAGTTTGAATTTAAATGCCGCCCTCCCAAGTACATCTTCTCGTGCTTTAGTATTATTCTTTAAATTCTCATGCATAATTTTTGCAATTTTTGATGGTGTTAGACTACAGAATAGACTGGGCAGAATGCAGTGCAGACACCATATAACCCCACTGGAGACAGCTGGCTGACAGAGGAGCAGGTCACTGATAATTGTGGCTCATTATGGTTCTTTGGCCGATTGTGGTCCTGCTTAGGCAGTTTCCCTGCAAGGGAAGCTGTCTGGAGTCCACTGGGAATGTGACAAACCAAATGGCTTGAGGACACTTTAGATGTGTCACTCCTACTGCTGTATCCTCATTGTGAGGCCACTTATCCTATCTAAGAAGGGAGTTTCACTGCTTTGACATGATCTGTCCTCAGCAAGCTTGTATTGGCTCTTTTTCATTGCTTTTTTTGTGCTCTAAGAGTTTATAAATAGTTTTCTTTCCTGTGTCCTCCTGAGTATTGCAGTTGGCATCCCTGGATGTAATACAGTGAATCCCTCCTGCTTCTACCAAGGAAAATGCTCTGCTCATCTTTTTCCAAGCCTCTAGGATCTCCCCTTCTATGCTCTTTGCTGGTTGCAAAACAGAGTCTTATGGAATTGGCACAAATGGAATATTGGAAAACTAATTACATTTCTATTCTCACGAGCTTCTCATCTGAATACTGCAGCTATTAGAGGATTAATTAGCTGAACAAACATAAAATGTTTACAGCTAACTGAATTTCAGATTTACATTATGGACAATACTGTTTGCTAAATTTGCTGTGACTTTTGCACACAAACTCCTACAACAACAAATCCTTGTTATGAAACAGTTGGTTTCCAGGGAACTTGTGCTGGTTTTGCTGGCTCCCATGCTGAGCTGCCCTGTTCCAAGTACACCCTTCAGCCTGGTCAGCAGCTCCTGGAAGAAGCATGTCTGCAATTGCCCACCTGAACAGCCATTGCTCAAAAGTCCAAGTGTCTTTGGCAAAAGTGGCTAACAACAAAAACTGATGCTAGTTTATTTGTGTTTCTGAGCCCTAAATATCCATGAAAAGTAGTGTAAAATAGGGCTGTAACTCAAAATGTCATAATCCAGGGGTTTAGCCCTTTTCCACATTTGCATCATCTGTGCAAAGCTCACATTTCTATGTTCTGTCTCCTTTCTCCAGTCATTATTTATAAAGAATGCATACAGCCACTTAACATTTCTTGTTGTTTCCTTCACATTGGAGACATTATTCCCAAGCGCAGTAATAAACATATTAGGAGTCACAGGAATGTGCTTCCAGGAAATCTGCTACATCTCTTGTGACTTTATCACAAATTCAACTGACAGCATTTAAAAGAGTAAAATCCTGAGTCTTTTTACATTCATCCATGATATCCTGCTTCATGAACTGGTGGGTCCTCCTGTTCTCTCTTGTAATGCTCACCTGCAGTTTTTAACCCTCAAAAATGCCAGTGTTCATTTTTTTAAGGAATACTGATTAGGATAACTGACACTCTGACTGCATTAGTGCTACTAAAATCATCAAGATATTCTCTGGAAGCAAATTGTTTGGGTTGCATTTGTAGAAAGAATTAATTTGTGTCATTTATTGTCAACTCTGTTTTAGAATTGCTTTTTTAGACAGTTGGTATCAGCTTCCTTCCTGACATCTCACAAGCCTGCTGTGAAAGAGCTTGACCCAGATCAAGAGAAGTAAAAGTTATAATATAGAACTTGTATCATTAGGGATTCTCTGTCAGCCAAGGAGACCAGGCCTCTTGTTTCCAGAGCTGCATAAAAGTGAAGTGTGTGATTCAGAAATGTCAGGGAGTTACTCTGAGCTTTTGTCTCTTGGTTTGGATTTGCCTTTCCTGGATTTGATCTCCTTTTGAAGTTGGAAGGGGTATTTCTGTTGATATCAGGGGAAGATCAGTCAGATCTTTTGGGAGGTGTTGTGGGCTAAAGATCATCTAAGTGCTCTCAGTCTAGAATAAATGGGGCTCCTCCTGTGCTTTAATCACAGACAACCTCTGTTGATCAGCATTTACCTGTGCAAGGTTAATGAACAGAACTAGCAATAACATCTGTGATGACTTGTGAGCAGAGATTTTATAATGTTACACCAATTTCTGGAGAGCAGAGAATCACAGGGAAGCTTACTAGGCTATGAATTTATTTTGCAGTGTTAAGAGAAAAATTTATATTATTATTCATGCTGCTCTGGAAATGTTAGTAAAAATATCACTGTCTGCTATTCTCAGTTCTGGGAAGGTCCTTTGAGAAAGGCTCAAGGTAGGGTAGCCTACAGAAACTTGCTGAACCTGCAGAGCTACTACTTAAAATATTGTGTGTAAAGAGAGGAATTCTCTGCTTGCTATTAAAAACAAGCTTTGCCTTTTAGAGTGCAAATTCATATTCTGTGACCTTTTGTAGCATTGCTTCAACTCACACCTAATCAATTCTGAGCACATCTTTTCACACCTTCAGTCCTAGATGTATTTCATTGTGTAATAAAATTTTCTGTAACTATGTAGTTAAATATATCCTCTCTCTTTTTTTTTTTTTTTTTTTTTTTAATTTTTAAAGTCGTCTTATAAAAGAAGGGTCCTCTCTTTTTTTTTTTTTTTTTTTTTTTAAATTTTTAAAATCATCTTATAAAAGAAACATTCTTCATTTGCACAGGCTTGCCATCTCTTTTGCCTCCATTCATTTAAATGTTATTCTTGCTGGAAATTACCTTTATATTCTGTTTCAGAAAAGTTTATTTGGAAATTGAGGTTTCAGTTTTTAAATCAGCTCTAAACCTTTCTCAGTGCTGTAGTAATGATGATCTTAAAGGTAAAGCTCATCAAGATGTCTTTTGGTTCCTTGGGCTGGACTTGGATTTTGTGCCCTTTTGGTTTCTAGTGTGTTTGTTTGGTTTTTTGTTTTGATTTTGTTTTTAACATGGGCAGAATAGTATTTTCTTTGGTCACTCAGCAATTTTGCTTTTCCCCTTTGGTGTCAGGGAGGACAGGCTGCAGCCCTGTCATTTGGTCACAGATGATCTGTGGGAAGAAGTGCAGCCTTGTTGCAGGCCTGGGAGTATAAAAATTACAGAGCTAGGAAAGAAAAGTGCCTTTGAAGCTGATCTTATTTGCCTTTTGAGTTCTGCCATACTGTGGTGCTGTTAGCAGTCCCTGTAAGATTTCTGTCACACAGACATGAAACTGAATATAGGAAATCTTCTCTGCCACAAATACCAGTGCAAAGAATCATTGAATTCTTCAAATGGTACAGGGGAAAAAAAATCTGCATCTACAGTAGTAAAGAACAGGGCTAATCACATTTGTATTCAAAAAATGCCTTTTTAAAATTATTTTGTTTAACTGTTCCTGGCTGACTTGGTAAACTCCTCTTCCAAAAATACGGGGTTTCCTTCTGGAGTGGTGGTTGTCCTTGAGTGTCCTTTCCCTGTCTTCCAAAGCAAAACTGATACTCCTTGCATTAGGCATACAGAGAAGAAACTCAGTCAGTTTGCTCTGTTAGTCCCTGTATTTCTGTAGTAAAGCTAAGAAACACATGCCTTTTTTTCTTGCAACATACAAAGAAAAAGTTCTTTCTGGTGTGAGAATACTTTGGTTCTTTAAAATGTATTGCTACAGTGTTTTGATATTTTGTGGCAAATAGCAGATGTAGATGTTGCTAAATGTGCACTGACTTGCTCTTGGTTGCTGATTTGGGAGGTCAAATTGCTAAAAGACAATTGTCTTTTTCTTACAGTTCATACTCTGGACAATGCTGAAGGACAAACCTTCACTCTGAACTTGCCTTTACACCTAAGAAGCCTCCAGTCAGATCTGCTGCCAACAGTAAATACAATTTCTGCCTCTTTCCTCTGGTTGCTGCTGCTGTTGTGTGTCCAGGAGGGAAAACCACAGGAGCAATTTCAGGCATTATTGCCATCTATTCAGCATTTGTTGCCATCACAAAATGTTGTCAGAGAACTATTTGCTTTTGGTAGTTTGATGAGCTTCCCACTGACTTTGTAAGTTGAAATAGCTTTGTAAAAAGTGTGATCAATGGTGGGAATCAATGTGGAAGGAAGCTTGTAAAATGTGACCAGGAGTGAGTGGGTGCAGAAGCTAGACTGGAGGGGATGAAAATCAGACAGGGTTGGTCTGCTATGAAACTGCAGCCTCAGCAGCTGACCCAGGTATTCATTTCTGAGATTTGGTTTCGAAAATGGAAAGTCACCTTTCGCTGTTGTCACTTAAATTCAGAGGTTGGTTGTCACTTCAATTCACTGCTTGGTTTTGGCCCAGGATACTGAATGTACTGAAAAGCTGCACAGTAATTGTGAGCAGAAGCCCATCTGCAGGCTGCAAGAGAGCTGCTGTGGTTTTATTGCTGGTTCTCTTCATATTTACAAATTTCCAGAAGTCTAGAAGCAATTTCTTCCAGTTTTCTTTTGTTTCTAGATGAGTTTGTTTTTTTTTTTTTTCTTCAGCTAGCAAAGTATTCTAGAAGTTTCATTAATGAACATGCTAGCAACAAAGCATCTTGCATAAAAATGCTTTTTGACAAAGTTAATACTGTAAGGCCTGCCAAAAGGTTTGATATTCCATAACATTTTTTGGTTTGATATATGTCTGATAACCAAACATATTTGAGAGTCTTTCTCACATTTTATATTTTTTTTGTCATCATCTGTTACTGCCTGTGACTAAAATAGTGCTGGGATTTAATGATATATCCCAATCTCTAACTTGCCTTCAGTACTGTCCCTGTATGTGTTCATCTAGATGTAACTTTTGGTGCAGTAGGACTGTAGTATGGGAATGTGGTTAATGAATATTGGTATTTCTGATTCTTTCCTAATGCTCCATTTAGTAGCTAGTTTTTCCTGGCTACTCCGAGTTACACTCATATAATTCACAGAGATGTGGTTCTACATCCTGTGTTGAACGGATTGCTTGTCATCTGTCACAAGT
The DNA here is from genome assembly GCF_017590055.1 of Onychostruthus taczanowskii. Taxonomy (NCBI): domain Eukaryota; kingdom Metazoa; phylum Chordata; class Aves; order Passeriformes; family Passeridae; genus Onychostruthus; species Onychostruthus taczanowskii. The sequence continues at coordinate 8,215,775 of NW_024499462.1, read as the reverse complement.
TGCTATCCACCTTTTCTGTCTGAGCAGCCTGGGTTGAAGAGTGCTGGATTCAGTCATCTGCAGGTGGGGAGGTGTCCCCATGGCAGCAGAAGGAGAAGACTTTGGTCATAGTCTTAGCAGAGAGGTGAAGGAGTATTTGTATATAGGGTAGGATACCCTCTCAAATGTTCAGATCAGCAGCAGGGCAGCATGTGTAAAGGGCAGCTTGTCCTCAGAATGCCTGTGACATGTCTGTCATTTAGATAAACAGACAGCTTTTTTCACAGTAGCCGTCACTTTCTTGCTCCTCATGCATATGAAAATTCACCTTGAAATATAAATAAAGAGCTGTTCTTTTCAGCTGGGAAAAGCCCATAGGTGAAAAAGAAAAATGTGAGAACATCTTATACATCATAGTACCCTTCTGATAATGTTACGTACTGCATTTAATGAAAATTTCTAGCTAATGCAAAGTAAACGCTGCCAAAAATCTTATGATATTTTTTGATGTTCAGTGCTCTGCAAAGGCATTCCACAAGGTCATATTAAAGGATTTTGTACATGGCTGATAAGAACCTATTCTGTAAACAGTCTCTTGCTGAAAACAACATTATACTTAGCTTTCATTCATTATGAATTTCCCATAAACAACAGTATCAAGGGTTTTGTAGCAGGCCCAGGGCCTGCAAGGCCTCCTTGGAGGTCAGAAGCCTGAGCTAGGAAATGCCAAGTCATGATGACTCGGGCCTTAGAAGCCCCTCTCTGCCGCCTTTCGGACCCTGCTTATCTCTCTGTAAGCCTGTAGGTCACTTTCCCTTGACCCTTACTATTGGACAATTTCCAAAACCCCTGTAGGGTATAAAAACCCCTAATTCTGCCTGGTTCGGCAGAAGAGCTGCCACTGAGACCCTTCGTGGGGGACACCAATAAAGAATCCTGCGGAACCTTATACAGTTCCTTCTCCTCTCTCTCCCTGCGTCCGCTGCAGCGGCACCAGCAAGCTGAAGAGCTGAAATCACAAAGAGCTGATAATCATTGAGAGCTGAAATCACTATAGCTTGCTTAGGTTGCCTGCGGCTGGGAACTGCTTGGGAGCTCAGACGCTGTGCTGAGCCCACTGAGCTGTCCTGGCCACGGCAGCCCACCGGGCACAGCCCGGCTGGAACCCGCCGCCATAGGGTTCTAATATTAAGCTCTGTGAAGGGAGCCATAAAACTAGACAGTGAGCAGAAAGTTTAACCCTTTTCTCCTCCAGAACTTTTAGTGTGAGCACAATTGGAAGATAGCGCCAATTATTATAAATCATGTTTGCAATTTAAAGGAGCTGTGTTTTGCCAAGTTGTGCGAGTATGTACTGAAAACATAATGTGCTGGTTCAACCAAGCACTGCTCAGTGTATAATTTTAGCTGGTGAATCATTATGTTGTGCTAAAAGCTTGCTACAAGCTTACTGCTGTAAAGCATTGACACGGTGTCTGTAGGCATCCATCTCCATTAAGTCAAATTCCTTTATAAATGCCTCTCTAATGACACGAATTTGCTGTGGACTAGTAAATGTTTTTTCCCCACAAAGCATTTCACATCTACATGCAGGGCCCTCTGTGGTAAATAAAGGTTATGTGAATTAATGCGATGTGGGAGATTCTTAAAAATCTGTAACTGAATCTTCCCTGTTATTCCCAACACCAGTGCTTTGACTGGGAACCTTATGGATTAATTAATTGAACCCAGAACCATATGGCAATGATAAAGCATAGCAAGGACTGTGCAAGTTGCACACACAGCCATAATTGGAAATCAGAGATAGTGTGGAAAAAAACATAAACAGCAGCTAAATATATAAACGTAAAACCCCTGTGCCTATATTTCAGGCTTCTTTTTTCTGTCATGTAGTTCTTTTGAAAAGAAGAGCAAAATGGAGAGGTGTAAACATGTTAAATCAAATACTCTTTCTCCAAGTAACTATATGAAAGACTAAAAACATGCTCACAGAAACTTTCTGCTATGATCTGTTTAAAAATAGCTGCGGCAGAGCTTAATATGTACAATAACACACAGTGCTTGAAACTGCATGTTCTAAAAGATATGATGAGAGAACTGACAGTGTTATGTGCAGTTGTTATAACTTTTAGTGTCAGAGTGTATTAGAAAACTATTTCATAAACACCCACAGAGGAATGCTGAGCAACTCATCTGTGGAGCTGCTGAAAGTTGCACAAGACTGCATATAATAGGTACACTCAGGTAAATCCATCAGTAGCATTATTCCTGGCATACTTATTCCTCTCAGATCTTCATCAAATCATTGCAAAAGTATTTTTCAGAAAAATAAATAAAAGGGATGCCATCCATTCATTCATTGGAATGGTAAAGAACCATCTCAGGAAGATATGAGAGATGGTGATAGCTAATTTACCACCTGGGTTCCTGCACAGGAAATGAAGGGTGGCACCACTTCCAGGCTGACACTGTAGAAACTTTGTAAAGCATCAGAGGTGTAACCAGTTCATTTAGAAAGTGAAACAAGCAACATGCATCAGTAGCCACAAGCAAGTGCTCTGCTTCTCCACTTGTCCAAGTTCCTAAAGATGTTGGACAGGAAGTCATCAAGGAGCACTGAGATACTGTCCAGCACTTTGTTAAGGTGACAATATCATGGCTTACAGGCAAGGCATTACTCTAATAATTGTAATGGGATTTGATTGCAGTGGCTCTGAAATGCTGCACAGCATAAGGCAGCCCTTAGGAAACACACCTGCTGGAAAACAACTTAATTGACATCTCTTTGAATTTAGGGTTGGAAGAACCCTGAATTTTCCTTCAAGCCCAGACTAAGCTAATAAATTTGCTCCCTTTTTAAATATTTAGCTGATTATTTTTGTTCAAGGTAAGGAGTAAAGCTTAGGTCCTATAAAAGGGTATATATGTTGACTATAGTTGCTGCTTTAATATATTATCACTGAAATACATTTAAATTATGTTTCAGAAGAAAATAAACCAGCGTAAAACTCCATTAAGGTGTCTATCTTATTGCACATTTTGTTAGAAATTGAGCCTCGTTACTCTCTTCCTAATAATCTCAGTTAAAGCTATTCTGTAGATTCTATAATTTACTCTCAAAAATGATTTTTGTCACTGCATCTAATAATAGAATAATAGGAAGGAAGGCTTCTTTCTTGTCAACATATTAATTACTTTAGCACCCTGTACCGAGGAACATCAAATTTGCCTGCAATGTTTTCTGATGCTTTTTGTTGTTGTTGGGGTTTTTTCTTTTTTTTTTTTTTTTTTCTCTTTTTTTTTTTTAAAAAAAAATGTCAAGAAAGAACTTTTGGGGTTTTTTTCTTTTTATTTTTTTAATTTTTTTTTTTTTTTTAAACAAATGTCAATAAAGAATTTTTCTAAGAAATTTGTCTACTATTGTTATGCAACTAGTGTGTATTTTCTGTAGGGAGCCTCTTCCCCTTCCACATCCCTTTTCTGCTTTTTAATGCCCACTGGTGAGTCCACCTCTGTGTTCTGCAAAGTTAGCATAGTTTTGTCAGACAAAGGCTACATCAATTCAAGAACATGTCAACACTTTAACAATATAATAATATTAATTCTTCTTGCTGCAAAACGAGATGTTTTCTTTGCAGCTTCCTTTTCCTCTCCCTTCCTAACCCTCAACATACCTGTGGCCATTCAGAACAACTCATGTTGTCCTATTTATAGAAATATTTTCCTTTTTGGAAAATAAAATTTGGTGCTCTTCAAATTAAATCATCTATGTGCATTTCCCTTCCCCCCCCCAAAAAAAAAAAAAAAAAGTATTTTAATTTCTGCTTTTCTCTCCTGGGCACTGTGTGTGGTCTGTGTTCTTTCTGCTGTGAAGAACTACAGCTTGAGCCCAGTATCCCCTTTCAACAGGAAAGGGTTGATTGCCTCTCCAATCTTGCATGTAGTATTCTTGTCATTACCCACCAGGATCGCTTTTATTTTTTCTGCAGTGTTACATAATTGACTCAACTATGATTCATATCAGCACTCTGGTAGTTTTCAGCAGTGCTGCAGTGTAGGCTGACAAGTTCTCCTCCTCCACGATTAAAAAAACCCAGTATTCTCTCCTTTAATCCAGTGGCTTTACTTTTGTGGTTCTCTCCACATCCCAATTATCCTTGGGAAAATTCAGACAATAAAGATTCATCTAGTGGTACGTGCTAGTCTTCCACTGGAAACTACTTCTAAGAACTAATCCTGAAGTGGTTCAGTTTTAAGCTGTGTGGTAAAACAAATGCAACTCTCTCTGTTGGTGTTCAAGGCAAAGATACAAGTGAATATGAGGTCAGCCAGGTTGCTGTGAAGAGCCACTTATGGCTGAGGAATGACGTTTTTCCATGTGCACAGCCCTTGCTTGTAGGCCAAGTAAAAAACAACAAAGCCTTAGTGTTGTGAAGTGTGTCCATGGTTGCTTCAACTCAGTTTGAAAGGCCAGGAGTTCCACAGGTTGCAAAACCACCATCCTTATCATGGGATTAGGCAGAGGAGGCAAGGATTATATTGACCTTGAAACTGAGTTCTGTCATCGTTTACAAAGTTGATCCATTTAAGCTCAGCCACATTTGTTTAACAAAGTACCTCGTGTGTGTCTCAGTTGATGCTCAAGTATGTCTGACCTTTTGCTTTCTTTAGGAAATTGCCTTATTAGTAGCAAAAGTACAAGCAGATGTCCTTCTTTATTTTCTCTTTCATTTCTTAATTTGTAATGTACACAACTTCTGCTTCATTGGAATTGCAGGGGAAAAAGGGCTAATAGGTTTTTAAAATTTTTGGAGGTTTATAAGCTATTGCTGCGGTGAATGTATTCCATTAGCAACCAACCTCTTGATTAAATTTGCTGCTTAAATCACTATGAAAATTGGTCCTAAAATGGGTGTAATATTGTTGCTTTCTTTTCCTTAAAATACCATACCAAGGAGTTCCTCCAAGATCTGAGAAAACCTGGTTTAGGAAAACAGCCTGCTGATGTTGTTGTCTTGGGTTCAAGACACATACATCAAAATTAAACTGCTATAATGTGTGCTAAACAAAGAGAAGCCAATGCTACCTAATTCAAGTAGCCATGTCAGCTAAATGGCCAGGTTACAATGCAGCACTAAAACATAATTGTTTGAACTAGTCATCTGGTTAAAAATATGGCAGACCTACCTCATTATTGAAAGCATCAGACTAAGTTTCTACAAGAGTGCTGCCCAAATATTTTCTCACTGAGAAATACAGATTTGGATAAAAACCTGTTTAAAATTATTTTTTTGTACTTTTCACTTGAAAATATGACCGTTTTTCCTTTAAAAATACATGACTACATAAGCAAGTTAATTTTTGCAGTTTTTTTAATCTCTTAGAGAAGCTAAGGCACATTTTTTGTTGTCCTTGAAAAGCAAGGATAGATGTCATAAGAGGGAGTTTTTTGTTTCTCAAGAACGCTACCTTTCTCTTTTTTAATAAAGATATTTCTTGTTCTTTTTCTTTTTATAAAAATCATTCAACAGTTTCTGTAACAAAACATTGAAAAATGTGTGCTGAGTAAGAATCCCTGTATCTTCCCTATAACTGACCCTAACTTCTGAGTGAGCTGTTGCATTCTGCTTAATCTCTCATCAGTTATTTCAGTGTTTGGGGCCACACAGTTTAGTTTTGTCAAAAGGCTGGGATATTCATCTTTAAAGAAGACTTATGCAGTTCAAATTCAGTTTCTTTAATGTAGGAATGCTTGTAATTTTTTTTTTCCCATTTGGTTACAGGGAGAATTTATTTCTATTAAAAAAAAAAGTCAAAACCATTTGATTTAAATATTTGGCAAAAGAAGGAATTTTAAATAATGCCTTCAGAAGATTACTGAATGGGCCAATGTCTTCTCTTTTTCCCTTGATTCTCACTGCATTAAAAGCAGTGTGGAAAATAGATGAATATCACCAAAACTTTCAAAATAAAAGAGAATAAAAGCTGGTCAAAACCTATGGGGAAATTAAGAGAAATCTTTTGACTTCAGCCCAGTAAGAGAAAGACTAGCTTTGAAGAAAATTACGGAGGTGGGAGGATTTTGAGGGAATCAGAAGCTTTTTTTTTTTGTCATGCAAGTTCAGATTTGCTTCAATGTCTCTGATTCTCTGAAGGGTCGCTAAAAATTTGGGGATGAAGCTGCCTGGCTTTGGAAGAGGACAGCTTTAACTAGAAACATGCTTTTTGTTTGGAAAGTGCTTTAGATGGCTGCTGCTGGTCTAATGGAAATGGGCTTAAGAGGTGTTCCACACTGGATCTCGAAGTTGCTCTCCGAAGTTCAATGCCGAGTAAGAAACTCGAGACCTGCAAAGAGGAGGGAGTAGCTCCTCCTCCAGAAGAGGTGTAACAGAGATTCTGGGTGAAGCACTTGGCATTGAGGGGAAGTTTTGGCAGACAGACCTGTCCTCAAGCAGTTTTTGGTCAGTATGTGATTTGTCATTATGTCTTTGGCCAGCCCATGGTAGTTTACCCTGAAGGGAGACTAAACCAAATGTTTTGTCGCTGTCCGGTTCACTGAGCGCTGCCTGTTGTGAACACGTAGTGAGCATGGTGTGATTTATGTCACTTTAAGGCTGGATCAGAACACTACAGAGGGTGAAGTCAAGATTATATAGACCTCTCTAATCATGACCTTCCCTAGCTTTGGAATGCTTTACTTGTAAGTGCAATTATTGCTACAATCATTTTGCAGCCTTAATAACCTTCTCTTTAGCATACTCATTTAATTATGATTTTATATTTTATCCCTTCTTCATGCAGGAAGATATGGGTTTTTGCTCAGTAGCAGTTTGTTCAGATTCCTCAGTCTAATTAAATGAGAAAAGAAAAAAAAAAAAGCAATCTGGGAACCATGACCCACAGTACATGAATAGAAGACTCAAACTATTTGTATATATTTTGTTTTTTCTTTGATTCACGTATGTGTTTGCATGCATAAGTTATATTAAAAAAATACCTCTTTAATATTTATTAGTTCAGTTTTTATATTTAGCTATTTGTCTTTTCCCTTCTCTCTTCTTCCCCTCCACCCAACAATTTTTGATCACTATGGAATGAAAAATATCACTGAACCATATGTAAACTCTTGGAGCTATCAATGCAAATTCCTCACATTTTTCAGGGGAGGAGAGTTTTTGGCATGCACCATCAGTCTGTGTGATGTCTTTATCTTCCCCAATGCTGCAGTTTGTTTAATGGTTTATTTTGTTTGGCATTGTCCACAAAAAAATATAAGTGCATGATAACTGTCCTTACTGATGCAGTGTTCCTCTTCCAGCAATTTAACATAGAGGCTTCTAACACTAAACCAAATGCTGCACAAAATCTGCTATGGAAACAGCTCTCTGAACAGCTTGAAGAGTAGGTTGCTGTTATGCTAAAGCATTGTAATTTTTAAGTAAGATTGTGAGCTTAGCCTTTCTATTTCCTTTAGTTTCTGATATCTGGATTGGAGGGTTTTATTGACCAATAGCAGGAAATTATTTCAGATGCAGTTGTGTAGGAGTAAAGGGAGACACATTTGCCTGTGTGATGTTCTGAAGAGGCAATTTTTTGGGGGAGAAGTAATAGATAAGTCTTTCTTTGGAGCTGCAATGTGCTGCAAATAATGTATATTTCTCCTCTTGTCTCTGTGTTCTGTGAGGAGCCAAGGAAACATATTAGAGGAGGTAAATGCAAAAAGCACCTGCAACCTTTCTTCACTGGCTACTACTGCTGGGCTGTTGAGAAATATCACTGCAAAGAAGCTTCTTTCGAAAAAGGACAGGAAAATAGTGTGTTACACTCTTTGAAAATCCGGAGTGAAGAAAGGGATGAGAAAAGTTTCTAGTTCTTACTATGTAGTGTGGCAGCCAGAATATTTTCCAGATCAAAAGACTGAAGATCTATGAATATATTAAAAGATGCAGTTGCCACTGATGTGCCAGCAGCATGAAGTGTTTGATGTATAGACATGTATTTATGCAAGGAAGTTGAGAAATCTTTCCACTAGTGCTGATCAGTATGTGCAGAATGTTAGTGCATAAAGTGGTTATTGCTGCCTGATTTAGACTGAATCTATATTCCCTCCTCCCCTTCCTCTCTCACTAAAGTTACTGTATTTTCTCAGCAAGGCTTCACTTGGAGCCATGACTGTTCCTGAGTGCCACTGCAGAGCTTGAAATGACAATTCAGCAGCAAGGCCGAGCCACTTTCCAGTGTGGTGCCATTTACAATGATCCCAACATGATGTTCTTGCATTAGGCAGCCTGGTCATTTCAACACCAGTATTAATATTTAATGCAGTACTGCAATGCCAGATCACTGAATTTTCCTTTGCACCAGATGTTTCTTTTGTAGGAGATGTTATTTAGAGTGAATTGGAATTTTAGTTTCACTTTATACAATTTAAATTCTAGTCTTGTCAATGCCAACCCTTTCTTGAGGCAATCTATCCATTAACTACTCATTTTTCAAGGAATGATATAATGCCTTTCCAGATTATTGTTACAAAAGCAGTCTTTTTCTCAGATTTAATTGTTGCTTGCACATAAGCAATCATCCAGCCTTCTTCCTACTAAAGAAATGGTATTGTTATTAAATGAGTAGCAGGACTGAAGTCACTCCCTTGAAGATAATGTCCATTGTTGACAATGCAGTTGAGTTCCTGTTATCTTGCTGAAGTGAAACATGAAGAGGAAAGCAGCAGATCAATGCTGGTTTTTTGTTTCACTAAAGAAAATAATTTTAGCCTGGAAAAGAAAGTTGAATTCCTTTGATCAGTGCCATATGCTTGAGTTTATAATAGGCTTTTGTGTTCCCACTTAGCTGGATCAGATTGAAAGTTGGATAATTATCAGTGAGGGTTAGAAATAAAATAATCAGTTTGCATGTCAAAATATCTTCATTTTTATGTCAGTCATGCTGTCTTTCTGGTGCAGTGAAAACTGGCTCTGGGTTTAACAGCAACAGCACAATGAACAAACTTAAACCCTTCCCTAGCAGTTGGTTATTTTGCCTTGTGGACAAGGGAATTAGAAAAAATATTGCCAACTATGGCTGCTGTGCTGGTATTAATGCTGAAAGGTTTGCATTGGTAAAAAGTTTAAGCACACCCCACTAAAACAGAGACTAATCATGATGTAAATATTCCATTCCTATTTATCTTCATTTTTTCAGAGTAACATTCACATGTGATCTACACCATCTTCTCATCCACATCTATGGAGTTTGACCAGAATTATTATTTCGGTGTTAACTTTGGATGCTCAAGCAATAGGTTTAATTGACTCAGACAGTTGCATGTTTTGGAAACAGATCAGCAAATCTCCTTGGTGTGTCAGATTCAAGACGAGTTCATTGACATTATCTATACTGATGTAATAACATTTATAAAGGTACCAGCAAATAGTGCTACTAAATGTCCTACTATGTGCCTTTACTTTGTAACCACCACGAATTTAAAAAAAACCCTCCCAAAATCAAAATAAACAACACCCCCCAACTGCCTCAAACAAAGTAAAAAATCAAATCCAGTCATTTTAATGGTTTCGTAACAGTAAAATTTTTGCATCAGAATTTTTTGCAAAAGAGGCAAGAACAAACATCTGGTCTTGTAGCTGTTGCCACCCACACTGTTGCTTCATCAAGAGTCTGTCCAGGTGATTTTGTCTTGGGGAGTGTGAGCCAAAATTCCATGCACCTGCTTCTAATTAGAGCTTCTGGTTGCTTAAGGAACATTATGACCTAAAGGCTCTTATAAAACCAAGAATATCTAAGATACATGAGGGGAGGACTAAAGTCTCCACTGAGATTGTGTTCTTTGTACTGTTTTATTATATAACATTAAGCTAAGCTCCAGCAGTCGTAGGTGTTGGGAAAAGATAAGAGATTGTTGCTGTGTGTGACGGGTATTGCCATGGAAATACTGTTCTCCAGAAGGAATGAACCTCCTTCCTATTGTGCATTATAGGCTACTAATAAAGCATATTAAATAAAAGAAAAAGGAAAAAAAAAGGCAAATTAACTTACTTGAGCAGTAGGCAATAATAAATGGTTTATAGAATATTGAAATAAGATATTGGGTTGAATTGCATTTCTTCTATGATGGGCAATAACACAATTATGAGATGCCTTTGGACACTTTCCAAAACTCATTTGGTGAAGAAGGGCAGAGTCTGAGTTTGGAACATTGTAATTAATTTCATAAAGTCGGTGTCCTAGAAATCTTCAATACTTTGAAAAAAGAGTGGGACTTCCCCTCTGCCACCAGATTTCAATTGTGTATCTATTATCCAATAGGATAATATAATAACTTTTGGATATTACACACAAGCTAAATCATAAGTAATATATGGTAGCTAAAAATTCTGTAATAATTTGTGCAGTTGGGATAATTGTTTTCTTCCTTCTGGTTTTTAATTTGGGTAAGAGTAGATGGCTGTGGTTCTTCAGTAAATGAATACCAGAATCAATACAAGTATTTGGGAAGTGTTCATTAGTGGAAACATTCATTATTTTTCATTCTTGGCAATTCCATTTACTAATATCTGAAAATAAAATTCTTTCCCTGATTTTCTGTCACACTGCTTAGAAAGCCTAAACGCTGTGTTCAGACAGTTCTTAAGAGTTTTATTTGTCTCACTGTTCTTTATTTTCATGTTAAAAATACTGAAAGAAGGATGAGAGCAGAGATGTACTCAATCTTATTCTCCAGTTTGCTGACTACACTTTGGAGTTTGTTTGTTGACTGTAGTGGGTTTTGGACTTCATAAAACAGGGAAAGATGTTTAATTCTTCTGTTTTCTGTGCTTTACTGTATGAGAACAAATGGATTAAAAAGCCAGCACACATAAATAATTTTGTTGCTCTAACTAACTGGCTGCAATTGCTGTCATCAGATATTACCTAAGGCATGTAATTTATCTGTGTTCGAATAAGTACTAGGGAGACAGTCCTGGTTGCCTCAACAAGGATAACAAGAGGAAGGCAAGACAGTTCTTGCTAATGAAGTGCTGTTTTTATATGGAAGTCAGTCTGATTTTTGACAATACTTTTAAAGAATTTTTGTTTAATTGAGTAAATTCATCATTACTATTCCATGTTTACTGATTGTGTCATGATCCCAACAGGCATATCAAATTCCTAGTGGCACAGTAAGAATTCTAACATTTTATGAATGAGAAAAGATGCTGCTTCATTGTGATTGGGATAAATGCTACTGTCTTGGGATAAAGGAGTTCTTCAGCTATCAATTCCTTCCCTCTATAAACATGTATTATTTAGTTATGTTATGTTAATTTTCCCCTCTATTTCTTTGCTGTCTTTTACGACTGACAAAAGACATCAGCTACTGACATGCATATAAGATATGCAGAAACAGGATCCTGAGTTTTGAGAACTGACAAACAGAAAGGAAAGAAATCTAAATTAATGCATTTCCACAAATCCTTACAGATCAGTCTTTAAAAGACAAATTGCTTTTGCCTTTTTTTCTCCCTGGTATTTTTACCAGTTCTTTTAGGTGTGCCCTCTAACTGTAAAAAAACAAGCCAGATCCCATTTAGCAGCCCTTGCCATTTGTTAGAATTCTGGACTCCCAATTCTGTGAAGTGCAGACTGTATCCACATCCTTTTATTAAAGCAGGCAGGAAAATATTGTGCTGTGTAGCTTTTGTTTTATTCAACCAATTTTTCCAAGAGAGCTTTAAAAATGCTTAACTCGTTATAAAGAAGGAGTGCTGCAAACACATTGTGTACTGCGAGGCGCTGTCTTCCTCTGAAGTACTTCCATACCCTGGTTGCCATGGCAAGAGAGAAAAAGAATAAAAAATTCCTGTAGCGAATACCTTTATAATTCCAAAATCATCGCTCAGCAGGGCTGTGTGCTTAATAACTCATAAAAATACTGTGGGTTTTTCAGAAGCTGCGAGGGAATTTCTCCCCATCTCTGCCTCGTCCCATTCAGCTGATTGCACACGCTGCCGAGGGTCAGTGGTGGCCCCCGTTGGTGGGCGGTGTTGGTGATGGCGGATTTTTGGCTTTTCTGTGTGTGTGAGCATGTTGAGACCCTCAGGAGAGCAGAGCTGCTCCCCTGGCCGTGCAGGCAGGTGGGATGGAGCAGAGCTGCTCCAGCAGTGGGAGGAGAGGGCAGCCGCTGCCCTGTGCCTCTTCTGCATGGAGGAGAAGGAGAGATGGGGGCAGCACGTTTTTCAGCTTAAGGATGAGTTTTTTGGCAGCCTCCTTTTCAGGGAAGGGTCCCTGAGCCCACACTGCTGGTGGCTTCCAGGAAGGCTGAAGATGCCACCTCTCCGTCACCATCTTTCAGTGACACGAGCTGTCCCCTCTGTGCCAGGCTCCAGCTCACCCCCCTTCTGGCATCCTTGCAGCCTGAATATCCCTGTGGTATGCTATGTACAAATACACAAGATTTTCAAAAGCTCTGGGCTTTATGCTGGAACTGGGGCAACATTTTTACTTAAGGTATTCGAATACCTTGTTTTGAATTCAGGGTACAGATCTCCAATATCCTGACTACTTTAAAAATATCCCAAGTCCCCCTAAGCCATAGGAATGCAAGTTTTGAAGCTTTTCCAGAGAAGCCTGACCCAGGGGCACTGGTACCAAATAAATCATGTTAGTACTTGGAGAATTTTGCAGAGTTCAGGTTGAGACCTGCAGTAGAGTGATGGCATTTTGAGACTTTCAGTGATAGATGACAGTGCCCACAGTCATAGCAACTTGATGCAGCATCCTACTGCTAGCACCATCTGCTACAATTTTTAAATATAGAAGGGGATTTTTCTTAGTCAGCATGTTTCTGTCAAAACGAGCTCTTCATAGGCCTAATCTGAATGCCACTGCAGAGATTTAAACTTCATCACCGTTCTAATGGAATAACCCAGTCTAATCTTTTCAGAGTGTTTGCTTTTTCTTAGCAAATGGAATCAGTTTTTACTCTTCAGTGATTTCTGTAGCTGTCTGCACTTATGTCTAAAACATTTCCTGTCTTTGCACTATCATTTGTATTTCCATCAAGAACAATTTTAGGGTCTAAGAAGTCATTAGCTGCTGAAATAAGAGGAGAGCTGCCTTTTTGCTTGAATATTGCTACCACAAAGTAAAATGTGTGAGGATGTCATGAAACAGCCTACTTAGCTTCATCTCACCCCAATTTTTATTTAATGGGTGTCCTCCAAAATGTGTGTGAAAGCAATGCTAAAGGCACGGCAGCTTTCTGCAAAATGCCAGGTAACTTTTCTAAGATTGTTTAAGCATCTGTCACCTAGGAATCATGGTGGTTAAAAATATTACAAAACATTCTGAAGGTCACAGATGAAAAAACCTGTTTGTATAATATTGCTTGGTGGTTGTTAGGATAGTGCTGTGCAGGTTCTCATCCCTCTCTGCTTATTGTGCCAGCAAAGCTTCTTGTCATCTGAAACTACCATTGCTCACACTGTCCCATGCATCTGTACTGGTCACCTGCATGGAAAAGGGTCAGTTTCAGAACATGAGGATAAACAGACTTGGAGGCAGCAGCAGTACACACTGCAGGAACCATTTTTTCCCTGAGCTGACAGAAGGCTTAGGCCAATACAAGCCATCAAACAAGCTGGTTCAATCTACTGGCTGCATTTCCTCCTCCCTCCCCAGGAGACAAAACTGCTCTGTTCACGTCTGAAACCTTTTACAGGCAGGCTCAGAATGGGCTCAGGCAAAGGCCAGGGTGGAGACCCTCTGCTCATTTGCCCAAGTCTGCAAGGCATAATGATCTTGGAAGGAATGCACAAGCTGTCCTTGCATTCAGTCTTTCCCTCGCCTCCTCCCATGTCCTTTGGACCCCAAGGAAGGTGTGACACAATAGGGATGTCCCGCAGGGTTGACACCCGCACGCCACTTCTTCCTCTGATTGTTCCTCCACAGCTGTTCTGCAAACATTTCCTGCCCTTCCTGCCCCCGAGTAGCAGCTCAAGATACCAAATGTACAAGGAATGGCTCACTGTGTAAGTGAAACAGAACTTTACAAATGTATGTGCTGTTTGCACATCTTAGGGCTTTAGCTCGGTCTACTTAAGGAAGATTTTATATTTAATCTTTGTTAGGATTTTGCTAAGAAGTTCGTTATTTTGCCAAGATGAGTGCCTGTTTGTCTTCTCAAAATGTTTTAGGGCATGGTTGTACTGCATTGACCTGAAATGCCTCAATAATTTGAATAGGTAAACAGATGACTTGGAGCATGAATTTACTTGTGTAGCAGTCCATAATGCTCCTTCCTGAGCTGTTAGTTCATCCTGCAAACATACACCTTGTTTAGATGTTGAACTGAGAATTTAGTTGTATATTAAATAAAGAGCTGCCTGAAAAATAGCTACAGTAATCATTCTTCATAGATACATATCATGTCTGACACATAAAATAATAGAACAAAGTCACTAGCTGAAGCCTTGGACAGCAGATTAAATGTGTGACTAATAAAGCCTGAAAGCCAAGATTGGTGACAGACATTATGTTCATCCTGGCCAATGTGAGTTTAAGAAGCCAGAGATTATTTTATTTGAAGAGCCTTAATGAGGAAGAGTGAGAATCACTTGCCAGCAGAACAGAGTGTGGTAGATTCTCTTTGTTGTGGACTTGTCAGACCTGGAAGAGGTTGATGCTTCAATGTCACTTGCTCTCAGAATTAGCACATTTACAAAATAGAAATAACAAATCCTCTTTTCCTGTGTCTTCTGTTCAGCAAATCCCTCTGCAGATACCATTTGTTTGTTGGGTTTTTTACCTTTGTGAGTTAGCAAGTTTTAGTCTTGAGTAGCCTAAGTTAGTGCTGCAGTGAGATGGAAGAAAAACTCTCCAAGGGAGGTGACTGCCATGAAATATAAGGGCAGGAAGTGTAACCATTGAAGCTAATCTCTGAATTTTGTTCTAATTTTGAGATTTGAATTCAGTGTTAGCCCAATACAGTATGTGACTGTAGGGCTCAGTATCTGGATTTTTTCAGAAATCTGCTGTTAAATTTCTTATAACAGTGTTATGCACAGGACAAGTATGGAGGGCCAGAGGGCAGAAGGAATGAATGATTATCAGCTACTCAGGATAAAAGGAACCTCAGATAACCATATAGTCTTCCTTTCTGTGCACTTGTTTTACTTTTTTGCTTTGCTAGAATTCTAGTCTGGTTTCAGGCAGCCAGCTCAGGTTTTCTGTGCTTGCCTTTCTGTTTCAACAGAGCACTAATGTAAGAGTACCAAATGCATAATCTGAATGGTGGGCAACACTATGAAACATTGTGAGAGCCAAGATAAGCAATATTTCTTTAAATCTGTACACTATTGTTCATCTATATAAACCATATTTGGCACCAAACAATTAGTTGAGTGGTTGGAAACAATTTCTGTAAGCCTGCAAGGCAGTGACTGCAGCTCCTGGCAAAATCAGAATTCTGACTCAAGGGGTCCATCACAATTCCAATGATGATTCCAGTTCAAGGATTTTAGCAGTTAAGAGCTCAAATATAATATTCATAAATATGAAGCACATATTTCTGTCTGCGAAGATGGCATTTCTGATCTAGCCTTCCTATTGACATTGTTATATTTGATTAAGATATTTTTATCTGAGAATACTGAGCTCTGGTAAAGTTGCAATGAATGCTGAGCTTGCAAGGAACCCACAGGTGAGCAGCCACGGGTTTCACTGGCTTATCAGCTCTCTGACTTGGAGGGCAGTTATTATGCAATGAATTCCTGGGGGATCTCCATCAATCCTGGCCACCTCAGGCAGCTGCAACACAGACAGGAGCTGCATTGCAGGAGTGAGAACTGGAGTAGAGTTGATGCTGCCTGACACAGATGATCAAATGATCAAATTGCAGGTGATATATAGTACACATTTTACAGCTCTGCCTGCTGTGAAATCTTTGGGGGAAGCTGAAATCCTCTAGATGATCTCAGGAAGGAAATATTTTTAAAGCTACACCACTGATGGAGACATGATAATATATTGCTTCCATATAGCTCCTCTCAGTAAATTATAGCTATAAGAAAGTTGCTAGGGAGATAATACTGGACACTGAAAGATTCATATTTTTGAAGCAGTTGTCACTAAACTGACAGCTGCAGTACCATGTATCTTGGTATATTTGCTTTTGCTGGGTGATACAAAGATAAATAGACAAAAGGGAAAAAATATTTCTGCTTGTATACTGTTAGGTATCAGTAAGTGGTCTTTGAAGAGCATGTGTCCTTAATTTCTGGAGCACAACATTCTCTAATGCTTAGCTTATGAGTTCAGTTACGTCTGTATTTAATTTTTATTAGTTTTCTATTGGTGTTTTATTTCCCACCTACTGCCCATCATACACATAAATTATGTCAATGTCCAATTTTCAGTCTCTGATGAAAACATACCATATTCCTGTGGAGTTTTTTTAAGATTCAAATCAAGGCTACTAGAATTGTTACAAACCCCTTTTGAGGCAAAAGGAGAAAGTTGATCCCTAAAAACTGTTACTGCCTTGGCACATTTCAAACTCTGAAATCCCATTGATTTATATCCTTTTACTTAGAAGGTAAGTAATGATGGAAATATTCATGTGTTCAAATTTTTTATTAAGTATACACATTTATCTGGGGAAGAGTTCCAAAATGCAGGTACTTTCCTAAGCTTTACACGAGGCTTTCAGCTGCGTTCTTGATTAGAATCCTCTCCATGTTCCTGCCTTGAGGAGATAAATTTTGCTATTCAAGAGCATACCAAAATCACTCATTTTTTAATCCAAATTTGGCTTGTGCTCTGGTGTGGAAATCTGAATTTGTTAACAGTAGGTTAACATTTGTTCTTAGCTGGTGCACCAGTTTATTGTCTGGGTAATGACTATAAGTGGGAGAAGTAAATTTCATAGTTCTCTATTTTTTTATTTTTGCTTTATAGAACCTTGTGGGGCATTAAAATTATCCTGATTTTACCCTATGAACTCCAATAGAGCACTGCTGGATTAAGAGCACTTATATTTTAGAATTAGTTATTTGGATGATTCAGCAGACTTGTCTCCCAAACCACCAGGGTGATTGACAGATCATGCTCCTTGGAACTCAACTGCACTTTACAAGTCCGTTCATGAATGCTTGTCTGTCCCCAAAAGATATAATGAATCTTTCTACTGCTATTTAGGATCCTATTATTTGTACTCACTTTTATGATCAGTCATGCTAAAAGTAACATTTTCAGTGTACAATTTCTATACAAAGATAATCACAAAATAATGAGGAAGAATCAAGCCTATAAAAAATGGATTATGGAAAATTTGTATTTTTCATTTTAATTTGCTGTTGAAAATGCACATGGATTGGAATAATAATTGGGTTCATGACAATTCTCCTAATGTAATTCTACCCATGATGACATCAAAAACTCAAAACTTGGCAAGAAGGGGTTTTAAAATTGGTTCTCTGTGTACTTACTGATGGACAGTTTCTCAGCTTGTGATGATTGTTATGGCTATATTTGCACATTGTTTTGTTTTAATTTCCGCTATTTCTGATAATAAATTCAGTAGCAGAAATACAGGATCATTCTTGTGATAATACATTCAAGTGGCTGTTTCCTAGAGTGGTGTCAGTGTACTTTGTAGCAGGCCTCTCTATTGGGGTTAGAAGAGGATCGACTTTCTATTTCTGGTGGATTTTCCAGGTGGAAGTACAGGTGCCTGGGCTTCACAGCCTGTGCTCAGTGAGCCTAGGAGGGCCTGAGGCTCTGGAATGGGGAAAATACATGTTTGTTGGGCTTGTGAAACTCCAAATGAGTCCTGCCTACACTATCCCAACCTGTTTGGGGCCATCTATGAGTCCAGCTAAGTGTTATTTTTATCCCCTAGAAATGATGACAGCAGCTACAGCTGCCTTTGTCAGACAAAAAGCTCTGCTCTTAATCAAAATCAAAAAGGTTTACTCACAGCTGGGTGTTTGCTTTGCTTTCTTCAATATAAATTGCAGTCTAACAATGAACTTTGGAGAAAGACATTTCATCCTGGTGAAATGCCTCCTATGGATTTTCTTTTTTTTATTGTTTTGTATTGAATGAGAGGTTGTCAAAATTGATTTGTTTCTATGGAGTTTTACAATACAAGTAAGTTATCAAAATTTTTAACAAACTAGCTCACTGCTGCTGCCACTGATTTCAGTATAGTGTGACATATTAAAATTTCGGGGCCTTTTTCTGTTTGTTCCAAGTGTGAAGGCTGTATTGTACATATTACTACATTTGCAGTGTCAAGTGTTGAAAAATTTTCCATTTTAATGTTACTTTTATATTTTAATAGCTTTTACAACTTCCATTTCTATTACATGTATATTATTAATACTTTCTAGTTACTGTAGCACTTTTTTCTCTGAGTTCTTTCATTCCTTTAAGTGCAGGATAGCTCTCCTTTGTGAGTATCACTATCTTGTGAAATTTTGGATTGCTACCTTTTTGGAGAAAGAAAATAATGAATAAATACAACAACTTAAGTTCTTGAATGCTCTCTTGGAAAAATGGGTTTCCTCAGTCTTTATGCCATACAGATACTATCATGGTATATGTGTATTAAAAAAATAGATGGAAAGGCTGTAGGATTTTGTTTTGCTTTGTATAATGTTCCACCTTCCTATTGTTTGTCTTGGCAACCTTAGCAAAGTTTTTCTAACATGTTTTTTCCTGTTGTTGCCTATAATGTATGACTGAATGACTGCACTTATAAAAATATGGTTTTCCTTCTTTTTTTTTTCTGTTGTTGTCACTTAAATCTCATTTATTGTTCGTCTCAGTTATGTTGAGGAAATTCTTTCCATTTTGCAATAAATTCAGAGGATGAGAGCGTTCACTCTGACATTATTTTTTTTGTTCACCTGACTAGCTTACATAATACTGTATTTTTTGTGCTGCTTATTGCTTGCAAAAGTTTCAGGAATGTT
Organism: Onychostruthus taczanowskii; assembly: GCF_017590055.1. NCBI lineage: Eukaryota > Metazoa > Chordata > Aves > Passeriformes > Passeridae > Onychostruthus > Onychostruthus taczanowskii. The sequence continues at coordinate 8,196,825 of NW_024499462.1, read as the reverse complement.
GCTTTCCTCTATGTGCTTTGTTCAAACAACTATGCAAATAATTCCCCTGCATGAAAGTAAATGAAAAGGTTTTTTGTGCTGTTTTTAGACATCTGTCTCCAATGGCTTGATAAAAATTCTGCTGGAGCCCATGAAAAATGGAAATAAATTCCTACAGCTTAGTCTGTTTTCTGGGATAGTGGTGATCGGTGACAAGGATGGTAGAGTCCTGTCTCCTAAAAAATGTTTCAAAACCATCAACAGATTCTACACAAGTCCAGAATTTTTAGCCTGTTTGTGGTCTTAGATCTTAGGGGAATTTAATTCGGTGATGCTGAGATACACATGGATTCTTTCAGTAACGGAATTCAAATTAGAATTATTAACTAGAAATAGATAGGTATGTTTGAGATTCAAAACCCCAAATAACAATAATTAATGTTTCAAATATGTGTCAGTAAACAGCTCCCCATTTCTCTTTGCTCTGGTGTTTCCTAGCAACTGCTGTGTTTCTCTGAACCTGTGTTGCCTTGACAATAATTGTGGCATATTGTACATCTATACAGGGAATTTTGTTCAGAGGGCTTTACAGGCCAAGAGTGTATTTGTGAAGCATCCTTGAAATGCAGCTGTTATGTGGTAAAAATGGAAAGTGGCATGATGTGGTAAGAGGGATGGGAGAATATGAAAGAGGAATTGGGGCTAATGCTGGCAGGGATCCCTTTACATGTAACACAGAGAAAGTCTGGCTAAAACTCCCCCTTTCTCTGTTCAGGTGAGCAAGGTGCCTTTGGATGGTGAGGGAAAGCAGATGATAGACAATGTTGTTAGGGCATCATTTGAGCAGACCAGTGAAGTTCAGCTAAGTTATTGTTATTGCTGCTGTGTTCTTGGGGAATGTTACAAACCTCTTGTCCTTCTGCAGGCTAAGCCCCTTTGCAGGCTGTGCTGCAATTCTGAACGCCCTCCCCTCCAAGCCCTGCTCACGCTGTGTGCTGGGTTCCAGCTCTCTGCACTGTTAGGAGCTGCCCTCTCTCTGGGGAGCTCTGACTGCCTCTCTCACTGGCCTTGACAGCTCCACATCATGAACAAGCAGCTCTTGTATCCCATCTGCCTGTGATTTGGGTTTAAAAGAGACAAGGTGCTGTCTTTCTTGAAATCTAAATAACATCATCCAATATTTTGTACTTTGGGTATCTCACCAAGAAAGTTGCTTTAGGTTTCTGTGTTTCTGTATTCTAATATTAAGAAATTAATACTTTTGCTGTTACCTGTGGATCTGGCCAAAGACTTGCACACATTTCCCAGTTCAGGGAAAGAAGATTTTTTGTTTATGGTAGCTATTTGGTCCAGACAGAGAAATTCTGTTGCTTCTTTTATAGCTTTTTTTTATAGCTCCTCTATCACAATTCTTCATTAATATTATCTATCTAGTTTTCTAGACATTCTGTTCTTAGGAGACATTAAAAAGCATTAACACTCAGATGCTTTTAATTGTTTCTTTCCATGTTTGCAGTTTTTCTTTCTTTCCATTTTTGTTTGTCTCTTTTCATTTTTTTGAGCAGAAAGCATTTTGAAGCCTAAGGCTATTGGTCTGGAACTGCTCATCATTTAGACAAATTTGCTATGGATTGTGATTTAACATTTTGCTTCCTATATTTTCTTCAGTGGAATTATTGCTGCTTTGCACCCCATTTAGTTGTAGATTTCCTGTCTCATCAGATCACAAGGCTTCTTTCTGAGCTCTGAGTCTTTTAGTAGCTCTCCGAACTTCTGTCATTTGGGATGCTAAAAAGTAGGTTGAAATTTCAATGTTAATTTGTTACAGAGAAATCCATGAAAGGTGAATAATTCAGCAAACTCCTCTTTCCATCACAAACCCATTTTAATAACATGAGTATTGTTAGTTTATGAATCTATTACAGACTGCAAGCTGGTTTGGCACACTACCCTAGTAACACTGCCTTGAAATCAGTTCAAGAGCTGAAAATAGGTGTGCAATGAGGATTTGAACACAAAACCATGAAAATATTATGGGTTGTTGTCTGATTAAGCTACATGAAATGGCTTATCATTTTGGGGCTACGTATACCATATATTAGCATTAGTGAAATGGCTTTCCACCTTTGGGAAACAAAGCAAAGCAACAACCAAACCCTGCCATGGTTTGCATGTGCTGGAGTGTCAGCTGAGAAGACAAAGCAAGGAAAGCAATTGCTTGGGGAATTACTGCTGGCTCAGATGCCGTGGCTAACAGCAAATAAGCTACCACAGCTGCTTCTGTAGCCTGCTCTGCTGACTTTTGTGCTGAACTGTTTCCACCCTGTGATTAATGGTGAAGTTTATCTTATGGAGACGTCTTTTTGACATCTTTCACTTGTACAGCAATCATTTTAAGGGGAAAAAAAAAAAAGGGACTTAAATTGGCCCCTTTATTTTTGTAATCAGGAACAGGATGCCCCAGCTCTTAGCTCAAACTGACCCATTATGTACACTTGAGAAATGAGTCATGGTCAGAACCTCTCCAAACAGGTTCTGGTTGGTGGGAAGACAGACCAACTCAAATTCCCAGATATAAACATGCTTCAATGTTTTTGTATGATAGTGAGATCCAAAGCAGCATGGGAAGTACTTTGAAGTTCTTGGTTTAGAGTTCTTAGATCTGCTAAAGTGATGATAACTTTGGGATGTGTTTTTGGTGACATGGTGACACCATTAGATGTGTCAGTTAATGCAGCATGCTAAGTACTTTGCTACTGAGGAAAAGTAAGGAAGTTAATTTTCAATTCTAGTGCACTCCATCTACATTTTCAGTCCATTCTTTTTAGAGCTTGATGTTGTTGTAATGTTGTCCATTCTTTTCCTCATAATCTATTATCTTTGTTTCATAAATATATTACTGAAAAAACAATTACTTTGGAGCATGCTGAGTTGTTTCAAATTATGCTGTCTTTCCTTCAATGTGTGTTTTCTTTTAAGGTATAGACCAAGGCTCATGCAAGGGTTTCTGACTCTTTCTCTGGTGTCTCTCTAATTCTGTATGCATGCTGTGTTTGAAATGTGCCACCCTCCCGTGTGAGAAGCTAATGATGGAAAGCCCCGGGCTGGATAGTGCAGATCTCCCTGCTACTATTCATGATTGATTCTGCTGTTTTGTTTTCTTCTCTGCCACTCAAAATGCCATTTCCACAGCTGTATTTCTGACTTCCTGTCTAAAGTATTCACTTCTAAACAGAGATTGCACCAACTGAACAAAAACCGAACCTTTACATCAGTCAATAGACTGGTGAGGCCTTATTTTTCCATGTGAATGATTATGATTGTGTAAAATTGAAGACATGTAGATTCAGTTCCCTTATTAGAATTTGCCTTCTGCATTTGCCCAGAATAAATTTTAATTCTGTTACTAAATTCCAGAAATATCTACCAAAAGAAGCTACTTAGACGAGCAAATATTCTATCGCAGTTATGCTTCTGCTTTCATTGCTTTTGGTTTTCCACAAGGGAAATGCTTCTTGGCTACAAATTTAACAGATGAATTGCAGAGAACTCATTTCTGATTTACAGCAATCTCTTCCATGAGATATGCAGAGCACAGGGGTTTGTGCCTCCTTCTGTTGTACCCCACAGTGACACCATCATTGCAATGATCTACATAGCCTGGCTGGGCAAAGAAATTAATTCCAGTGCCTTCCACCTTACTGCATTTTAGTCAGCTCAGTTAGTGGGGTGATACAGACTGCCTTGCTTATAGCATTTATTTTGAACACAACAAGTACATTCCAATTAGTTTCTGGCTAGGTGCCTACACAAAACTATAGTCTTTTGGAAAGGGTGGTATCTGGGACAAAGTATTTGCTAGAAGCATCATATAACACAGCTTCCTTATCATTAATGATACCTATCAAATTGGTCTTTATAGCAGTGACTGCATGTGCAAACACACATTCTAAAATAATCTGTGTTTGTATCTTGCTCTCCATCCTCAGTACCTTCATAATTTTTTAGAATGAGTGAGGATAAGAAATTACAAAGCAAAATATTAGCACAGCAAAAAAAGCACAGATTCTCACAATGCTCTCTTCAATGAACCAAAATGACTGATCTAGTAAGAAGCGAGTTGAAATACAATAATCGTAATAAATTGCAACACTTCAGTAGGATTTATGGAAAAGCTGATGCTTGAGCCCTAATTCTGATTCCAGCATTTGAAACAGTTAAATATTAGAGTTGCTGTTCTATATGTTCTAACACTTTCTTGTTCATTATTTATTGTTTGGGGAAGGCTTAGAGCACCACAAAGATAGCGGTTAAATAACTTATTGTCATGTTGGTCATGTTCCTCTTCTGTTCCCATTATCATGTAACCACATCTTCATTGTGAATGGAGGACAGACAGGGAAATATGTCTGTGTTTGCTGGATTGTTACCACTAAATAACTCAGCCATGACACAACTCTGACAAAATTGTTCAATATTGTACTCCTATGTAATTTCAGATTAAGATTAATGCATAACTGTGTGTGTGGTTTCCTTGGGATTTCTCTCTGAAGAACTTAATTTTTTTGATGAATGTTAAATATAAATATGTCTTTCTATAGTAGGAAACTTTAAAAGTCTCATCTTGAGGTGTGCTTGTGAAAGGATGTTATTATCTTCTCTATAAAACTGAACCTTTTGAGGAAAATGTAGACTACTACAATAATGAGTATTTGAGATTGTATGTTTTAAGAACAAACAACAAATTAAAATAATAGGATAAACCCTGCTTTTAAATTTGATTTATAGATTTTAGACTTGGTCTAGATGGTTAAGGTTAATATGTACAAGCAACCTAAACTGAAGAGCTGTTAAAAATCCTTTCTCCAGGTCTGTCTTTGTGAAAGCTTGGATCAGTCTCATTGCAGTTTCTGAGGCTGAAGCATCTAATGGCTTCTTCTTTCTACTAAGAAAGTGATCAGGTGCTGCATGCAATCACTGGGGATAGTGGAGAAGACAGCACATTGCAAATAGCCCATTACAAAGAGCAATAAATAAAACAATCACTGGTGTTATGCAATGAAAGCCTTCTGAGTTAGTTAATTCCAGGTTATATAAAGAACTATTGCAGAATTGCTGGATGTTGGTGACCACTTCTCTTGCAGAAGGGGGATGGCACCCCAACCAACCAGAGTGCAAATGCACACTTGGACATATGAACAGGAAGAAAAAGTAAACCAGAGCTCTAATTGTTTGTTGTCTAACTGTGATTCCAAGCCTAATCTCCTATGCTTTAAATGGAATTACTTGTGGCTGGGCAGAAAGTGGTTTATTATTTTATTTAGGATTAGTGGTCTGTAGTTTGAAGAGCAATAGGATCAGCAAACTTGCCATGAAGGGAGTTAACAAATAGCTGTGAAGTACTTCAAAATAGTTAACAATAAAATTCATCTAGGGGAGATAATATCTGTTTCCCAGAAGGGATTAAGGGGTTTCCAGGTCTATTTGTACTCCCCATGAATTTCAGACATTTTAAGAGGGATTAGAAAAACCTGCAGGTGATGGAGGGGAGCTGGCAGGGTGGAGACCGGAGTTTGGTAAGTGATGGGGTGGCCTCAGGCCAAGATGACACCAAGGAAGGCAACAGCCAAGTCCTGCACTAAGACTAAAAACCACAAGTAGGGAAAAAAAAAAAAAAAAAAGGCAACTGGCTAGACAGCAATGCAGAAGAAAAGAGTATGGGTTAGAAAGGTCAGTGTGTCACTCATGGGCAACAATCATCTCCCTCTGCTCTGCCAGGGTGTGCAGGTGGCAAGGCTGGCCTGACTGTGGGCACTGCCTACAAGAAAATGCAGAGCAAGAGGAAACAGTCCAAGAACTGCAAGAGAATGATAGAAATGTTTGGAAAATGTGATTTATGCAGTTTAAGGAGCTGTTTGGTTGAATTTAGAGACAAGAGCAGAGTTTCAAAAATCTGAAAAACACTGTCATAAGGGGGGAAGTACTCTCACCAAGGGCAGGACAAAAGTTAAGTTGCTTAATTGCAGCAAGGAAGATTTAAGTAACAAATTAAGAATGCAAGTTTTGTAGATCAGGAAGTGAACTGTATTCCTGTCTCCTCAGGAGACTGCAAAATAACTTTCCTTGGAAGTGCTTAAAAATGGATTAGATGGGTATCTGCAAGGACACTAATTCAAAGCAGCAGTTAGCTTAGATCCTCTCTTCACCTTTCCCTTCCAGCTGGGCCCCACTACATTTCTGTGATCTTTAGAAGAAATTCACTGCATTATTTATTCTGATAGGAATGTCTCTCTTCCATGTGTCCAAAAGAAGGTACCTGAAATTGCAGTTTGGATTGCTATTCTACTTGACACGCAGCATTTTATTTTATTTTTTGGCAACTAAATTATCCCAAAAAGTCTTTGGGAAGTCAGTCTTGTAAAGGACCAAGATACTTGCCAATGTTTTGTGAATACTAAAGAAACTCAAAGTCCTAGTCAAGATTAATTACGCCTCGCTTTTTCTACTGAAAAATAATTTGCATCTGAAAAATCTGCTAAAAAAGTATGCAATGCCCAATAACACAAAATAAAGAAAAAATAATTTCTTAGCTTTGGAAATGGATGAATGAAATTTATCATAAAATCATATATAGATCTTTATTGGGTATCAGTTATTGAATTTGGACCAGAACAGAGGAGGGAATTGTACAAATACTTTACTTTGCTATTTTCTGAATAAAGTAGTGAAAGTTTGTGGCATCCTTAAATGAAACTTGTAGACAACAGTGGTTTTTGATAATTTACAGGGACAGTTCAGGAAAAAAGTTATTATTTTTATTCAGTAAACTTGATAGCAACTCTAGTTTTCTGTCCTCTCATTACAACATATTTTTGCAGATGGACTTTACTCCAATTGTTAACTAAATATACCTGCAACTTTTTAAATATTTTCTATTAAATTTAGAGTTTGGTACACAGGATTGTGTCTGGTTAAGATTTAAACCTTTGCAGCACAGACATATTGCGGCACAAAGGTACAATCTTTTACTTAATTAGAAAAGTGATGCATATTTATGAAGGAAAATCTTAACATTCATTATGGGAGAGGATGCATCAAGACCCCTTTCTTTTATCTATTGTATCCAATGTTAGCAAAAGTCTTAGTTATGAGCAGAAAAATTCCATCAATGCCTGTGAATTTGGAATTTAATAGGAATGTTGTTGCTGGTTAGCTCATGTTGATGGCTGAAGGCAATGCAGGAAAATAGTTTATAAGTGTGTGATTTACAGGTGGTTGCCAAGGGTTGTTTTCAGACCTGAAAGTACAACAGTATTGTCTAGAATGGTAATGCAAATCAATGCCCAGGAATATTTTCTTTTGAATTTACTAGTAAGGCATAAACTAGAAGCTTTGTCTTTACAAGGTTTTGCTGTGCTTGAGAAAGCATTGTCTGGCCTGCTGTACCCTGTTCAAAAAAGCATCAAATGTAGGAGGTTGCAAATGCTATATCCCTGTGTTTCTCCCTACTCTTTATCAAATCAGTGGTTTGGCAAAATCGAGTAAAACTAAAAGTATAATTAAATGCAGCTGGTATGTAAAGTTACTGCCTCACAAAACTTGTCTGTTTTTTCATGAAATATCAGATGGTCTAATTTAAAATACATTAATAATTTCTTTGCACAAACTATATGCTGGGGGAAAAAATTAAACGAGACAACATCCATCAACAGATATTTTTATTTATTACACCAACTTGAATTCTGTCAGTTGTAAACACACTAATGACTTCTAGTACAGTAGCAGACTGTTTACTTTACCCTAATCTCACTGAGATGAAGGAAACTCCCATTACAGGCAGGTTTTCCAAATGCACTATCATTTCCTTTTGTGGATAACCACACTAAAATTCCTAACTCTCAGGGGTTAGAGGACTTGGCACACTCTCACAGGGAGGTGCCTCTCTCTGAGCCAATGTCTCAGGCTTGGTTTAGGAAAAGAATACTCTGTATTTGCTATACCCTTTCTTCCATGCTCTGTGCTTCCCCTCAGTTTTTTCAGTAAATAATACTCATAGTAGCCCAAGACAAGTGCAAGACTCACAGAGTTTGCAACACACTAAGGATTGTGGAAGTGTTTTACAGCTCCCCAACTTGAGATCACATTTAGTGAAGGTGAAGCCTTTCTCACAAAGGGCTATTGAGGCTTTCTTGCTGAAAACAAATGTGCCATCAGTAATGCCTAGGATTTAGTCAAGCAGTAAGTTTGCCACTTTCCCCCACAGATTTAATGGCATAATTGTGAGACTGCAATTGCCCTGACTGGGTTTGATAATCATGAATCTTGCTCTTATCTTTGATCTTTCATCTGAACTATGAGGTGTTACACTGCTCAGATAACACTTGACTTGCAATTAAGGAGAAGGTAATGTTGTATAAATGCAAAAGCAACCTTGTAAAAGGAGTTTAATGATACTGGTAAAATTAGAAATATGTTCTTCCCTCATGGTGTTATAGTAATGTGAGTGGAAAAACAGCTTGTGCTACCAATTGGTGTGTGATGGTAAAAGACCATTTTGTTAAGCAAAAGGGGGTGTGTGTCAGGGTGTTGAAGGAGGTTGTTGATGAATTTTGGAGGCAGGAAAAATGACAAAAATTGTTGAAACTTTACATGACAGTTTCCCAGAGTATTTTGATTCTTGAGTGAGATGAGAATATCAGCCTGCAGAACCTGGTATGGAGTAAGATGCCTTGAGCATGCCTGGCAGGAGCTCTGATGGTCCCATCCTCACCTGCTGCAGCTCAGACTGCTCCGAGGGCACTGCTGCAGTGGCACTTTCACCCCTATTTCTTTGGTGGCTGGAAGGTGTACATGAAAACACATCTTTTCCTGAATTGCATGAAGAAATCAAGATCTGTGTGCAAAGAAACCATTTGGTTCTCTGCACCTGTAGAATGCACAGAAGCTGCATTTCTACCACTGTTATTAATGTTCTTTATTTGTGCCCACTGGTCATGTGAAGTGCTTGTCTAAACTCATTCTCTATTTGTAATGTGGTAGTAATTGTTTGACTAATTTCTTCTCTTTTTTTCATGTCTTCAAACTATCACTGAGGGATGGAATTTTTCCCAAATGTATTTCACAGGGAATTTATCAAATAATTTCATCAGATCATTAACAAGCAATTGTGAATGTTTGGGATAGGAAAACTGGCTGAATGTTCTGTCCCAGATGCATGGTCCCAGATCCTGTTTTCACATAGGAGGTGTTTCACTAACTTCCAATAAGGTTTATTCCTTTGCATTTATTGTTTTTGTTACTTTACTGGAAGAGCTCCTTGCTCAATTTGGTTTGGTCTGAATGCTTGCAAGAAGTGAATTCTGTTTATGTGAATTGTGCTGCCAGTAACTTTATTCATCTAGAAATTCTGCCAGTAAATAGACTATTCAGGGAAAATAAACACAGATGCTCATACATACAATGGAGATTAATTTAAACTTTCTACTAGTATTCATAGAAAATTGTTTTCAGTATTTTTGCAGACCTATTTGCTGTAGTAAAATAAAAACTATTTTCCTTGGTGATATTATGACTGGGTGCAATGGATGTTGTGCATATGCTCTTGGTCACTGTCAGAGAGAACCTGGCAAATGTCAGGGATTTATTATTTTCAGTGAAGTTTGCTAGTTTTTGGGGGGAAATTGTAATACTAACTATTTTAGAATATAGTTTTAAAGCTGTATGAAGAACTTCCAGCAGTTTGAGGCCCAAGAGGTACCAAAAGGGCACTTTTTTTGGTGTTCATTTAAAATTTGTCTATGATTGGGAATTTAATTCCATCAGATCATTCCTTTTGACTTTGATTAAATAGGAACCTCGTGGGCATTTGCATTTGGTAAAGTGATGATTGTAAAATGGCTGCTACTATCTGACAGCTCTGTGCTCCAGACAGGCACAGGAAATATGGTAGAAAAGAAATTAGGTGAAAATCATTCCAAGTTTGCTCTTTGTCTTTTGTACCATGCTACATAAATGTTTTCCACATACAAAGTAACCTTAGTCATCTAAATTTTAGACACAGGAATTGAGACTAAAACTGCAGATCACTTGAGGCTTCTTTGGTGCTAATTAACTTACTTAGCTCTGTTGGTTGGCAGATTTTAATCACTATAAAAGCTCCTGTGGATATTTTAATTTGTTTTCATTTTAAAAGCAGAAGCATATGGTTCTTTAAAAGATGTGTGGCTTTTTCTGTATTCATTTGAGAAATCATAATTAATGTTTTCATGTGCAAGACATACATTTAGTTTCATAATCACTCATTTTCAAACTTAACCCCTTGGAAACACTGACAGAGTTATGGTGCCAAGAACAGTCAGCATGTAACTTCATTTCCTGAAAAACTTGCCTTTTTAATCTCAATCAGGGGGGAAAAAAGGGTGTTTTCAAGTGTTTCTAACAAAATGACCCAGATAACAGTACAGTCTAAGGTTTCAATATATATTGATAAATTGTTGAAAGATAGGGTTTCTCTCTTTTAATATTTCACAGTTTGTCCTTTAGTAACAAAATCATTTGAATAACAAAAAATTAGAAGAACAGAATCCAGGGGGTAGCTGGTATGCCTTCAGACATTCTTCAGATCCTGGCCTCTCTATGCTATTCTTCAGATCCTACCCCATCACCTGTATTAGAAATTACTACCCAATCCAACTCTAAACAACTCTAATTGTTCTCTAAAATGTTTTTTTTTAGTGAAATAGTTGACATAGACCAATCCCAGTCTTTCGAGATTGCAGGCCCAGGTATAATACACCCTTCTGTGAGTAGAAGGGTAAAAAAGTAGAAGGGGAAAAAAAAGACCATGATCAGGCAAGCAAATGAAATCCTTCTGGGCATGATTTAACTGTCTATTAATAAAACTATTAATGATCCATCAATGAAGCTTTAGAAAGGTATCTCAATATGCATGTTTTCATGAAACAGACAAGTGTAGAAGTATTCCCACTGCACATTCTGCACGTGTATTAAAGACTTGACGAATAGGTTTGCTCATTTCCCAGTTTATTCCATTCTTTCTTCAATTTAATTTCTAGCTTTGTCCTACAGGGCAAGGGTGGGAGTGTCAAAGTTAGGGATATTTCTCCCTATGAATTCTCTGCTATCAGGTTAAGGAAAATCATCAATCACCATTGATGATTCCAGATTCATATCTTTAAGTTTGCATGTGCTGACTGATGAATAAGATTCAAAATATGGTGTCCATGTCTCATTTACCAAGTGGTATTAGCAAGTGATATTTTCAAGTGCAAAAGATGGATTTAACAATGTTTTAATACACTTGGACTGTTTTGAAATTTTATTATGAGGACATATAAGGTACTGTTTTAGAATGTTGATAGGTAGTATTAATCAAAAGATATTCCCCAGCTCATCCCAAGCCCCAAAACACTGCAGTAAGATAACCTGCAATATTCTGCACCAAAAGAATTCCTTTGCATGGTGGAAACAGTAGGAGGGAACCCAGAAAAGAGCATATCCTTACTGGCTTTCTCTCAAATCAGTGTTGTTTGCTGTGAAATATGTGAAGAGACCTCCACGTAGGTGTTTTTCTCTGAGCCCCTGTGGCAGTGCTGGTGCACACCCAGACGAGCTCTGTGGAATCCCGGCTGCAGCTGGGCCGAGGCTCTTTTGGGATGTTCTTCCCATCTCTGCTTGAGGGAATGGGTTTTCTGCGTGCTCTGCCAGTATAGCCTGGCTTGCTGATATGCCTGTCATTGTCCTTTGGAGGAAGGAACATGTGGAGAGGAAACGGGGCCTGGGCTGTGCTCGCGCTCCCGAGCAGCCACATCTGTGCTCAGATACTGGGGAGCAAGGGAAGAAAGGATTTCCACCCATTGTACTTAGGGAATGTCTTCACTGATTACAAAGGCTCTTATGTAGAAGTCCTTTCCTGCATTTTCAGTTCAAATCTAGTTTTATTACATTTCCATTGGGGACCACCTCAGTTAAGTCAGTACCAGCCCCATAGAGGTTTCTGTTATGCTGGAAAGAGCAGAACTCTGCTCTACACAAGCACTGGGTCACAAAATAGAGCTATGGCTTTGACTAAATGAGAAGGATGTGCCACTTGCTGTGACAAAATGAGCTTGAATGTGACTGAAAAGAGTGAATACATGCGGCTATACTGTTTACCCATCTGCGTTTTACAAAACTGTCTCTTGTTTCTCTATTAGTGATGTGTATTTGGCTGTGAACATATTAGCTGCATTTGCAGTAGATTTGTTTTTTGCAGCAGTCTTCAAAAATGTCTCTGAATGTTCACATTTAGTCATGATTACACACCTGGGAATGACTACTAATATAGTAGGATTTAAAATTACCTTTCTGGATGATGATGAACATACGAGTACACATGAACATACATCAGTAAAAATCCACATTGCCTGGAAAGTTAAGGAGCAAATGTATCTAAAAGAAAGAAAGAGGATAAATGTAGCACACAGGGCATATTTAGTCAATATTGCCACAGAGAGATGGCAGAGGACAGTGCAAGGCTGTCATGCAGGGAATCGCTGCATTGAGGCAGTCCTCTGCAGAGACTAAGAAACCTTGAATCTCCTCTTGGAGTCCCTGACTAGTGGGGCATGTCGCTTCAGAAAACCCAGGTGGCCCAGCTGCAGTTCCTGGGAACACACTGCGGCCAGCACCACGCAGACATCCCCAGGTTCTGCCTGTCCACCTCTGATTTTCCGGGCTGTACCACAGGCTGCAGCGGCCTCTGTTGGAAAATGGCCATCTCCGAGTGCCTGGAGCCAGAGCTGTCCAAATCCTTGCAGCACCTCCCTGCTGCGGCACCATCCCTCCCTTCTTCCTGGGCTTTGCAAGGGGAGATCGTCCTTGCTCCTCAGTTTCTTCCAGCACACAGCAATTCCCCGGGCTGGCTGGCTCGGGGCTTTCACCTCATCACAGATTAACATTTCTTCAGCAGTAAGGAAGCCTTTCCTCGTTTCTTGTGCTGCAGTAATGCTGACAACTGTAACGCCATGCAGAAACCCCAAGTATTAAAGGCAGCACATTTTTGCTTTTCGGATGTAAATTGATCCTCTCTGCAAAGATGTTTCAAATGTGTGGCACAGCTGGGAAGCTCAGTATTCAGCATGATCTCTCTGAAGTGATAAAAGTAGGGACAGATTCTGGACTTGGTTCAGATTAAGCTATCTCAGTTTGCCCTGCTTTTTGTGACATCCAAGTGATGTAATTGATATGGCAGAGATAATATACAGAATGAGTGCTCTATTAATATCTTCCCTTTAACAGCCACTTAACCCAGAACCTTGGCTTGGCATTGCAGCCTCCACTGATAGTGCTCTCAGCAAGGGTACTGAAAACGTGTCTTGAACGCTAATGAGATGCCTGGGAACAAATGTTTGGCAAGATTTGCAAGTTTTAGAGGTTTATTTCAGGTACAGTTTGTCCTGGTGTAAGAGACTTGAAAAATATTTACCCCATATATTCTGGCTCTTTTTCACTCTCTCTCTAAGTTCTGTGCCTGGAGTGATTTCCCTACCAAATATGCAAAGGTATTATTTGTCCCTTATTCTCTATCTCCTGTAATAAATCTCTTCAGTTGTAACACTAGTAGAAATCCAGTTAATTGTTCTCTCTCTCTCTGTTTCTCTCTCTCTTTCTCTTTTTCTCTCTTTCTCTGTTTCTTTCTCTCTCTCTTTTTCTCTCTTATTTCTCTCTCTCTTTCTCTCGCTCTTTCTTTCTCTCTCTCTCTCTTTGAAACGCAGATCTCCATCTGAAGTATGTAGTGCCTTACTTGAAACAGTGCAGGCAGCTGACAGTCAGGCTCTGACACCTCTGATTCTGATTCTGCAGATACCCAGTGTCTGAACTTCTTTAAAATCAGTGAGACTAAAGCATACACTTAATGTTAATTGCATGTTCAAGTGCTTTGCAGAACTCATGCTTTAAGAAATTGAGTAGAGCATGTATATTGGAAGCAGCTCTTGCCAATTTTGCAAATAAAGTACTACAGTTTTACAGTCCTCAGCCTTTGCAATACTGCTGCAGGATTAAATTCTAACCTAGGTCAAAGCCTACAGTTTTATTCTTATCCTGGGATTTTTCCACCTTTTGTTGCATTTTCTGTTGCATAACTAGTATTTTAGTTCTAAATTTTCTCAGGCTTTTTTCTCATTCCTTTACACTTACACTTAGAAATAGAGTAGATGCCTGTAGGGAGAGGAAAAAGGAAGGGGAGTACAAGAAGTAAAATGAATCATGCCTGTGCATGAACAGGGATGTGGAAGCTATTTTTACCAGTATAAATACCAGTTTAGTGGGATTTAAAATGTTACTGCTCTGTAGATTTTAAAAGGCCTTATAAACTCTAGATTAGTTTGAATTCACTTTTTTCAAGGTAGACTTATTTAAGACAGACGTTTGCTTTAATTTTTAAGATTTATAGCACTTAATAGTTTCCTTGGACTCATAAACTATTTCCCTACCCACTGCTTGCTCTTTGAAGGAGGGGCTGTCTCACACTTGCCAAGGAGAAATGGCCCTTGCTCCTGCTTTCACTAGCTCTCAAGTGATTCATTGCAGATTGGTGAATCCCCACACACATTTGGCAATCTGTCTGTATGATGCAGTCACCACTGATATGGGTTTGCAATTCCCTGTGGAAGAGATAGTCTTCTTGTCACGTTTGCCCTGCACTGTTTGTGTAATGTGGGGAAAATAGTTTGTTAATTCTTGCTAAGTAAAATACTAACTTTTTAAATTATGAATTTGCCAACAAATTCCTGGAAGAACACAAACAAAAGTTGTCAAATGTATTGAAACACGCCTCTGTACTTCTGAGGAAAAGTCTTTCCTGCCAGAGCGAACAGCAGTCTCGAAATGCACAATGCCATTCTGGAAGTTATTGTTTATACATAAACCTTCAGTCATGTTACCAACTGGCACACCTCTTTTATTAAAAAAATACTAAATGCAAATCAATCTGCAAAGCAGTCTCTGGAGGAGAGCTCTCGTCTATTACTCCTTTCAGACTTCTAGCTCTGTGTGGTAGCAATAAAAGCAAATGAGGCTTTGTAGGCTTGTTTAGCTCATGGACAATTCTGGTACATGGAGAGCTCTGTGCTATATATAAGTTCATTTCCTTATTATGTCCTAATCTAGGCAGTTTGATTCAGTTGATACCAGGTTTCCTTTGCAGATGTCTTAGAAAGAAAAAAAACATGTCTGTCTCTCTCAACATTTTGGCATACAATTTATTCTTCTCTTGACGTGCTTTATTTTATCTGTTCTACATCAGACATGTTTTTTGCCTTGATGATTTTCTTTCCTGTGTGGTGAGAGCTAAATGTCAGTCAGTGTGCACGGAAAATTACTTTTTTCTTGTGTAGATTACCTTGAAAACACTAAAGGTGCTGTTGGAAGTAGAATAGACTGATGACAGAATTGCGGAGGGGATTCTTGCATAACAGGGTGAAAACTGACTGCAGGCTTGCTCCAGGGGGAGGCTCAAAACCCAGTACAGGCTATTTGTGGTGCATGCTGAGAGATGTTGCAGTTGTGGGAGAAGCATTTCTTAGTGAGAATTATTTGAGAAATGATTAGGAAATTAACAAGTATTCTTTATATCTCATGAGTGTACAACAGCCACAGGCCCTTTTATTTTAGTCATTTATTCAGGTCTGGAAGCAGAAGCTGCTGCCTGTTGTGGAAGCTGACTAGACTGAAGACTGGTGGGCATGAGGTAGCAATGCTCTCAGCTGGAATGTGTCCTCTGATTTGAGGATGAATGTGTTCTTTAGAACAGAGTTCTTTAGCTCGGAAAAAACCTTTGAGATCATGGAGGCCAGCTGTTAACCCAGCACTGCCAAGTCCATCACTAAACCCTGTCCCTGAGGGTCACAGCTATACTTGGTGACTCAACCACTTCCCTGGGCAGCCTGTTCCAATTATAGATAAATCTTTCCAAGAAGAAGTTTTTCCTAATATACCACCTAAGCCTCCTCTGATGCAACTGCTGTCCAGTTGCTTTTTACTTGAGAGAAGACAGCAATGTACCCCTGTCCTCGCCACCACCTCCTTTCAGGGAGATGTAGAGAGCTAGAAGATCTTCCTGAGCCTCCTTTCCTCCAGACTAAACCCCCCCGCTTCCTTCAGCTGCTCCTCAGAAGTTTTATTCTCTAGACCCTTCACATTTCATTGCTGCTCTTTGGATGCAGTTCAGCCTTTGTTAAACCAATCCCTTGAAATGGATTTGAGCCTGGTGGTGATGCCACAATATTTTTAATAACCCCAGTGGAAAGTCTGTGAAAAGAGAGGGATTGGCAAGTAATGCTGTCAGGAAATCTACCTGGGAAAGGGGACATTTTCCATGTGGTTGTTATAGGTGTCAGGTAGAGACATTAACATGGGAAGTATATATTGGATATTAGCATCTGGTGTGACAAATCACTGGAATATGGAGTAGCAAGGCTGGGGCAACAGTGCCTTTTGTCAGGCTGGTTAGTGGTTAAGCAAAGCAGCTGTAGGTTTCTGGTAGAACTGAAGTGCATCTAATAGGTGCTAAGTGCTTACCACACCACATTTTAAGGAAATAATGCAAGGGCTTTTTTTTTTTTTATGGGAAGCAATTATCTTTGCACATAATCGTGTGTACTCATGATTCTAACCTCCTGGGAAAATCTGCAGTTTATTCTCCTGTAGTGCCATGATTTCTTTTAAGGGCAAAAAACTCCCAACCCAGCCCAAAAGTAGGCCCCAAACCCATGGATTTGTTGGGATCTACATGTATACATATATAGAGAGTCTAAATATTGTTATTATAAAACATTCCTACAGTTTCCTTTTTTTTTGGGGTGGACAAGGCTATAACATGGATAATTGGTTAGATCTTCATGGAGCTGACTTTTAGTTGAAGATGTCTGTAGAGATCTGCTGGTCTTGGGTTTGAAAGGTAGGAATGCAATTCCTCACAGACTGTGTGAGCCCTGTGCTCCTTATGGATGATTTATAAGGGACTGTAATAATTCTGTAGCTCTCAGGGAATGAGTCCATGAAAATATTGAGCTGATGCCTCACTGAATGGAGTCACACACAGACAAAAAGAATGCAAGTCTGAAGGTGAAGATCAATGAAGATCAATTCAGGGAAATCTATGTAGTACTTTATTTCTTCTGTTTCTCTCATGCTCAGGAATGAAACAAGTGCAGTCCTTGAAGCACTGACCATTGAGTGGTAACTTTATCTTTCCTTTCTCACCCTTTTTCACCTCTCTGTTAAGAGCAGTGGATGAATGTTTTCAAATCAAAATTGGTGCTCTGCAGGGTTACTTTACTATGTGAGGTGCATGTCCAAGGGTGCAGAATTACACAGATTTAACCCACAGGCTTTCATTTTTGTGTGCCTAAAAACATGATTTATAAAGAACTGATTTTGCCTGGCTTGTTTCAAAATGCAAATACATTTTCATCTTACTTACAGAAATGCATATTTGAGTTCTATATCATCAGAATTCATCTTCAGACTCAACATATTTGTAGGAAAAGGTAACTAAGAAATGAAAATAAAATCTCTTCAGTCTAATTGGAATTAAGCCAATTTCAATGATATTCTTAAATACCTCAGTCATAACAAATAGTGTCAGTTTGTAGAAGTATTGCTGTCAAGTGAGAGATTTATTGTGGTAAACCTTGCTATTCCAAAGTGTTACATTTATTTGATGGACATCTTGGAATAACTTGACTGCAGAGGTTGTCCTGTTACAGAAGAGACAAGAAGTTTTCTCTGCCTCTGTGTCCCTCCCATCATGACAATGATGACATTCTGGTATCCTGCTCTCAGTGCCATTTTTTCCCCTATGTGTCTTTATCAGGAGACACATTTTCAGCTTGCTGCTGCTGTGGTATCCCTTCTACCTGCATTCTGAGACTCAGTTCTGAACTGTCATCACTTAATGGATTGGCAGGCAGAGTTTTTCCACAGTGGAGAATTTCCTTTGGTGAAAATATGGGATGTGCGCATGCATGTGTGTAGTACCCATGTGACATTAGTTGCTGACATAACACAGATCCTGACTTAGTGTTCCAAGCTCACCAGCACTCATTTTCACTAGATTTATCCTTTCCGGAGCAGAGAAAATGTAAGAAAGTGCTGGTTGCTGGAGTGAGAGCAGCCAGATTGTATCTGGATTCCTGCGGTTGCTCTTTTCCTCTGAAAAGCTCTGCCACACCCCCTTAATCACGGTCGGTAGCTTGGTCCCATTGATGAGCTGAGCTGCCTGATCCGTGTTGTCTTTAAATGAGCTCCTTGTGAAGGATTTGCAGCAGGACTGGTGGGGACCCAGCCCTGCAGGCTGCTGCATGCCAGTGCTGTCACCTGCCCAGGGCCACCTGGATGCAAGTGCAGCTTGGGCCACCTCAGTCCTGGGAGCCATTCAGGGAAAGAAACATTCCTTTTGCGCCTTTTTGTTTTCTTTAGCCATGCCTAATTCACAGGAACAGTGATATTTTTTTTGTTGCCTGGCAACCAGCTGGGGGCATGTTGGATGGAAGGTGGGACTTCAGTATATGGATTTGGGGTTTATTTTAGGCAGTGTCACGATAGGTGTTACTGTATTCAGGTTTGCATGTATTGTTGCACCTCTGTTTAAATTGTTTATTAGGAGCTATTCTAACTCTCTAGGCTTCTCGGGCAGAGCTTGGAAGAGCCCATGCTAAACAGTCTCTGTAAAAACCATCCCCCAGAATCTCTGCTCCTGCAACTTTGTCCTGTCTTAAACATCCCCATCTTGACCCCCAAGCACAAACCAATGGTAACATGAAGCTAATGTGGTTGGCTTGTGGAACTAGAATGGCTAATTGTTAAAAGTATGTGGCATACCTTTTTTCTCTTCATCAATAACAATGGCTTTTAGAATATGTATGTGTGTTACTTAAATCCCAGTTAATAATTTTTTTCCAGTAGGGTGTGGCTATTCAGCAATATATTGAGGTCAAATACTTGTTGGGTTTTCACGCAGATGTCAGGGAGGGAGAATTGTCATTTATGTCAGCCTAAGACTTTTTTTCTGATAAGCAATTTAGTTAAAAGCTTGGTCTGAATTACAGACATTTGCTACTAGCTAGTGTTTAGGTTCTATCTTCTCACTAGAGAGCCTGTGCTTTGCAGAAAGCCAGGCATTATCATTGTTTGACTCCTCAGAGGTAATTCAGCACCATGTAGGGCTGCTTTTCTACTACACTTCTGGATGTGAAGTGAGAGAACATTTAATTTGCCTGACATGCACCTCTGCCACTCAAGATGGACCAAATCAGCTGAGAAGCTGACATGCTGCAGTCCTACATTTGTACTTGCAAGTTTTTAATCTAGAGGTCCTTGGCTCTGAAAAAGTGACTTGTTTCCCCTTTAAAACCTACTGGCTAATTAATTGTGGTTGCAGAATTCTGTTGCAGGCAGCTTCCTATAACGTTTGATTAATAATAAATGCTGATATGGGGAGTGTGTTACAACAAGCAGGATCACATCTGACAAGTCATCATAGCTGCCCACTGCTCTGCACTGTAAGCAGTTTTTACCCCCAAAATGTGTTGGCCTGATTCTCTGCTGTTAAATTCTGAAGTTGTGGTTGCTACCTTGCGATGTACATGATGCATCCAACTCTTGGTTTGTGACTCTGGGATGCAGACACAAGCTGAGACTGCTGGGCAGGCAATTAGATCTTTTCCCTCTCCAACTTTTTGTTGGTTTTTTTTTTTCCCCCCTAAGAAAAATGCTTTAAGTATCAGATGTGCAAATTTGTCAGTGACTGCAGATTTTGTCCACATCTAATCAGCAGTGTGATTATTTTTAAACAAATGTTTCTGAATTTAAAAGAGTCTGGATTCTGAACTTTGTGATTAAATATTTTAGGAAAAAGTTGACTAAATTAATCCAATGGGCTGGAGTGCCAGAACACTGCTCTCAGGGAAAATGTGGTCCCATTTTTTTTCTCGGCTGGGAGAGGTTAGGTGCTTTCATAAGCAAATGATCCTTTCATCTTCCTTGTATTTCACTAAACTTTCAATCAAGCTCTTCTTGTGAGGATCTTCCACACTTTTGATGTATGAACCATTTATCTCTGAATATAAAATAAAACAAACTCTTATTCATCTCTTAGAAAAAATACACAAAGTCCACCTAAATGAAGAAAAATATCCACTGCTTTTTGAATTTCTTTTTGTGTTCTTTCCACATCTACACTAGGGCAAAACTAGGAATGTCAAGTGACTAGCATTAAAAATATTTTCATAATGCATACCTGAAAGGCAGGGGCATAACACTTATTTTTGTATTATAATTTTCTCAGACATTACTATAAAGAATGTCATGAATCTCCAAAGACTAAATGCACCAAAATTTGAATCACAGACTCCATAAGACTTAATTTCTAGTGTTTAAAGAGATACTTGTCAATAAATCTTTCAGCTTTCTTGATGGATGTCACTTTGAAACACTACAGGTTTTCTTCTTACTGGAGATTGAAATTCCTGCAAAGTGCAACTGAATATGGTACAGATTGCTAAGGGAGTCCTGTTGTTTTGAGAGAGAAGATTGTGTTTGATGTCTCCTGGCAGAGTATGTTAGGTATTTTTCAGTGCCTAAGTTGACTTGGACTTAAAGAGAAGAGGGGTTGTAGCACCTTTCTCTCTGAGCCATGGAAGGAAGGACGGGCATGATGTCAATATGAGTGCTCGTAATTAATTGTGAGTCTTTTCATGACACATAACGAGAGTTTTGTCCTCAATTCAGAGCTATTTTTGATACTGACTCAGAATGGGCTAACACTGAGATTTATCACCAGCCTACATCCTTTCCTGTTCTTACAATCAGACTACATTCTCTTAACTGTAAATGCAATGAAATATTAGTTTGTAAAAGCAAAGCTGCCCTGGTAATCACGCTGAATTGTTCCCTTAACCCTTGTCAGTGGAAGGTAAACAGATGACTGAGTGCTACTGTAGCACTGTAAAAATGAATTCTCCAGAAAGATTGATAGGATGCTTACAGTAAAGTGGTGCCTTTGAGATGGGCCAGACCAACCAGCAGTTAAGACATTGAGAGTGTTATACCTGTTCTTGACAACACAGTCCTGATAGCACTAAGGTTTTAAAATTTAATGAAAGTGAATATTTATTATCTGTTCAAGTACAGTCTAAAATAGTGAAGGCCTTTCTTACCACTCTTCACTCCATGAGCTGACATATAGCTCTGAGAAATAAATCTGTTTAAATGCCATAAAAGGACCATATTTTAACATGATAAAAGATAACTCCTCCAAGGTGGAGACAATCTAAACTCCAAGTTGGCAAGATGGAGATTGAAATATAGGAAGAAGGAGCAAATTTGTCTTTATCATAATTGAAGGGTCTTGGAAAAGAGCTTAGGCTTTGTCTCTCAAGTGTCTTGTCTGTTATTCTTGAAACATAGCCCACCAAATGCTGCTTTTAATTTCTTGAATGACTAATTAGAACAGAGCAACAATATAAAAGAAACAAATTACATTAGCAGAATTAATGAAATTAGTACAATTATCACATGTGCAAGCTATATCCATCTCTGCTGCCTTATTCAGTACTGACTTGTACCTGCAAATATTTCAAAGCTAAGATGCTCACTGACAGAATCTGCTGGTCCTTAAAGCTGCATGATGTAAAATTCCTGTTAGGGCTGAAAAGCATTCCTGGGATCAGGAGCAGTAATCCCATCACGTAATAGGATTGATATAAATATAATCCTATTACTAAACCATGCACTTGCATGTCAGAATGAGCAGTGAATAAAGGCTAGAAGGTGTTTGAGACATGTTGCTCTTTCAAAACAGATAATCAATGTGCACCGCTGTAGTATGCAGTGATTTTTAAAAGTGGATTTTGGTGTAGACAGCAACTTCTTGCCATAAATTAATTTTGCTAAAAGTTCTGAGCTGTCAGTTCTTGGAGTTTGTTTCTCCCCTCTTTTCTCCTCCAGCAGTACTAAAAAGAATGCTGCAAAGATTTATTTTTAGTGAACTTCAATTCCCGTGATAGATGCACAACAAGAAATGATACCCTGTGAAATAAACCCTTATAAAGTGTCAGAAGGGAAAAATCATCTAGCTGTGAAGAATATACCATTGTATGCAGCTGAGAAGAATAAAGCTGAGTAGCTCCTGTCATGTCATTGCCACAGCTATAGTATATTAATCCCTTAACAGTGTAAAACCAGCAAGCATTTGCTGAAAGCCGAGCACGCAGGGTGAATGACCTTGCTGAGTCTCTTGAACTGTAGGCATGAAGAGGTCAGCAAATTAACTGCCTCTGCCCTTTGCTGGCACATTTATCTTGCAAAGAAAACACTGTGAATGTTTTATGCACACATCATGCCCAAGAAGTGCTGGCAGTAGCTTTTTTTGGCCCACTTCTTGCCATCAGTCTTGAGGCAAGAGGTACCCAAAAAGGAACCACACTCCACAGTTTTTCTAGTTTGGAAGCCTGAATCAAGATTAAAGTTTTACAGTAGACCAGCAAATTTCCTTTGGAAGTTTCATTTCTCAAAACACACCAGATTTCACATTTCTTCATGTACCTTCATGATTTTGTTTTGGAAGTAGTGTTAAATGTGTTTTTTTGAATACAGTGCAACATGGTTTTGTTCTGTCTACCCACTATAACATTTTTCCATGTTAATCTGACATTGGTTATCAAACTTCTAAACTATGCCCTCATAAGTAAGCATGCATGCAAGCATATTTATGAATACAAATGCTGTTTTAATTTTAGTTAAATAAGGAGGAAGTGAGACTGACTACTCAGCCTTTGACGTGCTCTTTCCAGTTCAGGGTCTGCAAAGGCTCTTGTGGAATTGTTGGGCTGCTGCCACCAACCTGATTGCCCTTTGCTGTCTTCAGGGGGCAATGTGTACTCTAGGTGGGAGTACATTTGAATTACCATCACCATATCATTTTCTGGTGAAGCAGGAGCAAAAAGAACTGAAAAAAACCCCTCCTGGTGCATGCCACTTGAACACTTAGAGGTGGATCTGTCTCCTCTCCTGACTAGAAGAGTTTTTTTCCAGCATTTGTCTAAGTAGTGAGATACTCTGCAGATACCCCAGGATAGACATTGAGGATGTACATTAATTACATTGCTATCTTGAGTTGTCTTGATTTCATTTTTTATCTTCTGTATTTGGGAGATTTAATACGGTAGGAAGAGACAATCCCTCAACAGAAAATTTCAATATTCTAAGCAGAAAATAGTTTTATATTATTTATAAAGGTAGCATTGGAAAAGAGACAGAGAAAAGCTTGGAATTTAGTCCATGTCTTTTAAATCTCAGATAAATTCTTATGATCTCAAGACTGTCAGGTCCCTAGAAAATTTCATTTAGCACATTCATATTTTATACTTTCATCCTGAAGCCTATTTTGCATCATTACAATCTGGACATAAGGATGTAATTTTGCAGGTGGGATATTGGAGGAAATGGTTCTCTGGTGTTTGTGTGATTTATGATAAAAGCTAATATTAGATGAATGTGTATTATTTCACAAATCTCACACCTTTTCTAAACCTAGCTGAGAAACTCACTGTGGTTTGTCCTCATCGTACTTGAATTATCTCCCAAAGTAAATATATGATTTATCTGTGGTGACAAATGCTGCCTTGGCTTTGTGGTTCATATTATGCTAATGGATCACAGTTTGCTGGAAAATGCCTTTTCTCACATGGCCTGTCCTTGTTCAACAGCACTGAATTATTGTTTCACTAGCTTTAGTTTCATCTTATAATTAACTTTCAAATGTGCTCTAGGAATGTAAGGAACAACAAACCCATTCTACAGTAACCTGTAAACAAAACAATTTCCAAAGTAAAACTGACATTTAATACAAAGCAGTAGTGCAATTTGCTGCCACTATAGAGAGTCATAAAATTAATTACCCACGGATATGAAATATTGATGAATAACTTACACTACCTCACTTAAGTTTTTGGTTTTGTTTTTGGGGTTTGTTTTTGGGGGTTTTTTTGGGTTTTTTTTGTATATGCTGTGCAGAAAGGTGTCTGGGTTAAGGGCAAGAGAAGGGAACAGAACAGCTATGAAGGGCTCAAGCAAGTGTGGGGTTAAGACTGAAAATAAGATTAGTGAGAATATCAGTTTCACAGATCAGGAGGAAACTGATCTCAGTTTGATCAATGATGGTGTCATTTTTTTCTGCATTAACAAGACTTAACTTTTTACTACTGGAGAGGAGCATGACATAAACCTCAGAACCAGTGAAGGCAGTGCTGGGTTGTGGCTACTGTTATAGATTTGGGGTCTTTGTGCGAGGGTTGGGTTTGAGCTTTTCCTTTCTTTTCGTTTAGTATTTCAAAGCAGAGAATTATTGGATTTGTGTTTCCTATTTTACTTATGTCAGGATGCTTTTTCTGTTCCAATAAACTTTTGCAGTTGGAGAAACCAGCAGGTTTGAAAGCTCTATTTCTTGAACCAAGTATGTTGAGGTTTTCCTCTACTGCCACTGCTAGCAGTTGCTAAAAAATAAGGATAAATAGAGAAGCCCCTTGGCCAAAGCAATACTTAAAGAAGAGGTATTTATGCACCTCTTAATTTAATTTACACAGTACCAGATATGTCTTCCCTGAGAAACCAATCCTATGGTTAGATGAAGAAGTCTTACAAGCATGTGTTGCTGTGTTAAATGTGTTAGAGACCGAGGATGAAACTTCACACTTCAAAACCATGCTGTTACCATGACAGGTCAGTTATATGGAGTCTTACACTGCAATTAGCATTTAAAAAAAAATCAGGCCTAGCTAAGTTGTAAGAATGATGATCTTATTTGAAAAAAATACCCCAGAAATGCCAGTGTAATCTACTCACTCCAGGAGGGAATAGGGAAAGGCTTTGCAGGAAAAAAAGGGAAATTTTTATAAACAGTTTATAAACAGTTGATTGGGTTGGTTTGTTGAATTTTATTAGACTGTCATACTGCTGAGTTTTTTACCTGTAAAGACCTGGAAGATAAGTTAAATCCTGATAATGTGAATGCAAATCACATCCCATAGCTAGGTATTGTTTCTCCAGCCATCTAATCAGGAGCTAATTTCCACAAGTAGTGATATAGTAGGAATGTGAACAGAGAGGAGCAAGGTCCTTCTTATAATTTCCTTCAGACTGTTCTGAAGATAAGCTTATCTAAGGGTCTTGCACATGGAGTTAGGTTTGACTGTGGCCTTCACTAAAGAGATATTTTCTTCTACTCCCACTGAGATTTGTTCTTAAGAAATAAAAATAAAACAAACAGGTGCAGATTACTGACAAAAAAAAAATTATACTAAACCAGTATGTTGCTTAATCTTAGTTCTATCCTTTTGTCTGTAATGATTGCACTAATTGCAGGGCAGCTCTTCTGCTGGTGTGATGTACATGGAAAAGCCAGTTCCACATAAAGCTGAGGCTTGACCCTTTGAGTTGCTGAGTGTTCAAAACTTCCGCTGAATGTACTGAAAACATTTGTGTCTAATCAACTTCAGTCACGTGGGGGGTCTCAATAATTGCTTTCTGTGACTGACAGTTTGTGTAGCCCGTGTTCATGATTGATTACTACCAGGAGATTGCTTAATTTACTCAACAGCTCTTTTCACTGACAACTGTGTAGCAAACCCACAGAACACTTCTCATAATTAAATGTCCTTTCAACAGGAATTATAAACCATGCTGTTGTGAAACGTGGAGAACAGCTGGTCAAAGACAAGTGCTTTGGGAACATTTCTGAATTTAGGGCTTTTTAAAAATATAGATTTGTTTAATCTTCTCAGTATTCATCTGTACAAACCGAAAGATTAGAATTTCTTTTAGGCCCCTTATAAAATTTGTTTGTTTTCATCTTTTCTTCTTCTATTATTTTTATAAGTGAATAATAGTTGACTTCTCTGTGGAATGGATTCCTTCTGCATCAAATTCTGAAGCAGCTTCTCCACTAAATGCCTAGAAACAAGTAAACCCAGACTTCCTTACAGTGTATTCAGATATCACAAAATAGCTGTATTCCCAATATTTACAGCTTTTAGCCCATTTGTGTTATGATTACAATAGTGAACTCATCTCAATGAGAAGCTTGGTGGGCTTTTGCTTACTTCTTCAGCTGAGTTCTGCACTCTGTGCTGGCAGACAGAAGCGAGCTGTTGCTGCTGAAGTTGCATGTATGTCATCAAAAAGATATTAATTTCCCTTTTTTGGCAATTTTTTCCCCACTGAAGAGGTTAATTCCCAGAAATTAATTCCTGAGTACTTTGTCTTATGTCAATGTGACTAGATTGCGAAGGGTGACATAATGTAGAGAAGTTCATGGTGAAATTTTTCAAATCCAAAATTTATCTCTATAGGCTAAGATGGTTTCCACTTAGAATGTAACATAATTAGGTAACTGTCTTAGGTAACAATAGTTTTTTGTTTGTTTTCTTGTTTTGTTAGCTCCTTAGCTGAAATAAAAAAATCCCAAAGGTGCATGTTATGCTATGCAGTTAATTCCCAGATCATCAACACAACACTGGAAGTCAAGTAAATTGTGGACGTTTCTTTCTTTCTCCTCTCTCAAATCCAAATTCCTCTTACCCCTTATTCAGCCTAAAAATATTCCTACTAAATCTTGGGGTGGTACTCTCAGTTAGGAATTTAAAGTATTTTCTTTCAGTGTCTTTCAGTGATATTTTTTACATATCTGAAAAGTTAAATGCATTGCATAAGATTAAATGCAATTAAAATTACAGAATTACAGCTGATACCTTTTATTTGAGAAATGGCATTATTTATAAAAATATCAAGGAAAATGTAGTTTTACTTAGCAAAATATATGGGAAATTGAGATTTAACTCCTTGAGCTACAATGGATTATGATTTGGTCAGTCAAAACCTCATCATGCCTTTCAGCATGATGGAGAGTTCAGTCACACCCCTTCCAAGGTGCCTGTGTTGATATTTCATTAATTAGCAATGGAAACTTCTGCCTTCAAACAAGGCCTCTGTCTTGAGACAGCTTCTGGTGAGCTCTGTTCAGACACAATTAACAATAAACAGAAAATTGTCTTTTCAGTTGACACGTTGTAAATTAGGACAGAGTAATGCTTGTCTGTCACCTGTGTTGGTTTGATTAAAGCATATTTTAGAGAGTAATACAGAGAACTTTAATTATTGTATTATATGTGGTGGTGGTGGTGTGATGACACTTTTTAAGCAAGTTGTGTGTGATTGTAAGAACAAGGATTTATTTCATGGATCTCTTTTTACAAAGCAAAAATTAATACACACAGTGACAATATTAATGTTTTCTCACAAGATTTGCTGCCAAGTTCTGCAGTCTTGCCAAACTTGGAGGAACATCACATTGATTTCTTGGGTTCCTTCGTTGTTTTTTGTTTTGTTTTTTTTTTTTAAATATTTATTCCAAACATCCCTGGGCTCATGATCTGTCCAAGATGCTCCAGCTACCAATCTAAACTGTTGGTATAGCACACACCCAAAGTTATCCAGCTTTCCTAACCAGAAATCCCAGCAAGCAGGCAGATAGCAAACTTTGCCGTCTATGGTAAGAGTGCACATCTTTTAAATCAATATCAATTCTGTTGTATAAACAGAAATATGTCATGCACAGAATCTGGAAAAGGAGGCCTTGGTGGTGCTGCCAGCTGTGGTGCAGGGTCAGTGGAGAGCAACCTGCAGGACTGACCTGGCGTGAATGAGGCTATCATGGCTATTTATGCAAGTACTATTCCTGTAATGCTGCTGTGTGAGGGGCAAAGATGCATGAAAAATATCTGTGTAGTGGTGTTTTAACTGATTCCAGCAGGATGTGCTGGAGCTGGTGTGTTAGAGCCTTTGCAGGAGCATCTCTGAAGGTGATGGAGCTGGTGCTGGGTCCTGTAGCATTTAATGCACTGTGCAGAACAAAACCTGCCATGTGGTTAATGTGCTGTTTCAGGAAAAAAAAATAAAATTCCCAAACTCACCAAGTGCATAACCTTAAAGAAATTTTAATTAATGTCAGCAGGGAAATCTCTGTGAGGGGAAAAAGCAAGGAACTGTAAAGTGTTTGTTCTGGTTTCATAAAGCCTTTCTGCCTCTCCCCTTCCCAGCTGGTTTCCTCCACAGATAAAATACACAGTCTCCAAATGCAGAGAGATAAATATTGGCAGCTCTCAGGTTTGCTTTTCATCCCATGCCTGATGGGAAAATGCCAGTCAGTTTTCAAGCTTTTCCAAGTGAGCCTTTAGGGGCTTATTCACCAGACTTTGAATTTCTGGTAAACTGTTCCCTGCAGCTTTGGTCGTGAGGCACAAAATTAATTTGTATCCTTTTTTCTGTTTTTGATTTGCCGCCTGTATTTATTATGAGCAAATTCTTAGAGGGATGTTTTTTTGTATGGAGCTGGTTTTGTTTGGTTTTTTAACTCTCTGGGGCTTTACTCAGACTGTTGTAGGCAGCCTTTTTAAGGCATACCCTCTAACATGTCTGTTACTTACTGACAAACCTTATCCTTTTGTTTCCATTGAAATATCCATTAAGATTTCTAAAATTTTTGTGGATGAGAGGTGATTTTTTTGCTGCATTTTATGAATGCTAATGAATCACTATTGTCAGGCCAAAAAGGTGCATTAATTATTGCCAATATGACTATAAAACAGGATAGGTGGAAGGATATTGTACAAATAAACCCTAAAATACTCTAACTCGTTAAAAAATTTCAGCCACTGCTTGATGTGTTGGTTTATAGCATCAAATTTAGGTAAAGGAAGTGGTATTGGTTTTCAAGAGAGCCACTTATGCATATTATGCCTAGAGTAGTTCCTGAAAAGAGAACTATTTCCATGATGGGAGCAGCTAAAACATTTAATAAGAACAAAATTACAATGTAAGGAATTGAAGTTCTATCTGCCTCATTTCACTGCATTGCCCATACCACATTTAAATGAGCCTATGATAGGAACGATGCTGCATTTTCAACTGATTAAACTTTTTTTTTTTTTTTTTTTTTTCTTTTTCTCTCTAAGGAAGCCTTTTTGCTTCTATCACATTGGGGGGCTTTCCATCTATGTAATTCAGTGGGATAAAGTGCAGACATGCAAATAAAGAGCTGATGCCTGATAGTTGGTCATGTGTTTGTTAATCCAAGGAAAATTAAGAAATTCAAGTGAAACTAACTTTGTTGTTACTAGTGGTTTGTTTCCTCTGGGTGGAGTTACTGAAGTGAGAGCACTCACAGAGACCACTGCTGCTCACAAGTGTTGTTTGTGACTGGGGGCAGCTTCTTCCTGTCAGAGCTCTCAGTTACTTGGGCTGCTCTTTTACCAGAGAAAAAAGATAATGGTGATTTTTAAACACTGCTGTCATTCCAAGAACTTCAGAGTCTTCCTCACTGATACCTTCCTTGTGTTTTCATCTTTAATTGTGAAAACTCTTTTGTAGTCAGACATGACAAGTTTTTTCCTTATTAACTCTTTCCATTGTAATTTAGGATCCTATTCTTATATGAAGGCACTTATTTCTTACTCCTATAGAGACTATTATATCAGGAACATAGATCTGTTTGTTTTAAAGGGAAATTACATTTTTCTTGTAAGATTTTGATTACACATAATATATTTATGTAGTATTATGAACCACTCCAATTCCTTAATATAAGCACAAGATTATTAATTGTATATCACTTGTGTGGAGTCTTATAAAACTGGTTTTTGTAAGGGCTGATGCTCTGTATTTGATGGCAAATAGTGGTAAAACACGTCACAGACTTGCAGCTAATTCACAAATCTGTGTATGGTGAAGAACCATTAATCTAATTCCTTCCTCACAGTCAGGTCGTAGATCCTCTGCTGCTATTAGATGAAAAACCTCAAGTGAAGGAGATCACCAAGCAGGTGTAGGAACAAAACTACATCCTTACCGACACTTCTTCCAGGAATGACCTCATAGCCAGATGGTACAGGGGGCTCCTCCACACACTGCTTAGATCCGATCTAGAGACCTCAGCCTGGCTTTCTGGTGCGTACGCTCTGGTGCTTCTGACTTCAGTATCATCACAATTTTATTTAAATTCCAAGTGTTTAAATGAGAGAGCTCTAGCCTTGCCAGGTGCTGATTTTGTCACAGTTTTTAGGGGTATGCGTTTTATGCCTCAGGACACAAGGTGATCTGAACTGTGCAAGGCTTAAAGAACGCATCTGGAGGACAATATAAGTTTGGAAAATGGATAAATTGGTCTGGTCTGCCCTGGGCTTTCTACTGGGAGCAGTTCTGCAGTGAATTACCCTTCAAGGGAAAGCATTATCTGTGAAGTAGTGGGAATTCTGTGAACAGGTAACTATTAGAGGAAATGTATTTCTGAGCTCAGGGACTAAGTGGGAATGTTTTAACTCCTCATGGAAGACGTTTTATCCATTCTTGCAAGGCTCTGATGATATTTAGAATGATTTGTTTTTCTGGAGCCTGAGTATCTTTGTTTTTCTGGAATCTGAGTATCTTTGCTCTGACAGTATCAGCATTTTCGTTGTATTAAAAGTGCTATGAGGAGGATATGTGCCAGAGATAACTTTGCAACTCTGAACAAGAAGGGAAAGAAGGGAGACAGCAGCTTCATAGCAGTGAAATCTGCACATCTGCAGTGTGGTTAAGACCAGCAGGCTTATGTGGTGCTACAGAGGTTAGAAAATAAATCAGTAGGTGCTGAATAATTTTATAGGACAGATAATAAATAAATTAATTTTTTTTTTAAATAGCATTTTTCCTTATGCTTTTGATTTTTCCCTTTTATCAGAAGGAGATTCAGATTTCTTGAGATTTCTTGTTGCCCTGCTGAATTGGCTTGAAAGTATTTCAGTTTTATATTTTCTACACACCTTCGAAGGATGTCATCATAAAATGGCTGACTATACTGGGGCTAAAAGATTACTGTTTTCAGTGGATGGTAATTCTAAGAAGAAAATATGTACCCTATGAAATAATTAAATGGAAACAATCATGGATTAACTGAATTTAATCTGATAAAGACAATTCAATACCTAATTAGTCTCTTGTCTTTGTTGCATGTTTTGAAGCTTGAGGTTCATCATTAATGAAAGTAATTAAGTGAACAAGTATTTTATCACCAGCAGCATCCTGAGGGAAGGGGACAGCCTGGCGGTGGAGGAAGAGGACAAAGGCATGGGTGGATCAATAACATGCAGTTCTGCCTTTCCTAGTGACAGCTAGTGTGCTTCCAATTACAACTGCCTTGATACCATCCAGGGAATGTCAGATGAAGTGAAGTGTGCAGGGATAAATTGAGATGCAGGCTTTCCACAATCATCTTGGAAAGGTGACAGCTGTACTTTGACGTGACACTTTTTTGTTGCTTAGAGAACTTATAATAAGTTATGAGACTTATTAGAGCTTGACCAAGGGGCAGACTGAGTAGGCTCTTCTTGGCATCTCATAATGTAGTTCTGGTTATCTCTTGACAGCCACAGTTAAGTTGCAAATTTGTATGGCAGCACATGACTGTCTGCAAATGATTAATATTGTCATTCTTGCTTCATTATATAAGAGGTTATTTGCCAATTGTCTCTCTTACAAAATGAAGAGAATCTACACCTTACTTTAAAAAAAATCATGAAACTATGCAGATTAAAACAAAATATTTGGAAAGGCTAAGAGTAAGATACTGACCACTGTTGCATTTTCTAGTCAAAGCACTTAGTATGTGGGGTTAAAATATTCAAAAATATTTTGATGAATATTACATTTTAAACATGGAATAGCCATTAGAAATTCTAGATTTCACAGACTTGAGAACAAAGATCCATATGATATAACTAAAATTTAATACTTAGTGCCCACTGAGCTTAGACCATTCAGAAAGACTAAGAAATTGGCAGTATATTAGAGGAGGAAAAAGAAAAAGCGTGCATTAGTTTTGGAGAATCTTTCTGCACAGAAACGCAAATAACTCTCAACACCTAGTAACTAACAAAGGATGAATTTGCACTGGGGGGATGATGGAAGTAAGCAAAACTGCACACCTTTGCCCAGTTGAAATATATCTTGAAAGTAGATGGTAGTTTCTCATGAAGGTCTGATTATAAATGTCTGTGCTGGAGCTGAGGGACAGGGAACATTTCTGAAAAAAAATGGTCTTTGTTTAGATACCTTTTAGCATCAAAGAAGTTTGGGCAAAGGCTTTTAGTCTAGCAATCTATACTGGGAGCTGTGACATCCATTGGATGTATTTAGAGAAGAGGACAGAAAAGCAAAACCAATAAACACAGGAGCTTCATGAGGAGGAGCTGTAGAGCTCAGCTTGAGAGAAAATTATGAGAAAAGGGGATACTTTCAGAATCCAAGCATAATTGGGATATAATTTACAACTGGGCAGTAAACACTTGAGTCATTCCCAGCAAGCCAGAAACTCCCTGTGGTAGTGTGACTCAGAAATGAAGGCATTTGTAAGTATTTCCATGGCAATATTCTCCTCCACAACTCTTCTTCATCTCTTGCAGCAGTGCACAGTGTTCTTTAGAAAGGCAGAGCCTGTGGCAATGAACAGGTAGCTCTGTCACCCCTGGTAAAAACGCCTGAAATAACACAAGCCCTTGGTGTTAAAGACCATTTTCCCCCTTTTTTTGAGGTACAGGCTGTTGATAAGGCCTGGGCTTGGAAGCAAGGTGATTTTTCAAATATTAACTCATGATGTTTTTAAAAAAGCTGGGGGAAGAATCAGGATGGGGGTGTGGCAAGCAGAGAAGAGCAAATGATTATCAAGTTCATCTATTATACCTGTCAAAGAGACTCCTGTCTGTTGTGGACCATGAGTGACTGGCATATCAGAGGAAGGCCTGAGGTAGAAGGAAAAGAAAACAAGTGAAGCAAAGGACCAGCTTTTACAGTTCACTGAAACATAAAGGTTTTGCAGCAATGTGAGTTTTATAGCCCATTGATCCTTAAACTATTTTTGACACTCTAATGGCATATTGATTCAGAATGTTGTTGCATAGGGAAAAATGACATAGAACTGCAAAATGGTTGCTAAATTATTGAATAAATAATTATTGTGGGTTCATGGGCTTTTGAGGACTTCAAGCTATGTTCTTTTTCTGGTTTTGGCTGGGGTAGAGTTAATTTTCTTCACAGTGGCTGGCATGGGGCTGTGTTTTGGATTTATGCTGAACACAGTGATGATAATAGGGAGATGTTTTAGTTGTTGCTGAGCAGGGCTTGCACAGAGCCAAGGCCTTTCTGCTTTTCATGCTGACACTAGTGAGGAAGCTTGGGAGCTTGGGAAGAGATGCAGCTGGGACAGGTGACCCAAAGTGACCAAAGGGATGTTCCAGTCCATGCGACATCATGCTCTGTAGATAAAGCTGGGGGGAAGAAGGAGGAAGGAGGGAACATTTGAAGTGCTGGTATTTGTCTTCCCAAGCACCTGCTTTGTGTGATTGGGCCCTGCCCTCCTGGAGATGGCTGAACACCTGCCTACCCATGGGGAGCACTGAATTAATTCCTTGATTTGCTTTGCTTGTGTGTGCAGATTTTGTTTTCTCTATTAAACTGTCTTTGTCTCAATTCACTGGCTTTTACCTTTCCAATTCTCTGCCTGATCCCACTGCTGGGGGGATGAGTGAATCTCTGAGTGGGACTTGGCTGCTAGCTGGAGTTAAACCATGACAGTTGTAAAATGAGATTATTTTACTAGAAAATTCTTGTTGAAAGTTCTACTTGCTGCTGCCAAAATCTCTGTCACAGCAATTAACCTGTGTAAAAGTGTACTGAAGGGGATCACAGAAGTGAACTGTAGTTGTCCCAGACTGCAAAACACTTGACATGCGTGTGGTATCTGGGGGAAAATAAGACAAAAGCAAAGGGGTTTTGAAACCATTCTGATAAGTGTATTGCTGAATGTGATGTCTCAGAAGCAGAGAATATTCTGAGACAGTCTTTGTACACTAATGGTAGTTTAAAATTTTAGCAAATTTGTTAATAGCTTGAATATCCTTAAAAACATTAGTGGAGACAGGCTGTTTTATCCATGTACTTTAATTTAATTTAGCTCAGTTAAATGGTTGACAACATTGGAACTTATAAAATATTATAATAAAAGAATGTGCATGCAGACTTAATGAACAGCATAAGATTGTTAAGCTGAAATAAGTTAGAAATGGTACAATTTGGATACATTATGGAAGAGAGTGGAAGAAACAGTTGACTGTCTAAGATGTTCCATGCCTACTAGAAAATTTTGTTTTCTTTGAGAATTCCCAATACATTTAACTTCTAAAAGTTAAATTTCTTCAAATCCTTTCTGACATTTGACTATTTTTGCAGTCTTGAACTTGTATAGATGTGTGCTCCTTAATCTGCATGAAATCTATGGACAAGTTGAAAATCACATATTTAAACCCAGGATTCTTTGATAAATTTGATAAATAATTACAAGTAGTAACAAAGTGTACTTTTAAAAATGTTGTTGAATTCTTTCTAAATATTTTATAATTTTTTTTAATGACTATGAAAAAGGATATGCATTTGACCTGTTGTAAACACTTTCCCTCCACTAATGAGTATTTGATTTGCTAATTGTCATTACAGAAGGAACTGTAGGTTATTTTCTTAGGAAAGGTGGGAGCATGCTAAGAAATTCTTAATCTTTTTAAATTCCCAGCATTGGTTATATCAGTGCAATAACTTCCCCCATTTTGTCTGCCTGTTGGGCCTTTTAATTTAATCACAATGCAGCAGAAGACTATGAGGAAAAACTGCAATATTAACATGAGCAACAGCTTTCTTGGATAAATAGGAACAACCCCACTCTATTTCTGCTTTAACATCCAAACAACTTCTGTGATTGTTCATAACTGACTAACATCTCTCCAAATCCACCATTAGGGCAGAAAGTGCCAAGGTACAATTATCTATTAGCTGGCAAGCTTGCAATGCTCCATACTCAAACCTTCTTTTTATTTAAAAGTTTATTTGATCTTTACATAAAAGAGCAGAAAAGTATGGCTCTGCAGTTTTAATGGCAACAATAAGATTCCCCAGAGGATGCCCTATATCTCTTAGTTAGCCTCAAATTTGTCTCTTCATCATATTATAAAGTGTTGATAAGTAAAACCTGCTGCGAGGACAGAGACATTTTTGAGGAAGTTTGAAAAGTTCTCAAAAACATAGGCCAAAAAGTACTGAAGTAGCTTAGATGTAGCCTAGCATGCAAGAAAATATGGATTCTCAGAAAAAAATTTGTAAGTTCAGTTGTGAGATTTTATACCGTGAAATAATTAGCTGTTGATATAAAAATTTAATCAATATAAAGGGAACTGATTTTATAGAAGAAATTGAAGTTTGGTATTTTGTTCAGTCTGTCTGCACTATCACAGTGACTTGATAAAATACAGAAATCCCGCTAAGAACTGAGTCCTAAATTTGTGGTGTTTTTTTAGTGCACATACCTGTGGGAAATTTTGGGTGGGTGGATTCTGTAGCCCTTCTGCTTAAAAAAATTTGTTGCGACTTTGCAGTTTATTAAGCAAGAGATAACAGCAACAATATTTTTTAAAAAATTATTAAAGTAATTTTATTGTGACTCCAGATGGTACCTCTGTCTTCAAAAGGGAAGAGTTTGTTTGCACTTGGTAATGACTGGTTACCAGAACAGACAGAAACATGTTTTCTTGAATGTAATTTTTTGTACCAAGAACTGCAGGTTGGAAAATACAGCTGATCTAAAGGATGCTGTAAAGAAAAAATATATCAGTAAGCTTTGGATTGTGCCTGTGGGTCAGTGCCAAGGGAAGGAGTGTCCTGAGACAGTCCAAGGAGAATTAGGAAGCTGAAGACCATCACACATCTGGATGACTGACATGTTATGAAATGAACTTATGTGACCTGAGAAATTTATCAGTGGGAAAACAAATGAATGTGAAGAATGAACTCATTCTGTTGCTGTCAGGGAAACTAAAGCAGCCATGAACCTGAAAGTAATGATGAACATAACTCAGAAGGTTTTGTACAAATAAGCATTCAACTGCCTAGAAAGCAATAAGAGCAGAGGTGCACTGAAATTTAATGGAAACTGTTTCAAAGTTCAGAAGTGTATTCAGGTTGTGCTGGAGTTGCTAGAGTTCAAGAATAGTTAATATGAAAGAGTTGTTCGTCCTTTCCTAAAGAAGGCATCAAATTTCAACTGCAACACTAATCCACCAACTTGGATGATTTAATTGCATTTTGATATAAGACAAGGAAAGAGGAACAAAGATGTGCTTAAGTGCTCTGTTAATAGAATGTAATGCAGCAGAAGAGTATCAGTGGTAGGGCAATATATTTGTAGGACCCATTCTCATAGGAATATTTCTACCCTGTACAATTTCCCACAAGAAATTTAAGATTTCTTTCTATTGAGTGTTGAGGTACAACTTATGGATTCTTTGCTCCCCAATTTGAGCCCCTAATTCTGTACCAGCTGTCTAAACCTGGGCATCATAAAGGAAGAATTAATTGATTAGCTGAGACAAGCTTCAGTCTTAATGAGAACTTGTGTCAAGATAGATGACTGGGCTTTATCTGGAGCAAAGAACATACTGGTCACCATGTTCTCTACACTCTGACAAGGGGAATTTGCAGGAAGCATTTGTGCTGTTGTCTTGGTTACTGTCATGCTCTTGCCACGAACCATAGGGCTGGCATGACCTCATCTGCACATGTGAATTGTGATCCAAAAAGTGCTGAAAGGCTGTTCTTTGTTCTTATGACTGCAGTTTTAGATTGTAGTGTGGATTGTGCACAGCCAAATTTCAGTGCTAACATTGGAAAGTTGATGCTTTGTCATTCTGTTCTTTCTAGGCAGACTTATGCCCCTTACTAAATTGTTAATTCTGTCTTTTAGTCCCAAGGGATATTAATTATTTTTATAATTAGTTAATATTCCCTTTAATATATGCTACTATGTGTTAGGGAAGATATTATTTTCTGTCCAGGCAAATGTCTCTGCCTAGGCCAATTGCCTGGTTTCTGTTCCCACAGTATCTGAGCAGCTCATATCACCTCTGCACTTATCTCCTCCGTGCTTATGCCTTTTCCCCGAGGCACAGAGAAATGGCAGTGGCAGGGTGTTGGCTCCAGAGGGCCAGAAAGCCAGTGGGTGACTCCAATGGGATGTTCCTTCTTTAGAAAACAAACAGTACAATACTCAGTTATCCCTGCCCCTGTCTTTTCAGAGTAGCTGATGGCCACAGTGAGATATGTTGTGCTTATTTCTAATTGATATTACTGGTGCATGCCTGATTTTATTTCTTTTTCACACTCTCAGAAGTAAAAACAGTAAATCAGTCCTAAGGGAGATCTGCATGGAGGTGTCCAGGATAATAACATAAATGAAGCTGCTGAATGAATAGCAAACTCTTTTGTAGAAGAGTACTTTTGTCCTCTATACCTTTATTGATGAACTAATCAGATTGGACAGGCTCCAAATTCCCAGACCAGACAAAGAAACTTTGCAAAGAATGAAACAGTGCCTGTGAGCTCAGAGGAATGCACACTGATTAAATCAGGTTAAGACAAAGGCTTATGGACAGCCATTTCATCTGTTCCCAATTATGGTAGGTACTTAGAACAAGTGGGCCTCCCAAAACTTCCAAGAAAAACT
Source organism: Onychostruthus taczanowskii (assembly GCF_017590055.1). Taxonomy (NCBI): domain Eukaryota; kingdom Metazoa; phylum Chordata; class Aves; order Passeriformes; family Passeridae; genus Onychostruthus; species Onychostruthus taczanowskii. The sequence continues at coordinate 8,159,153 of NW_024499462.1, read as the reverse complement.
TGCCTGTAGGTCCTGTGCATTTCTTTCTTACCCTTTTCCTCTTATGTTTCCTTAAACAAATAAATTTTAGTTTTCAAGAGTCACTTTATATTTCTACAGAAATCAGTGAAAGAGATTAATGTTCAATTACCTACTAAAATAATCTAGGTGCTAATTTCATATGAAGGTTCCTGTTGCTATAATGTTTATGCAATGAAGAGAGATGAAATAAGCAGTAAAATCAAAACTAGTCCAATGATTATGGTCATGTTGCTTTTTCTGAGGCTGTGTTCAAGCACATAACCTAGAATGGTATTAAAAGCCTGGCTCTAGTATTGATGTGTGACAAAGGATGGGCAGTTAGCTGATGATGTTAAATGCAAATATACTCTATAGATTTTCTGTAGGTTCCTGTCTTCAGAGAGAAAAAATTATTGTCTCTTTGTAAGCACATCCTTTATGATGATACCTTTTGAGGGTTTTGAAGATAAAAATGTTCTGTAATGAAGAAACATTCAGTAATTTTAATCTTCAAGGAAATGAATTGATAATCAATAAGGATGTTTTCTCTAGAGCATGCAAAGATATGTCTTGACATTTATAAAAATTTTTTTAAAAGTTTGGCTAGTGTATTGCACTTTTGTCAGGTCTATGATCCACTGTACAGGATCTTCCACTCCACAATATTTTTCATTTAATTTGATGGTCATAAAATGATGGTCATATCTTCTGTGCTCCCTGAGCTAAGGGAGAAATACTAGGGAAGGTTTTCCTTTGAATATGCATTTAAATTTTTTGATGAGATTTCTTTGGTAAAGGACATACCCCTTTGAGGTTTGTTTAGCACAAATATTTGTGCAAAGAAGCATAAATGTTCATACTCGTGGTGAAAATTATTTCTAAACTTTATTGGCAAAAAGATGGAATTCAGTGAGTAAAAGATGAGTGAAAATAAGTGCACCTTCATGACTGTCACTGCACAGAGTTGGTTAGAGAATATCAAAATATGAATGAGACCAGCAATGCGAGTGGGGATGAGCCATAGTTCTCTCTGCAAATGCACATCCTAGATCATATCTATTTCTGTTGCTGTAACTCTCATTAAATCTGTTTTTCTAAAGTTAATTATTGATAAAATTATTGTATCTCTACATATTGAAGAATTTGGGAAGTATGCTGTACAGTAGCCTCTGGATAGTATCCAGCTTTTAATTACCATGGCATCTGGCTCAGTGTAAGGTGGGTTAGACATCCTGGCACTCAGGAACATCTGCAGCCATATGGTGTTCTTCACGGGTCAGCATTCCCAATATTGCAGTTTCTGGTGGAGTACCGGGTGATGTAAGTATTGGTGGGGAATTACAGGGCTTGACATAGGTCAGGCAGCAGAGAGGCACCTAGGACAGCTTAAAAAACAAGTGTGGCTTCACCTGGGGAAGTATCCAATTTAAACAAAACTGCCAAAGGAGAAAGCCAGAGGTAACCAAACTGCAGTCCAACCTGACAATGCCTGATCTAGTTGTGACCTACAGTTGTGAAATTATTCAGGGATTTTGCTAACCAGGATACTCCTGATTCATTATCTTTCCAAATTACCATTCCCTCAAATATAGGAATTGGTTTTCTGCTTCTTCATGCTGAGGCAATTTTCCCTGGCTATGTTGAAAGTGAGATAAGTGAAAGTGAGGTATGGGTTAGTTGCAGGCAGAGGCAGGTAAATTAGAGAACTAAATAAAAGTAGAAATCCTATATAATAAGTTTAGATTTTTGGAACAGCACGAATTGCATGATTCACTTTGCAGAATTTAATTGTGACTAAATTAAAGTGCTAATGCAAGTTTTAGAGTCCTGGATTCATGCAGCCTTTTCTGACATCATAAATAATACTTTTGGAACAGCAAATATGAAGGTTTGAAGCCATTGGCATGCAAAATCTGATGTAGGCCCTTTGGTTTTGGATTTAATATTTAGTTTGCTACTTCTCTGTACCTGTATGTTTTCAACGTGGTTTTTTTCAATGTACAATTAACAGTATGCAGGTACATTTTAAAAGAGGTGTCATATGAATGAAACCCCCTAAAAAACATAATGAATATATTCCTTGTCCAGTGTACCTTGTTGGAACACACTGCCTACACTGAAATGTAGAGATTAATGTGCATGAACAAGATTTTTACTTATTTTCCTAACTCATTTGACAGCTATAAAATAGGAGATCGTGCTTCTATGGAAAGACATTAAAATGGGAGTAATGAAAAGCTGGCAGTGGCTTTTGAAAAGGCCTATTGGATAGCAGAGTTACACATTCAAAAAAACCAGTATTAGTCACAAGGCTAATACATCTTCAATAAATCAACACTTAGAAAATTTTGTGTTAGAACATCTTTTGTGCATGGGTGTTAAGGCTTCTGGATTGAATGTAGGCACAAAAGGAACATGATGGGCTGTTATATGGCACATAGCTGAACAATAAAAATGGTGGATGGGACCTCAAACCCAAATTGTTTATGTAGCAGTAATAGGGTTTCTGCACCTCTCTTTACAAATATGTTTTTTCTACTTGTTCACTAAGGACAGAATGGAGGGGGTAACAAATGTGCCAGGTGAAAGCATGGGAAAAAAAATCCACGTTTATCTGGGACTACTCGTTCATTTTGGTCTTATTAAAATTACAATTTCTATTACTAGGGATAATACTATACAGCATTATCACTAAGTTAATTTTTTTTTTTCTACAGAATCATATTTATTTTTTAACTAGAGCTATTTTGTTAGAAATTAGTGATTTTTTACTACCAAGGATACATTTTTTTATGCCATTCAAATAATGCTTATGTTCTGTTTCTTCTGGCTGTGCTATACCATCTTTTACTAGTGCCTTCCTTTTTCTCCTCAGTCTCCTTCATATTATCTTTTTGCTCTGCTCTTTGATTATCAATTATACCCACAATCTAAATTTCCCATGTTACCTTCTCTATATTGAGGTAACTTTGTAACAATTGGGATTGTGACCTAACCCTGATAATGAAAGCATCCTTACTATTGTGTGTTATGTTGGTTACTTTACTTTAGCTGTGCATTAGTGTTATGCAAATATTTTCCATGTTCATATCGTTCTGTGTTGTGTAAATTCATCACTTTCTAGGCTGAAATGTTCTAGTATGGGGTGGTAGCTCTTTTACTTATTATTAATTTTGAGTGAATGGTATTGATTAAAATGCATGGTGTAGGTGTGGAGAGTGCACTGAGTTGGTTGAGAGTTTTGTTATTGGGGAATGAGTGAATGGATGGCAAAAAAAGATTGTTCCTAACATCACACACTTCTAGAATTTAGGGTTTATTTTAAGAAAGTATTTATGAACTCAAAACAGATTTTCTGTTTACCCCTGGTGCTACAGGGAGACTGATATGTATTAGCTGTAGAATTGCAACAGGGAATGTTGAACTGTTCATTTCATAGACATAGTTGTCCAAGAGCTAAACACTTCTGTGAGACTGAGCATTTCCTTTACAAATTCATTATATATTTCTGTTACTTTTTTGCAGTTTTTACAGCTTTCCTTGAGATTGCTTCCTGGTGGGAACTGACACAAGGAGTTTGGCAGTGGCATTGTCTGAGAAACCTTGGGTACTCAGAAGGACCTCCTCCAAAAATCACATGCAAATCCTGATGCTGCAAATTGAGCTAAACAAGGTTTTCTGATAGAATTAACACAAAGCACAAATGCAGAAGAGAAACGAATGAGGAGTTTTAACGCACATCTTGACCTCTGGGGGTCAAGAAGAACTAATGTATAAGATCTTTAAGTCCACCAGTGATAAGTAGTTATGATTTGGGTGTAAAACACAAGCATCTGTTTAACATATCAGAGCACTGCCAAGCTGTTGAGGACAAGTAACTTCCCTTCTCTAGTCTGGAATATATTGAGCAGCTTGAGCCAAAGAACAATCAGCTTACTGGCAGGGGTAGAAAAATGTACTTGGCCTTGCCCTCATCCAAATAAATAGCTTAGAGGAGTACACTGGCATGAATGAAGAAAAACAAACAAAAACCCTGTGTATTAAAAGATGTGTTGATTTATATCCAATGGGATTGAGAGTAGTTTAATCTAACACTGTCTAAACATGAGGCAGGTTATGAATATGTAAAATAGGAAAAAAACCCTCTTGAAATACATGGGCTTAATTGCATTTGCTACCCAAGCTTGGACGCAGCAAAGAAATGGGAAATGATGTACACATGGCCGCCCAGTGAAGATGCTTGAAAATTGCCAACTCTGACATCAAGTGACAGGAAAATGGTGATTAACACCACATGTCATACTAAAAGGGTGGTTTTGCATTCAGGATGAATCACAGGACAACAATGTGCAATTTGCCTTTTACCCACTGACTGAGAGAGATAAAAGGAGGAAAAGAAAGCTGGTGAGTATTGTAAGGATGGGAGAATAGCTACTAAACTTTTAAGGAATGGAAAGAAGAGTTTTGCTAGATTTTACACTTTGCTGACATAGGGTGAAGAGTTCTGCTGTCCATTTGTTTAAGTAAATTTTCCCTGGAATAATATAAATAAATGCTGCTCTCTTGTGAAAGAAGTATAAATGATCGTGGTAAAAATAATAATCATCATAAACACTCTACTTTGTAAGGAGATTATTGTTGTGGGACAATTTTGATGAGAAAGTACTTTAATTTTGTTTTCTTCACAAGTATGGTAGCATACTTCTCCAAATAGAAACTTTTATATGCTGCAAAAGCAAAGTTAATATGTATCCATATGCATCTGAAAGAGTTATGTGTAAGGCTTTCCTCTCTGTTTTATACATCTCCACTTTGACTGAATTATTCATTGATCTTTCCTATGCATGGATTGCTTTTCTATAATTATCTCTGGGTTATTTTTGGCAGATCCTAGGATCACAGGATAAATCTCATTGGAAGGAACCTCACAAGGTCTCTAGTTCAAACTCCAGCTCAACTCAGGGTCAGGTGTGAGAACAAACCAGGTTGTTCAGAGCTTTATTTGATCTGGTCTTGAAAATTTGGAAGGAGGGCAATGGCAAAACCTCTCTGGGCAGCCCATTCCACTGCTTGGCCACCTTCATGACAAAAAATGTTCTTTATACCCAGCCTGAAACTCTTTTTTGTTTTGCAAATAATATCCATCATCTCACATCCAGTACCACAGTAAAGAGCCTGGGTACACCTTCTTGATAACATTCTCAAGGATTATTGTTTATCTTAATACTGGTTTTTTCTCCTCCAGATTAAAAAAAAACCCAAAACCCAGCAACCAAGGCTTTTCTGACCTACCTCTAGGTTACAGCTGTTACATCTGTCTCTTGTGCTGGATAATAACTTCTCTACTGTTTGTTACTTTTAGTAGGCAGGAGTCTTAAATTAAAATTATCAGCTTTCCTGCCTCATGCTTACTCTTTATAAACGTCTCTGGAGTTTCTGGCACCTTGTACACATTACAAAACTCCCAAAACATTGCAGCCTGGACAAAGGTCTTGCAATCATTTCTAGGCTGCCCTTCTATCTGCACTGTCTTGTTTTCTGACCAGTGGCTCAATCTGGCCATGCTGATGCTTATACAGTAGTTAGCTTAAAGAGCTTAAAGATTTAGCTTAAAGAGCAGAATTTCAGTGCATGTCAGGCCCAGCCTGGGCGTGTTTTGCCCAAGGTCAGAGGGTGGGACCTGAACCCAGGTGTTGAGAGTGATGCAAGCACTGCAGCTGTTCCATTTTGTTCCTGTACCCTTCCCCACCAAGCCCCTCCAGCCCCCCTACCCTGGCTGCTTCTTGCTGCTGAGCACCAGAATCTGTTTCAGGGTGTTACTGTCAGCAGAATTTTGCCTGTGTGAGAGAGATTGAGACCAGTGGGGTGGTGTAGTGTCTTCTCCTTTCAACTTCCACTTCTGAATCCACCAAAATGACTGCACTATTTCATGGCTTCCAGGAAGAGCCTTAATACCACGATTTACAAAAATCAGGAATATCTGTTGTATGAAAAACAAGCTAGAATGGTAAAGAATCTTGTATTCTAATTTATCTCTGTTGTCATATTATTGCTATCCTCTGCAAAAGGTCTTGCATTCTGTGCACGTTGAGATAGCAGGAAGACGTGCAACATTGATGGTGATTCCTTTTTTTTGGCACAGGAATGAGAACAACAAAAAATGGACAGTAGCAGTATTGAATGGGATAATGGCTTTTAAAGGTTTTCAGCAGAAGACTATAGCAGCAAAGGTTAGGACTGTACATGGTTGAATAAAGTTCTGCTTTCCACATGTCATCAACAAACCATGAAACTGGGGGCCAGCATCTCTCATATGGACCAGTACCTCTCTTGGGTGTCTGCTAAAATATCTAAATAAAAGAGCTCACAATGTTAGTAATGGCATGAAGAATCTTTTTTCCTCTGGTTATTATGACAAAAATTTGTTACTATCTGTCATCTGCTTGGCTCTCTGTGTCCAGTAGACTGGTGGGTGTACCTGATGGCTCATGGGCAGCTGCCCTCACCGTGCAGCTGGCACTCCCTGAAGAGCACTCAGAAAGGCTGGGCTTTGTGTGGCTGGGGAGGTGCAGTGCTGTGCTTAAATCCACCCCCTCGTGGCTGTGATTGATGTAATTTGGCTATCAGAGCTGTGGAGGCAGCTTGCACTTCTACTATCCATGCTGTACTTGTCTCTGCTTTAATGGGGTGGTTCAATTGCCATCGCTGTGTTAGCCTGGCTTCTTTCTCAAGCACAATAAAAACTCCTTGAACACGCCACATGTGCACTTTTACTTAATTACCATAACAGCATTTCTCAAATAAATAAATAATTCCAATACTAACTGACTTCTCACATAGAGTGTGATCTGAGTGGGCAGGCAGTTAGTAACAACAGTCAAAGGGCTTATTTTTTTCTTCATTTTTCTTAAAATCTGAAATCTGCCAAAACTGCCTACTGCTTTAAACCTTTGGGACATAATTTAGTATCATGCAGAGATGCCTATATTTACCGTTTCTGCAAGATGCTTCTCAAAAGAATTCATGAACTTGCATGGCCAAGTAATTAAGGCACTTGAGTTAGTTTATTGGCTGGCATGCTCAGGTTAGATTTGGGTGTCTCTGCGTAGCATAGTCCTCCTGTGGTTTAGTTTTGATGTTCCACTGCCAAGTCTCTGAGTTACTCAATGTATGATATTCTGCTTGAACTTCGAAAATCTGAATATTTAGGTCTTGCTTGCAACTCTGGCTTGAGATTGGCTGCCTGTGACCAGTCATGTATGGAAGAAAAAGCAGCTGCAGAAAAACCTTTCTATTGAATATGTTGAATAGGTCTGCCCCCCTGCTTCTGTAAGCTTTTATTTTAGACACTTGCCTTGCAATTCCAATATGTATAAAGTAAATAGGGGTGAAAATGTTGAGCCATATCTCTCCAAACCTATCCTAGCTCTCCTCCAATCCAGCCTGTGTGCCATCTGGCACTCCTAGGAAACCCAGGGAAAGTGCTGCATCTAGTGCACACCACAGGTAAACCTGAACCCTGCAGCACAGAGGCATTGGCAGTAAACTTCTCTCACTTGTCATATTAGGAAGGGAACTTTCCTGAAAACAGGCAATGTGGTTTCCAGAGAGATTTTTTAGAGTTTTGAAATAGAGAGTTGCCTGTCCCACTTATGTACCCTGGCCTACTCATTATTGTGGAGCATGTTTAATTATAAATCAAAATGCTCATTCTTGACTGGAAAAAGTTCTGCCTTTTTCAATTAAATGAGGAGTTCCAATTTCTTTAGAGAAAATAAAATAACCCCCAAACCTTATAGCAAAACTGGTGAAAAATGCTACTCTGTGAAAGCTACTGTTAATAAGATATAAAATCAATACTGTTTAAGCTTTGGGCCTTTAACATCCATTTGACAGTTTTTGCACCCTTGGTAATTTTTAGTCCTTATAGTCAGAATATCACCCCATATTATACTGTTATATCCCAATACATATCTATCTAAATTCTCACTGAAATGTTAGGTGGGCATATTTTTTCTTTGTTCACAGAAATCCTCAAAATGTGCATTGTTGTAGAATTGAAAGCTGTCAAACTACCCTGCGTGCCTGGTGCAGGTGAAGTGAATCTGCTCTATGGCATATTAGGCTCTTGAGCTCTTTTTTTTTAAATGGAAGCTGTTCTATAAATGTTTTAAACATAATTAGAATATACTGGGAGAGAAATTCCAATGGAAATAAGCACAGAGTGTGATTGGCTCATGCAGGCTCTCCAAGGTGCTGCCTACCAGAGACACATAAAACATATAAAGAGCTCAGTCAGCTTTAAAGGCAGGTGAAATAAGCATCTGCTTATCCTACCAAGGTGATACAGCTTGCAAAGATATATTAAAAAAAAAAGGAAAATTGCTCTGGTGCTCCTTTAGTATTTGTTGGCAAGGAATATTTGCAGCTAAAATTTTCAGAATGTTGAAGCTGATCTTTCTGACCCTTTACAGAGACTTGGGAGGCTAATACGGGAGGGAATGAGAAAACTCTCAGAAATATGTCTTCCTAGCAACACCTATTTCATCTTGGATTTGTAGCATGTGTGCAAAAAAAGGAGAATGAACCTAAACAGATGAACAGAAGTTTATCTATGGCTTGTTTGTTTTACCAAAACAACCAGATATGAATGAAAGATATCCAATAGAAACAGGATTTCTTGTAGGGGTGAAAAGAAATTGTATGTAGCAAGAGTAGACCCTTCCCCTCTGTATTTGTTTGATACAAAATTAGTAAAAACAGAACTTAATTTAATTTACCTATTCTATCTGCTGTATATTTGTATCTCGGGATTGTAATATCTCCCTCAGGTAGGAATGGATATGAAGTGGAAATGTATAACTAGAGTCCAAAATGCTGCTGGGTGTCAGGAGAGAGCAGTTCCATTGAACAGTTTTTGACATGGTGTTAGTCAAGAGTTTGGAAGAAAGCCATTTTTTGAGCTGGTATAATAGCTGTGTGAAGTGGAAAGTAAATTTAATGCAGGAGATAAGTCATTGCTTTGGCTGAGGAGATGAGATGTGAATTCAAGAAAGATACTTCAGCCAGCTAAATTTTGTGGCTGGTTTTTAAGCAAGTGTCTGTACACATACACTGTAGTTGTATTTAAATAGACCCATAAATTTTTAAATATGACATTGTTTGGGGAACTTTATCTGTCTTCTTCAGTTTATAAAAGGCTGAGCAAGTGCTTAGGTGTTCAGAATAGCTAATCATCTCTTCTTGTTTACCATGGTCTATGGTTTGTTGTGTCCCAGACTTTTCCCATTCCCTTGAGGTGGAATCTTAATTTATTCATCCTTAAAATGTGGCCATATTTCCAATTAATACTTGATATTTGATATCTGATATTTGAAGTGCTTTGAAGTATGAAGATGGAAGGGACCATAGAAGTGTAAACTGTTATTCCTATTATACTTCAGCTTAAACCAAAGTTTGCTCTCTCTCAAAGTAAAATCTGCCAACATTAATATTTGTTGTAGTGGTCTCTCAGTAATTTATTGTAAACTCATACAATGGAAATGTTCAAGTGTTGAAGACTGCAGAATTTAGCTTTTCTAAATCTTTGCTTTTAAAAGGAAGCAGGAGATTTATCATTAATTTTTGGATGATGTACAGAACAATCTCTTGCCCTTTGCATCTGATGGTGAAAATCATCCCTTTCTCTGCTTTTATTTTTCCCCTTCAGAGCAGCAAAATTGCTAAGTAATCAGAAGACAGGAGCTGTATTTATAGCCCCCCAGTTAGCTCACTGAGAGAAGCATTAATGCAAATCAGTTTATGCCTTCTAAAGAATGCTGCAATCATGTGATGCCTTCCTAAGGCACGAAAGATAAGGTATATCAAATTTAGAAGCTCTTGGTAAAGGTATATCCTATATAAACAAAAATCTTTGCTGTTGTGAAATGAGAAATAGACAGTATGGAAAAAAAAAAAAAGTGATGTATTTGTTTTAGCTAAAAAGTGTGTATTTTGGGGGGATGCAATGAACAGCCTGTTAGACTATGTCCAACTCCTGACATCACATCATTTGTGTAAAAGCTATGCTGCTATTTGTTAACATGGTTGCTGTGGCAACAGAAACCTTCATCTCTTTGAGGTAAAATCAGAAGTGTGGTGAGTGAGGAAATGCAAGAACTGACTTTACACACACACACACAAATTCCTGCTTTGTGTCTTATTCCTCATTTCACAGTTGACAAGGACTAAAGCTTTTTCCTATTTCATTCTGGGGCTGGGGAGGGCGATTGGGAGTTCTGAGTGGTAAAAAATGTGAAATCCACTGAGGGACTGAGACACTACTGCCTGCTGGGCTGCCAGTGGCTCCAACAGATGGCATCAGGTCTCAAAAGAGCCTAATTGGTTTATCATAGGCAATGCACGTGTAACAGGGGCTTAGATAAAGCCAGCAAATACACGTTCAATTTGATGACTTGATTTTATACCTGTGCTTTTAAACTAAAATATAGCTAGGACAGTATGAATCCATTTGAGAGAGCTGGATTCGAGCCTCTTGGAGCCTGCAGTCCTTTGCTGGGTTTGTAGTACAAATCACTAAAAACATCTGTGTGGATGTTGCAGGCTGGCACAACCTGTGCGTTTGCAAGGGAATTTCCGTGCTGCCTCTGCTCTGGGAGTGGTAAGGGAAGAGCAGCCAATGTGTCTAAAGTAATGTCATGATCTGTACAATATCCATGGAATCATATGCTCTAGTTTAGGGAAAGGCATGGAATTCAGAAAATTGTAATTTTGTTAGAAGTAGTATAGTGTAGTTAATGAGCTATATCTATCAGTTTTAGTGAGCACAAGTTTTTTTTCCATTGCTTTCTATAGGGCTGATTAACAAAGTAAGTCCTTTGCTGTTTGTAGGGTTTTCTGAGTTTTTAAGTTTTATTTCAAGGCTGCTGTTTGAGTATCCAGTGATAAGAAAAATAGCCATAGAAATAACATTTCATTTATGTGTTGTGTTGTCAAAAAATCTCCATTGTCCTGGTTTGAAACAGTTTTTTTTCCCCTACTTCAGCAACTCCATAAATGTGTGTGTCCTCAGTGCACAATGTAACTTAAAACCAATTAAAAAAAAATCCAAACCCTTCAGAGAAGCTAATTCTTTGTCCCTGACATATAACATGCCATGTAGGAAAAAGTAGCCAACATTAAAGCACAAAAATACCTGCCCAAAACTCTTGCAAACACAAGAGGATAAAACCCTGATTTTGAAAGAATCTATGGGCTTGTGCAGACCATAGAGGGGAAATTGTACTGAATCTAAAACTGGAATTAAGAAAACTTATTAATTGTAATGGTTTTGTAAGATTTGAAGCATAGATACCTTGAAATGAGTCTGGGCACAAAGATGCTGCATCAGACGACAAAAGGAGATTCGCCTCTGGAGAATGACTTTCAGAGCTTCACTGGATTCCTGTAGTTACTGTTCTCATACTGTGAACAGGGGCTCAGAAGCTGCTTTTGTTGATTTACACAATGAGATTGTAGAAAAATGAAGATTATAGAAAGGGAGCAGACCCAGGAGCCCACACAGTATTATTTGTTGATCATGATGCTGAAACAGAATCTCCTACAAGTCCTCATTCAGTTCCACATTTCCTTGAAGGGATAGGCACAGGTTCACTCATATTTTGCAATATTAGCTGGCTGCTTATGGGATAGGATTGTTTGTAACATTCCACAATCTGGTCAGTAGTCTACATGACAAGCAGTATTTTTTGTCATTCTATGATTTTGTGTTTCGGTATGGAGGCTGTTTTCAAATTTGAAGTTTCTTTTTGTAGTTGCTATCATGTTGGAAAGTTACCAAAAAAGGGAGTATTAATATATGAGCTGCACTGTACTTAAATTGCTTTTTGTATGAGGTTTTCAGCCAAGCCCTTGCGTAGGTCCATTCTTCTGGAAAGAAACAGGTATGCCAGAAGGTTTCTCTAAACTACTTCTATACAGGGAGAGCAAGAAGTCTATAGAAGCCAATAAAGTGGCACCCTATGTCTCCAAATCAGCAAGCAACTAGAGTTTGATTAAAATTTCTATTGGATTCAGTGAGTTAGAGAGTTCTTACCTAGCACTATCTATAAAATTAATCAGCCACAAAATACCCCATGCAGATTGCCAGGCTCTTCACCCAAGAAGTTTTAGAAAATAAGCACAACTGGCACTTGAGATCCCCAGCAGTTTGTGATAAAGCAGCATGCATTTTAGCACTTCATTGCCCATTGAGGCTGTCACACCTGCAATAAATGCCTGTACACATGGTGCTGTTCCTGGCATGCTGCTTCCTTGCACGGATTGGTTATGGCATCCATTGTCACTGACTGTCCCTTCCTTAAGCAGTTGCTTGTTCCTGGTTTCACAGAAGCTATTTGGAACACAGCAGGGAATGAGCCTGCACAAGGAAGTTTGCTGTGAAAGCTTAAAGGCATCAGCATTGCAAGTACCCGTTATATTGCCCCTGGAGAACACTAAGGGAAATAATGTGATTTTTCATTTGGACCTGTATGGTAAAGCCTCAAAAGCTATGGCAGCACATGCTAGAGGATTCCCCCACAACTCAGCACCTCAGTAGAGACCTGGCTGGGAATTCAGTTCCTAGTCAGTGATCATATGAAAAGAAGATACGTGTTTCTCTGGTTGCCAAAAGCCAGATCTTTTCAAAGCCCTGTTTGCTGTCTCATTAGTGCTTCTCATCCTGGCATTCATTAACCTTCTTCTGATGTGCTGTACAAGCTCTGCACAATGAGGGAGTCACACTCCTTGCAATTTACAGTTCCAGCTGAACAGTGCTTACAATAGTATTAAGAATCCCCATTCCAGGCTGATCCAGGCCAGTAGCCCAGGATCTTATTTCCTAACCTGTCATTTATTAACCATGAACTAGCACTGATGTTAGATGACTGAGAGAAGGAAATTTTTTAGACTTTTATACTGGATGGGCCTTTCTTTTGCCATACTGTAGTGCTGGAGAAATTGAACAATTCTTTTTGTCCAAGTCTTTGATATATTCAGGTTAGATTATTTCATGCTGAGCTTCTGGAGTAACTATGTCTACAAACCAACAAAATCCTACATTTCACTAGTTAGCCTGTTCCCCAGGTACACAGGGAAATTCTGTCCCAGAGTTGTCAAGGTCTGCTTTACAACCTTGGCAGTTTCCAATATCCTCACACATTATGGCAATCCACAAAATGGCTTTTCTGGACTTTGAGTGCAGTAGGTGCTGCTCTGGACATCATTCTGGATTTTTGCATTTGCTGGCTGCAGCCAGCAGGATCCTCCTGAGTCAGCCCATGCACCTCTGCAGAGGGATGCACAGGGAATGTGACCTCAGTGGGGCTGGGTAGGAATGAGAAGTGGACTGGGTAGGAATGCAATCTGCTGAAGATCAGACAATTACTGTAGGTCAAACAAGCTGATAATAAAATATTTTGAAATAGTCCTGCAATACTAGTAAGGTAGAAGTGGGCATTGTTTTTTATGTTGCCTTCTTTCTGATTGCTTGAGTCTAGATATTTTGCTCAGGTGATTCTGTAGTACAAGGTCAGTTTGTTTCTAACTAGAATGCAGCATTTGTTTCTCCCCAGAGTTTAATTTCTAAACCTCAGATCTGCTGCACTGTAAGACAATAGATGGTTAGAATGGATTTTAGAAAGTTATTGTTCAAGATCATTGTTCAGTATGTTCCAAGGTTGCTACTGCATACTTTATTGTAATTACAATCTCCACCAATTTATTTGTAATATTTGGGTGATTTGAATTGAAGTACGCTATGGTTTTGTGTGTTGTTCTTTTTACTATTTTTAGTTTCACAGCCCACCATGCCCCCCAACAAAAGCAATTTCATTAGACAATTTAATTGAGGAATTAATTATAGTAGATAAATAAGTCTTATAGTGAATGCCGTGTAACTATAGAGTGTAATCATTTGTCTAAATAGTGCTCCATGTTTGACTTGAAACAATTGTTAATTTCTAAGTTTTGTTTGTGTTCAGGTTTCCAATGAGTTTTAGCAGTGTTGGGAAGAGGAAGGAGCTAACCACTGTGCAAGTTTGAGGCCTGTGCTTGGTGACTTCCAGCAAGATTGCATCACCCTCAAGAATTTGTGATTAAAATTTTCTCCTCCTCTTTTCAGTTCGGTCAGCAGAACATTGAATCTAATTTTAGACCAGTGCTGACCTAATTTTAGGAAACTGAGTTCCTGTGGGTCCTGTGTTACTCCCTAGCCTGTTTTCTGTGAACCCCTCTTACAAGGGAATTATGAGGCTTGTCTTGGTCTAAAAAACTTGACCAAAGGCAACACTTAGAGCTATTTTCATGTAGGCACTTGTTGCTTGCATGAGCAGTATCCTGCTGTAACCTTTCTTTTAATGCTTTCTTTAGGTAGCAGTTATTCTGATTTATTGCTGCTTGTGGACACAGTAAAAGATGGGCCACAAAGGGAAATCAAATTATCTGAATTCTTTTCAACCCAATACATTTCTCAATGTATTTCAAACACTAGTATTCAAGTCTGCTTGATATGGCTCATTATGATGTGAAAGCTTAGGTCTATAAATAATAAATTAAATGTAGCATAGCTTGCCAAACAAATAGTTTCTAGGAGAAGAGCAAGTGATTCCACTCACTTAGATACTTATTTATTGCACAAGTATTTATACAAGTGGGGGCAGGGCCTTAGCTTGAACAATTTCTCTTGGATTACAGACAATCCCTTCTTTTTCTGAAACAGTGATGACTCTTACAGAGATGGCTGGAGAACAGAGTGAGCTAAAAGAAAGTGCTCCTTTCAGGGAAGCTAAGCACACCGTGCCCACTTCCCTTTGACACAGCAAAATGCCATTGTTTGGTTATTGCTTACACACTTTTCCTCTTTCAATGCACCTGAGTCATCACAGCTGAATAGTATCCACAGTCTGTGATAAACTGTGAATAGGGGATGATGAAGTAGAGGTTTCCTGGAAAGGAGCAGAATTAATCTTCAGAATTCCCCATCCCTTATAAAAGGCCTTCTGACAATCTGAAAACTGACAAGTGTGAGCATTGCTAAAATTCATGTGCCATGGAAAAAAGCCCTGTTGGATTGTCCATTTAAGCACATTTTTAGGCTGGAGGCTTTTACACCAGTTACAAATATATTGATTTTTAAGAAGAAATTATTGATCTTTAAAACCCTGGAGTCAGCTGCTGCCTGGCCTGTTGGAGACATTTGGTTATTTATACTCACAGGGGTGAGAGCTGGCAGTTTGGAGTCAGAGCCTGGGCCGTGATCAGAACTGAGGGCTGGGTGATGAAAGCACAGGATCTACTAACACACCATTACACAAGACTCACTACAGAAGGCTGATACCACTTACAGGACATCAGTCTGTGTTCCACAGTGGGGACCTTAAACATAATTTCTTTACTACTGCTATCCTATTTCTGGGACAATTCCCATACCATCTGTGATTTGAAAAAGTTTTGTTTATTCTTCTCTTCTGTGCCTGTCCCACTTGTGCTGTCATAACAGTAACAACATTTTAGCAATATTAGGCTCTACTTTCTAAGCAGTTTAGTACTCACAAACATGTATGATTGTAGGTTTCTTAATGAAGAGTAAATGTGTGTAACACTAATTTTCATATTTACCAAAGGATGACTGGGCTATTTCTGCTGTGCCTTGTATTTACATTTTCACCTCAGAAAATAAGTTATTTCCTGATTTCAGGCAAAAGAGTGATTTTCTGGCTGTCAAAACATATCAAGAAGTATTATATGAATGGGATATTAGTCACTGTGAATTAACAGTACAGATCTGAAGATAAAAACAATGCTATTATTTAGTGACTGTACATTGATGATAGATTAAATAATACATATTGGGTTGTTTTTCTGTTGATTTTTCTTCTGGTTTTCCTTACTTGAAATGCTGAGCTAGTATCACAGAAGTTCTCATGCCCAGCAGGTTAACTGGCATAGAAATCTTGGCTCTGGCAATTTAAGATGTTCGGTGAAAAGAGGTTGTAATGATTTAGCATGGCACTGAGTCACAACAGGTGAAAATCAAATCCCCACTCAGTTCTACAGCTTTCCACTTTTATACTAGTGATATAGTGGCACCCACATTTCTTCTCTTCAGTATTTCTTTCTTCAGCAGACTACAGTTCTGTACTGCCGCAGGACAGAATTGTAGTCTGTTCCTCCTGGATGGACACCCTTGTGCACTGGCAGTGTGAGACTAAAATGCCCTGTGGTTTCTGCTGTCTTGACAATTTATGGGTACTGAACTACTCAACAGAAGGATCAGAATTCATGATCCCTATCCCATTGTCACAGAGAAAATCCATTTGTCCTGCAGTGCTTCGGAATGTGATTGACAGGACGATGAAAGGTGTTGAATTGGTTTTGTGGTGTGCCATAAACTAATGTCAGAGTGACAAGCGTGCTTTGCTGTGGTATCTGGCCTCCAACAGCATCAGCGCCCATCCCTACCCCAGCTCACCTCCAGCAGGCATTATTCCTGCTCCCATTGCACGAGGACTGGGAGCTGAAGGGGCAGATGCCTTGGCAGAAGGTTGAGAGCTAAAGAGATACGTTCCAGCTCCTGCCCACAGTAATGAACCACAAGACAGCCCTGGATTTTGGGGAGGGGTCATCTGTTACATCACCTAAATGTTGTCTTTGGAACTTTGTTTCATTCAGTTTGTGTCCATTCTGGGCTCCTCACTACAAGAAGGACATTAAGGTGCTGGAGTGTATCCAGAGAAGGGGAAGGGAGACGGTGAAGTGCCTGGAGCATGGGTCCTGTGAGGAGCAGCTGAGGAAGCTGGGGGTGTTTAGCCTGGAGAAAAGGAGCCTTGGGGGGATCTCATCACTCTGTACAACTGCCTGAGACGAGGGTGTAGCCAGGGGGTCCGTCTCTTCTCCCAGACAACCAGTGACAGGATGAGGGGGAATGTCCTCAAGCTACACCAGGGCAAGTTGGACATCAGAAAGAAATTCTTTCTGATGTCCAACTTGCCCTGGTGTAGCTTGAAAAGCTCCACCAGGAGCAAGTTGGACATCAGAAAGGGTGGTCAGGCACTGGAACGGGCTGCCCAGGGAGGTGGCAGAGCCACTATCCCCAGAAGTGTTCAAGAAATGACTGAATGTGGCACTCAGTGCCATGGTTTACTTGACGAGGTAGTGTTTGGCCAAAGGTTGGACTTGATGATCTTGCAGGTCTTTTCTAACCTTAACAATTCTGTAATTTGTATTTGTTTTCTTTTGTGTTCATTTGTATCTTAATCCTTATTTCTTTATTGATTCGTCTCTAAATCCATTATAAGTGTCAGAAATGTTGAGAGTAATGATGGAGAAAATGCCTGTTTCTTTTCTTTTTCCCTTTCCCTTCCCTTATTTCTTTCCCTCATTTCCATGTGTGCTCTGTTGCTCCCTTTCTTGCTCCAGCTGTGTTCATTTTATTCATTAGCAAAAGCAATTCTGCAAACACATTTTTCAGGCAGCTGTAGTGAGTGCTGAGGGAACTGAGGAGTTTCCTCTGTAAATCTCACTATTTAAATCTCGTGCTGCACAGGGTTGTCTCACTTTGTCCTGTTCTTCCCTACTGTGTAAAAGCCAGCCTTCCATTTTTTAAATCCTTTATGTTATGTATGTATTTGGCTCCAGATAACTTTATAAGTTCTCTTTGCAAGAGATTGCACAGTTAACATTTACATTTACCTTTTGAGGTGCAACACTGATAATCTTTTGATTAATGTTAAACTTAGCAGTTATGCCTCTTTCCCCAATATGTTATCCAAGAAACAATGCTGAGGAAAAAGAACATTATTCAGGAAGGAAATTCCCAAAATTAGTAGTGTGGCGTGACTGCAATTTTCCTGAGATGTCTGAAATTATAAGTTTTTGGGGTTTTTTTTAACAACAAGCGGTAGAAGTGCCTGTCATCTCTGTTGAATTCTAGCTCAGGTCTTCTAACCAGTTTCTCTTTATTTCTAAAGTTTCTCTTATCTTTCTGTGAGAAATGCATTTTGAGATTAAATTGCCACATTTAAACAGGATGAATGTGTTGCAAGGTAGGGGGCTTTAGGTTAGGTGGTGTGAAAGACAGGAATGATCCCACTCTGTTGTGATCAGCAGCTGTAAGGTCCTGCACTTGTAGCTTGTATTATCATTTCTGAGATCTGAAACTATTTTTATAATAATGGCCTTAGGTATGTAAGATACTAGGTTTGACACAGGTAAAATTGGATGAAATGACAGGGTTGCAGTGATATGCTGGAAGTCAGACTCATTCAATGGTCCCATTTGACTTTAATATTTATGGATCTTTCTGCTAGTTTTGTTTTTATTTTCTTTGTTTTTTTTCATCAAACTTCATTGCAAGCACAAAAATCCAACTTAATTATTTACAGCTCCTGAGGTTTCAAACCCATTAAACAGCAGAGAGGCTCAGTAATTGTTTTATTACTACCACTGAAAGTGTAATAATACTAGTGTCAATGGAGGACAGAGAGCAAAACAATGAGATAAATGTAAGGCGTAAATAAAATCATTAAAGCTGTTTCACATGGGATAAACACCAATGTCAGGTTAATATTTCACACCACAGACAGCGGGCTTAATTAACTCTTTCTTTCATTTCTCTCCTGAAGAAACTAGCTGTAGCAATATTTGGCTTTCTTGGAAGTGCAGGTCTTTCTGTATTGCTTCCTTTCCTCTCAAATCAGTCACTGGCCATAAAGAAGTTAACAACTGTGACATAGCAGGTGCTTTCTGCAGTTCCTGGTAACATGGAGGTTGTCTATTTTAGTTTTGTCCTGGCCCAGTTCTGTTCTGTTTTGCTCTCCAAGAGCAGTAAATGGGATATGCACAGTTCCAGGTGGTTCCTGGCAGGGTAGGGCATTGTTCTGCTGTGCACACCCCGGTGGTGTCCCCAGGAAGGGAGCCTGAACCACGTCCATGGCAGGACCTGTGTGTTTCATGACCTGAACTGTGTCCTGGAGTTTTACGGGATATTTTCTTGTTTATTATATATTCAGTGTATTAGATATGACACAGTAGTGACTGTAAAGTTGTGAGGAAGGCAGAGTTTGTAGGTGTTTAGGAAATGAAGAAAGGCTACTCAGCTCAAAGATTCCATGTTCTTTTCTATCTATGTGAGGATGCCTATTTAAATTTATTATTTTCCTAGAACCTTGCCTCAAATGTGATTAGTAAAGCTGTGGTTGTATTTCTGTTTTGACAGTGGTTTTCGGCTTCTTTAGGATCTTGAACTTTTATGGTGTCACACATGCACATGTGTGTGTATACAGCACACAGTTTCATAGGATTTTTGAGTGTTTTGAGTTTCATGACAGAATCTGAAATGTTTGCAACCTAGGAAAAAAACTTGAGTATTTTCATTACAAAAGTTGGAAAGAAGTCTTTAACAGAGAGTTATATATCTCATTTATTTTCTCTTACCACCACACACTTTGTTCTTTTGTACATCTTGATGCACTGATCTTGTCCCATAAACCTTCAGCATCTTTACAACACAAAAAATCATTTGCTAATGATTTTGAGTAACATGTGGCTCCAAGCTCCAAGTTTCCTTATAAATGAACAATTTACTTGGCTTTTACTCTGTTGCTTCACTGTGTGGATCCTGCTGTGTCCTCTGAATAACCTGCAGCTCACTTGGATGATGCATGTTTCACTAAATGCTACCCAACACTGCTGGTGCCCCAAGGAATAAGAACATTTTTCTGAAATACACACCATTAACGTGAACAGGTTGGGAAAGACACGAGGAGAAATAGGAAGGGAAAGCCACACAGACTTTGATGAGCGTAACTGAAAATTCAGATTGTCTAACATCCATTTCAGAAGTGTCATCTGGGAGAACTGCTCTAGAGAGTGTATTCCTTGCTCTCAGGAATGTTTCCCATTGGACAGTCAGTTTATTCACACAGATTGTCTCTAACACAACTTTCCTAAACTAGCCAAAACTCAGTCATGAGATTGCCTCAAAACCTAAAGAGAATACATTTCTAGCATACTTAGCTTCCTTATAATTTTTGAGGTCTGAATTACAATCAAATGAAAAAAGCAAGCTGATATTGAGTGAAAAGACTTTTCACATGTTATTGAAAGAGAAGAAAAAAAGTATTTTCCTGTTGGTTCATATTTTAAAGACTTCAGTTTTCAAACACCCAGATTATTTGACAAACTTTGAGTATGGGAAAAGCTACTTTGTGATGAACAAAATATTGTTTTTATTTTGTTTGAGGAAGTACTAAAAGGGTGCCTTGGAATCTGCATCATCTCTGTTTTATTGTAGAGAAAATACAGACCACTGGATTAAATCAATACAGAAATAATATAGATTTTAATGGAAAAATAATTAGTCCTAACAAAATAATTAAACAGAAACCTGAATTTCTTGATTTTATTTTGAAGAAGTCTGTTGAAAGTCAGTTGTGATTAAAATTGGACATATTACCTTGTATTTATATTAGATTCTGACAGTATTTCCATATATATATACTGAGATACACTACACATTTGTTGCTTTACTCCTTTATGTTTCAGTTGGATGTACCCTTCACCAGTGCAGGTGGTCAAAGGTTCAATTCTATTGGACTGAAAATGCTAAAAGAGTGTGATAAAGTTTGTTGGGAAATGCAAGAATTGAAGGTAAAGAAAGCAGTAGTTCTTATCCGCCAAGAACATTCATCACTAACTTAGAGAGTTTGAAAGATGCCAGGAAAGAGTATTTCACCCAGAGGGTGTTTGGGCACTGGAACAGGCTCCCCGGGGCAGTGGGCACAGCTCCAAGGCTGGCTGAGTTTGAGAAGTGTTTGAACAACTCCCAGGCACATGTGGTGTGACTCTTGGGGGGCTGCTGTGCAGGGCCAGGAGTGGGACTCCATGGCCCTGATGGGTCCCTTCCAATTCTATTATCTTATCATTCTAAGACTTCTTTACTCAAAGAAAAATGCTCTCCTCAGAAGGTAATGCCTAAACACGAGGGTTGGATGCCTGTTTTGCATGACATATGTGCCTTACTTTAACCCCTATAAACATCCTCAGTCTTAGACTAAGATTCGATTTGATCTTAATTGATGAGAACATGTTGCAAGAAGGTTGTGGAAAGCAATGTAACAAGTGTGCCAAGTGTTCCCTATTCTAAAAATAGGACTTGAAATACCATCTTAATTATGATTAATTATGGTGGTGGAGTCACCATCCCTGGATGTGTTAAGAAAAGACTAGATGTGGCACTCAGTGCCATGGTTTAGTTGAGGTGTTAGGGCATGGGTTGGACTCGATGATCTTTAAGGTCTCTTCCAACCCAGTCAAATAAAAAATAAAAGAAAACCAAAAAAACCAACCAAAACAAAAAAACTTTTGAAATGTCACTTGTAAGTGCAGTTGGCTTACCTTGCAACAAAGTACTATGCTGTGGGGAGGAGGTAACCTTAGCTCTGTTCAGGGTGCAGGGAATAAATCTACAGCTGCTAGAGCTCCAGTGACATTAATGGAGAGCTGTGAAAGTGGCTAAGTGTGGTTGTTTCAAAGGAGATGAAACTTAATCCATTTTTTCAGGCGTCTGTGCAGAATATGCTTTATCAAGAAGTTGGAATGGATTTGATACTTTCTGGAGGTTGTTATCAAGAGCTTGTTCATTCCTAATGAACCTTGTTGATTTGTTTAGAGATCTTCATTTTGGGTGGAGCTTTATGTTCAAATGAAATATACAGCAGTACCAGACAACTGAAGAACCTTCTATTCAAGCTCTTTTTGAGGGGAAGAACATGGTTGAACATTTTTCTAAAGAAATGGTTTCTTTCTTTTCTAAATGAAATCAGTTATAAGACTGAATCCACCTAACTAATCACAGCAAAGCTCCTGCCTCTCCTGAATTCAGTTTCTGGAGGTGAAATGCCAAGAGGGATGTAAAACTCAGAGCTGAGGGGATCCCTGGCCACCCATCAGAACAGCTATCTGACTCTGCTTTCAGCTGTTTGTGGCTGGTTTAGTCTTCTATGCTCAAGCAGATCGAAGAGTTGAGCATGTTTCTGTCCTAGGGACGTTTCTTCCCGGCTCCAGAGCATCAGCTCTGCATCTTATTGCTCCCTGAACATGTTTCATTGACAGTGGATTCTCTATTTTGAGTAAAATAGGTAGGACAGTAGGTAGCATTGTGTGATTTCCCTTGTGCTGTCCTCCCAGCTCACCAGTAATGAATGACCAAGCGTCTCATCATGGACAAATAGCATTGGAAGTGTTTGTTTGTTTGTTTTGGTGAAAATGTTATGCCAGAAATGAAGCTTCACAGAAAGACCAGTGATAACCCCATGCCACTCATACAAGTCTTGCCACCTGGACCACAGCCAGACCGTTTTTCTGTCAGTGATGCTAAATGCCATACGTTTCCTTAATAATTAATCTTGCAACAAAAAGACTCAAGTTTAAGCATGTGTTTCTGCTTTACAAACAGCTCCTTGAACATGTGCTGACTTTGCAGCTGCTTCCTGCACTCTGACTTCTGTAATTAGAGCAACTGGCCAGCCCAGCTAATGATATTAAACTGACTGGTCTAGAATGTCATTTATCTCAAGGGTTTAATTTGCTGAGTACAGGGCAGCACAATACAAGGTTTGCATGTGTTATGGCTGTAACTTGATTTTTTTAGCTCTTGTTGCTAAGTTACAATAAACTGTTATCACAGTAAATTGTCTGCATTTGAATGGACTAAGATTCCACCTGAAAGGAGCCACCCAGATGAGAATTGATAATATACTGATGTCTCAGAAGAAAGGAAAATAACGCAGAAAAGCCCAGTTTGTGAACAGGGTAATTTTGTATTCTAGACATTAGCCAGACAAGCTCAAAAATAGCTGCTCAGACCCCAGAGACTATGACATGTGCTTCACTAGCAAGTGAGTAAGAGCTGGTATACAATAAATAGGTGCTAATTTAAAAATAAATTACATTAATATTATCAACTTTTAATGGAACCACAATGATCTGTTGTCTGAATTGTACTTTAGAATTACTTTCCTTGGAAATAATGTGATACCCTTGCAGTCAGGCACTATATCTAAATGCTAGGAAAAAGAAGTAAATTTTTTAAAAAAGTATCAAAGTCTCTGCACTAGTCTAAATTACTAGAAATAATAAAACATAATGTTGGTAAAAGCTTCCCACTTTTACAAGTGGAAAATTGTGCCATATTCTGATGGAAAATTATGTAGAATCCATGCTGACACATCAACATGTTGTCCTACCTCTTCCCGAAGCTCTGTTTTAAATTCCTGAAAATTCTCTGAAAGAAGAACCTTTTTTTCCCCTAATCTATTTTAAAGAGTGCATGGAGAGGGTAGCAGCTAAAGGGGAGTGTTTATTGGTGCCATGTTTGAGTTCATTCCAAAAATATTCATGCTGGGTCAATGGATTGTGGTTCTTGGTGGCTGCTGGGAAGTTGAGTGGTGGTTTTTTTTGTTAGTTGCTGGTACCTGTTTGGTCACCTCCATGGGTGTGATCAATGTGGGAGGTGTCATCTTCCTTGAGCAGAGAGTCCTTTTCATGGCAGTAATGTCAGGGCAGTTTTTTTTTAAAGGGTTTAAAAGTCAGCTCTTAATAAACCTATTGCCAGTACACAGAAGGTCTGAACAAATAGAACATGTAGGATATTGCAGAGAAACACCAAAATAATGTAGGAAACACAGATAAATTCAGTTGCAGTTGTGACTCTTTCCACAGTACAGAAAACCTGTAAACCAAACCAAATGTCTTCCACTGCAGTTATACCATTAAAATCCAAAGGTGAGATCTGGGATTCTGCAACATGCACTAGCTGCTCTGATGCTCTGTTTATAGGTCTAGAAAAATATGATCCTGGGCTAATTTTAAAGGTGTCACCCTCCAAAGAAAGCCATTTGCTAAAAAGCATTGGATTCACAGAAATGAAGCTGTAGACATTCAGTGAAAGATTTCCATTAAAATCAGAACGAAAACTGTCAATCAGCCCCAGCAGAAACCTGCTTAGATAACTCTGCTAGAAATACTCTACCTCCTCAGAAATTGCAAGAAGAGTATTTTGCCAGGATTTCAGAATGGGGAGAAACACCTTCTCCCTTTACTTTAAATTGTTGTGCCAGAGACATTTACTGTCCTTGCAAAAACCCTCCTGCAACGCTGAATTTTTGATTCACAGCAGAAACGGCAGAGAGGAATGCAGACAGAACATGTAGTGCAGCACTGCCTGTGCTCCAGCAGACTTGCTGTGGTGCTTCCAGTGAGCACTACTTTTGGAAAGCCCGAAAATGGATCGCATCTATAGGAGATGAGAGGGGGAATGACAGGGGAGCGTTTCTGGGGACGGTGGAATTTCAACTCATTAAAGTGATGAAACAACTGCTGTGGGAATGAATCCACAAGGAGTCCATGACAGACGCCTGGTACGCTCCATTCCCAGCAGCACAACACAAAAGCCTCATCATTTAGCAAAACTGAGGAGCTTCTTGTATCCACGGGAGCAGGTGGTAGTGCAGCCGCAAAAGTTGCGTTAAGGGCAGAAAAGGCAGTCACTAGGCTGTATTTTGACCTGCCGTCCGTCCCCCCGGGGTGGCTGGGTGGTGCACACAGGGCTGACACCAGAAAGACACTATGATGGCATGTAATGTCAGGTGCTCACACACACACCGAATGAGTTCGTGCCGGTGCCAGCTTTCCTACACAGCCTGGCACCCTCCAAGCCTTGGGGGGCTGCGGGGTAAAAAAAGACACTTAAATCTCTTACCTTGGTCTAGTCCAGTGTAGCTTTTTGGTTGTTCTCCGTCCACTACCAGAAAAAGAGGAATTAATGCCAGATTCCAGTGAGTCATCCTAAACGGCAGAGTGGGCTCGCTGCTCGCACGGGCTGCGGGCTGCCTGCGCGGTGTGACAGCGGCGGGCTGCCCGGGGAGCGAGCGTGTCCCATTCTGCAGCCTGCGGCGGGGGAGAGCCGGGGGAGGCGGCGGCGGGAGGGAGCCGGGAGCCGGGAGCGGCGGGAGCGGCGGGAGCGCGGAGCGGGAGCAGGCAGGGCTGTACCATGTGCGGCGGCTCCCGGCCCGCCCGCTGCCCGGCCTCGCAACGCGCTGCCCCCAAGTTACTTTCTAATATCAGATGCACTCCGCGATTCCGGAGCCTCCCTGCTCCTGTCTCCTCTGTAGTCGGTGCTCGGAGGAACTCCTCGGCATTTCGGCGGTTACATTATCCTCTCTCTCCTTTGGAGGCTGGCGCGGATGCTCTGTGCAGAATACGCTCAGCAAAGGAAGTCTGTGGCTGTGTGAAAAGCGGCACTTGGCTCCTTGCAGCAATTTTATAGGCTGTTTGTCTGGGAGTGGGAAACCGAGGGCAAGGGCGGTAATTCTGGCATCAGAGGGGAAAAAAATAGGAGAAGATGTTTGGAGCCACAAAATTGTACACGAGATAAACTGGGGAGAGAAACATTTCTTGGTTGCTCCTAGGAGAACAAGGCTGGGATAATTTCTGATTCTCTGGTTTATCATCTCAGGACATGTTTCTGCAGATCAGAGATTGGTGCTAAAGACAGAATCCCTCCTGGGGATTCCCAAAATAATTTTCAGGAGGAAAAATGAAGCTGTTAGAGTGGGTTACTCGCACTAAATGGCAAAGATTTCTCTGGGCAAACACAGCTAGTTTCTAATCACCGTAAGTCTCCAAAGTATGGCTTAATAATTCCAATGCACTCACACCTCTTGTATGCATAAGTTTGTTTATACAGATATTGTCTTAGGAAGCTAATAGAAGACAGCTTCACAGAAGTTGGTGGGGGCTGTAAATACTTTAGTGTCACTAGAAAAGTGTAAAAAAACATTTAGGTTCTCATTGTTGGCTAACTAGATTGCTAAATCTGGAAGGCTTTTGTGGGCTTTTGAATGGCCTTTATTAAATTATTTGTACTACTACCTTTGTGTCAAGCTATGCTCAGATGCTCTGAATATTTGTCAAATTTATCTGTGTCTAAAAACGGTCGTGGTGTTTGATATTTTATATTGCTGCAATGTGACTGTATGTGGAAGACCTTAATCCTGAATAATTGGTACAAAATTCCCCAAGAAAACTAGGAAAGTAATTACAGCAAAAGGTGAAAGAGCTAAGATAGGTATACATTCTTAATTAGAAAACTGAATGAAGGATAGTCCAAATGATTGTACCACTTAAATATCCATTAGGTGTTCTGCGTGTGTTTCCCTCTGCAGAGTACAAAATGTTTGGGTTTTTTTTATTCTGGTCTTATTGGATAAGGATGGTCCTGTGAGAGAGAGATATGAGTTCTTCAGATATTTTTTTAACATTTGATTTAATTATATATATACTTCTGACTGTGCTAAAGGTACTAGGGATTTACTGGGCTCTAATTCATAATGAAGCAGAACTGCAGCCCACATCCAAGAGCTTAGGAAATGTTTCCTTAGGCTGATTGCAGGCAAAATCCTACTTTGGGGGGTTTTTTCCCCTGAAAATTTGAACCAATATGGCAACCTTCTTTTAACCCCATTAATTTCCACATCTAACTCTGCTTGGTGGCATGAATAGTAAATACCTGTGAGCCATGTGCTGCTGTAGAGTATAAGGAGACTTCTCCTTCAGCCTGTGAGTGAACAGCATGAAGTATATCCACAATAGTATTTAATCTGAACTGTCTGTGGACCTAAATTCCTCGGGAGAAATAATCTTTGGTACTGCTGGGCAGTGGCCATGGAGAAGTGCATCATTCTCAGCTGTGTTTAGGATGTCTATCCAGGATTCATTCAGGTCTCAGAAATCAACCAGAATTGTAAGTGTATTCAAGGTGCAACAGATCTCAAGGGGAAAATGGTTGGGTAGGAGAAGAAAAAGATTTTGTGCCATGGAGGACACCTGCTGTAACAAAGCTGTGCTTCAGCCACTCTGTGTGGTACTGGAATTGTCCCTTAAGAGCCTGCACCACTGGGAATATTCAGTGGAGAGAGACAGGGCAGGGACAGGTATCAATGGCAGAGGATATAACCAAATTTTAAAACTCGTTTCTCTGAGGTGGCAGACGGCAGTGGCTGAAGCTGGGTGTCCTCCACAGCAGGACAGGAGTGACTAAAGAGCAACTAAAGTGACTGTGACTGACATTCTTGCACATCCAGAGAACCACAGACCTGGTAGCTTGTTCTTTAGTACAGTTCCTTCTACCTTTCACATTGATAGCAATGTCACTAAATCACCCACTCATGATCATATCAATAAGACATTAACATTGTTATAAAAGTGATCATGAAAAGAGTTTAAAAACAGGAAGAACTCCCTTATATCTTTCTATAGCCTTGTCCTTTAAATTCCTAAGGGGATGCTTTATTAATTCTTTGCAAATTCTATTCTCCATTGAAATTTGACCCAGTGCAAGAGGTTAGGGAAGAATAGACCCAGCTGGCTGGGAGGATTGCTGCTATTGTTTTGTCAATGACTGTTTTTGTCAGAGTAAATATGGAGTAAATTCCAATTCCAATTAAACTTGTAAAGCTACATATTACAGAAGCTGCATGAGTAAAACTCTCTCAGATGTCTATTTATTTAGAAGATCTAGCTGATGACAGGAGCATTATTTTCTGGAGCAGTTGATTGACAACCTTCTTCAGATCAGAGAGTGAAGATTTGCATATGCCAGAGTAGTCCTTAGGTTACTTATTGCCAAAATAATTGGGAGTTTTTGCTGCAGAGATAACGAGCAGGTCAAAATTCAAATTGACTTGTAAGTCAGAAGTTGGCAGTGTTGCATACAAAAACTTGTAGTGCAACTGCACTTGCCTGTAGCTGCCATAAAGCCCAGGCTGCCCAAGGAAGCTGTGACATCTCTACCATTGCAGTATTCAAAACCATCTCAGACAAACACAGAACACAGGATGGCATCCAGGAAAAAAAAAAAAAAAACAAAAACAAACAAAAACAAAAACAAAACAAAACAAAACAAAACAAAAAAAAAACAAAAAAAAACCCAAAAAAACCCCAAAAAACCACTATTTTTACTTAGAATATGGTTACTGTGATTTTCTTTCTCCCCACATGCTGAATAGTCACAGAATAGACAAATGGAATGAGGTCAGAGTTGGTCCTTTTCCTTGACTTATCATTGAATGCAACAAAATGGACTTGATGATCTCAAAGGTGCTTTCCAACCTAGTCAATTGTGTGATTCTGTGAAAATCACATCATTGCAGAATCACACTTTAGACTGGTCAGTTTTGTCTGTTGAGTGGCTGGGTGCCTTCCAAGAAATGACCAAAGTCTGTGGAATGCACTGATTTTCCTGAGCTCTTCTGAAGCAATGTAACCCATGTACTTGTTTCTTACCCTCCCATATCCTGCTAAAGTTCATCCCCTCAGAATTCCTTATATATTGATACAAATAATGAGAGGACAAAGCATTTTTCATTTTTATTTTGCCTTTTTCTTTCACAGACATATACTTCTGTGCTTAGTCACTGTTAAACAGCCACACGTAACTCAAAACTTTGCACCCCAATTTAGGTGCTGAAAATTTTATTTTAAACTCCAGTAAGAAATTCCAAGCATTAGACCTGCTACATCTTCTCTCCCAAGCATTATTTTGAGGTTAAAGTAATGAAATTTGAGTTATGGAAAGTAAAATAGACTTGAGAGTAACTTTAACCTTGAGTGTTAAGGGCAAACCCACTGCAGTGGTGATCTGCTGTGTACAGAAACCATTGACTTAAAATGAGCAATTCCAGAATGCAAAACCACTACAAAAGTTGTATCTGTACTTTCTTCAGTTGGCAGCCCAAAATATTACATTTGATGTTAGAAATGTATTTCTATTCAGGAATCTGAACTTACTGTAATACCAGTGGGTTTTTTTGAATGGCATTTATTATGTCCATATGTCTGTAATTATGAAAAATTATGTTTTCAAAGCCAATTAAATAAATGGTATGAATGATTACTTTGGCTGAAAAGGTGGCTGCACACAGCTGCCATTAGCTGTGTGTAGATATTTGTGTTTCTGTTTACTTTTGAAGTGTGAAGAACCACATGGAGACAGAACACAAGACCATGTCAAAAAAAAAAAAAAAAAAAAGACATTTTTTATGTAGATCTGTAGATAAATAAGCTGTAATATTAACTGGAGAGAATTTTTCATGGTTGCTGAAGCTGGTGGAAGAGCTGAAAATGGTAATTTTTTTCCAATTCCATTTTGTGAAAATATTAAGATTTTTAAAATCACTCTTTAGAAAAAAGGTACTGAATTGGATTGATTTCATTCCTATTCCACAATGCAGCTCAACCTCAAGTTTTTTGGTTTTGCCTGCACTCTCTGAATGCTCCAGTGCTATGGATTTCTGAGCTGCTGTCATCATCCTACTGCAGTAGTTTAATATTTTTGTTGTTAGGAAGTTTGGGGCCGGTTTCTTTGCCTGATGTCTAACTCAATCCCTCACCAAAACAGCCCTGACAAAATACATTGATTGTCTCTCTTTGTCCTCATCATGGGTAAAGGGAGCTGATTAATTCTTTTCTGTTCCTGCAGCAGCCTTTTAAGCAATTGTTGTGTCTGCCCACATCTCAGCTTATGAGGTGGGCAACCCATCTCTGAAAACATTTGCCTCTCACTCTGTCTCACATGAGAGGATACTTCAGAAAACAGAGGGATGCTCCTTCCTACAGGGTGTTCAAGTGAACTTAATTCTCCAGTGCTGTACCAGTGACTCAATCTCCCTGCATGGCAAGGAGATGATCTCGGGTTCCTAAAGCAATAGCCTTGACACATAATGTGCACTACCTGATTTACAAGGATGCTGAGCCCTTGAAAACGGATTTTATGAAGTGTTTTTAATACTGTAGCTTAGTTCGGTTGGAGTTTCCATTGTGAAACAGTGTTTTGGTGTCTGCAGCATCCTGAAAAAAGATCCCTTTGGTTTGGTTGTTTTTAAGGACCTTTTAAGAGCCCTAATTTTATTTTTTCTTTCTCTATTAAATTGGGACAAAAATATGTTGGCCATTGGCAATTTTAGAAGACTAATTAATATGTGGTTATAAAACCAAAACTCTTAACATTTATCTGGAACCGAGAAAGATGCACATCTCTAAGGATGTGAAAAATTCTTTGACAATTTTTTTTTTAAACTGAAAAATTGACAGTCCATTCAAATGCTGGGCTAGCACTTCTTTCTTCCTCCTTTCTCACCAGAAATGTGTTCAGTTTGGGAATAGTTGAAATAGCTCATCCAGATTAATGAAAATTTGCCTCAGCTGAATGATGGATTCTGAT
Source organism: Onychostruthus taczanowskii (assembly GCF_017590055.1). NCBI lineage: Eukaryota > Metazoa > Chordata > Aves > Passeriformes > Passeridae > Onychostruthus > Onychostruthus taczanowskii. The sequence goes on along the minus strand of NW_024499462.1, from coordinate 8,128,834 downwards.
GCAGCCAGTGTTTGCAGTTAAGATCCTTCCTGCAAACCAACTTTATATTTATACCTTAAATTGAATGACAAAGGGTCCATCCCTGACTCAGAGGAGTTGGGAAGTCTGCCATGTCAGTTGTTGTTCCAGAATACTAAAAGGTTTCATTTCAGATTGCCATAGAACCCAAATAAATTTTAAGTTTAAAATAATCCCAAAAGCCCAAGGAGTCTGCTGTCAGGGGAACAGATATTTCAATAGGGAGTATTTACGTGGGTTCAGGGATAAATTGGATGCCTTTTCTCAGCAGTACACTTTGGTTTTGCTCTTATCAGAGGCTGGCATGAGTGATTGTCTGCTGTTTATTCAAAAGCATTAAAAGTGCCCTGTGGCGAGTGCACTCCTGCTGACGAATACTCAGACTGATATTTGGGCAGTGCTGACTGTTCCAGAAACTTGAGGTACCTCAAACTGTGTATCCAAAATGGGAAAATGTACCTCTGATTTCCTTTTCTTGTAACGGTGATATCCATGAGGACCTGTCTCTCAAAATCTTAGTGCTCTCCCTAAAACACTGTGGAAGCATCTCTCAACCCCACACTAGCAATTCTCACTTTGAATCGTTTTTGATTCATGTAGTGTGGGACCAGATTCAGAAGGAATTAAAATTTCAATGTTTTATTTTGTTAGTGAAATCAGTTAATTTCCATCAGAAGAATATAATTATATATTAGAATTAGTTGTTCAGAGGCCAGAAATTCTGCGGGGTTGGTATCTGCTGTTAGCAAAACATTTACATACCTTTAGCCCTGGAAGGATAGTTAGTAATATGTTGTTTGGTATCTCCCTGACAAGTAAAGCTTAGAAAATGCAGCTTGCTTCACTGAGCTGGCTTTTGTTGCTGCAGAATTGGTCCTTGTTGCCAACCAGTTTGCTTCTGTAGGGGAAGGTATTAACACAGAATTGCCAAGCACAGTGGCTATTTTGGACTCTAGAGGCAATGAGAGGTTAAAAGGTGTGAAGGAGGGTTCCAGCTACCTGGTTTTGATAGCCCATGCATCCCAGAAATTTAATTACATATTAACGGCTACTTTCCATGCTATTAATGCTGGCAAATGGTCTGTGAGGGAGATGGTCTCAATTAGCCCTTGCATTAACTTTTGTCATTAATGTGTGTCAGTATTGATGCTTTTAATTGCATGAGACTTGAGGAGAGCTGGAGCTATCACACAGGGATGCCTGGTTTGACTGAAGTCTGGCCTCTCAGGTCACAGCAGTGCAGAACAATTGGGTTTGGTTTAAAAAAAAAAAAAAGTACAGAAATAGGGCAACCAGCTGAAAGAGATATTCTATTTTTACAACACAAGCAGTGGTTTAGAGCTTGCTGTTATTTCTGAGTAAACCCACCTTTTGTAAGGAAAACGAAACTTATCTGTGACTTTGTTTTAAAATGCTAGTAAAGTTCACATTGGTTTTCTTGTCTGTCCTCCATTTACTTTCTGTTGACTCTCTCTTTCTGCCCCTTCCTCCATCCCTCCCAGTGGCTCAGCCTCTGAAAGATTTCCTGCCTTCCTGTTGGATACATTAGGCATCACAGTGACAGCATAGCCCAGTCACCATGGCATCAGGCTCCTTTCCAATGCAAGCAAAATTTCTGGGAAAAATTTAAGTTCCAGATAATTCTGCTTAAAATCTGATTTTTGAACAGGAAACACAGGACTGAGAAAGATCTGCTTGGAGTATGGGATATCTTAGAATTGGTTTAATGCATTCATTAAAGAAGTGCAGTATTTTCAAGCTTACTGAATAGATGTATTGAAGTCACAGTGATAGATGGTTTTCTGGTTTTAGGATAAAATACTATTTTGAAATAATTCACCTTTTAAAATTATAGATGTACTCTTAAATCCATCTGCTTTCACCTGAAGATTACGTATTATTGAAGCCAGGGTATGTAATCTCAGTTTCTTAACATGTCCTTTGTTAAGTGTGTGACTTTTCCTCTTCTCTGGTCGTGCTAGAGACCTGCAGAGCAGGATAGTTAATGTTATTTGCTAACCTTGTTTATGCATTTATAATTTCACATATTAGCTCCTTTGCAGTCTGGGTCAGGGGTCATCCAGGACTGTTACCCTCATACTACTTCTTTAAGTTTTGCTTCCACATCCATGTGGATGGTTCCATTTCAGTATGGATTCAGATGCTTCAGCTGCTGTTTCACCAGTCTAGAAAAAAGGCAAAGGATTTATTTAACTTTTCCTGATCATCTTCCAAATGTGTGACTAATGATATTTTTTTCAGTATAATTTCCAGATTTATACTAACTTGACTTTCAACAATTATTATCTTTCCTATAGCAATTTTAAAAAATAGATAATATTTGTCTCTACTTTTTTGACATCCAAAGTGTACCATTGCTCCTTTTTTTTCCAAACCAACTTGCTATTACTCCATGTAATAATATTTTCCAGTCTAAGACTGCTTTTCTCCAAAGCCAGTCTAAGAAAAAAGGAAAGGCATTTGTCAGTTTCAAAATAAATAAATATCTGGAATATCATTGTTAATTCTCACTACCCCCGCCCCGCTCTCTTTCACTTCATTTCCACCTGGAAAATTAGTCTTCTAGAACACAAATCTTGGTTCTTTTTGTGCCTCTAGTTATAATACAAAGATATCTAGGTGCTTATATTCTGTCCTGATGATATGTGAAGCTGTCTCAATTTTCCTCCAGAAGCACCTCTATATAATCATTCCCTATGGGCCTATTATATAAATTGACTCAGGTTTATCCATAGTGTGGTTTCAGGAGCAGAAATGCTGCCTAATTCTTAAGATTTTTATAAATCTAATTATATTTGTAATCTTTTATATAATTTATTTTTATGTATTGATATTTATGTCAAAATAATTTCATATTTTATTCATTGCAAATTCACCAGTTTGTTTCTAAGCTTTAATAAACTTGTATGTAAGGAGAAAACTTCCTTGCACATGCTCCTAAAATATCTTTCAAGAATGGATTAATGGATTAACTAATTAGAATTGTTCACTTTCTTCTAAGTTTTATTTATATGGTAGTAAATCCTATCTGAAACTAATAAACAGGAAAAAAACTTCTTCAGGGAAGATCACTTGCAAACCTAAACTGAGCTCTGTTAACTGAAAAGCTGTAAAGTTCATAGAAGGTTAATTTTTATGGAGTTATTAATCAAAGTGAAAACACTACTCTGCAATGCACATGATGGGTTTGTTAGACTAGGTTTGTGTCAAAGTTATAATATGACTTTTTAAAAGGGAAAACTATTTTTCCTTTTTTCCCCCTTGCACATGAACATACATGAACACACACAAATCTTTTCAGACAAGTGCTCAGCCTAGAAAATCATGGTCAAGCTGATTAGAGTTTGGTAAAGTCGAAAAAGTCTTATAATGGGGAATTTGGAGGAAAGCTTTATTCTGTCTTTCTAATATTTTTTCCTTTAAAATGTACTATCATAGTCAGTGACCCTATAAAAAATAAAGTAACAGCAAAAATTGATAATAGTTCATGCAATTAACTCTAAACCAAGTGCAATGTACCTATTTTTACTGAGAATTGGGAAATCTTGTTGAAAGGTGTCATGCTCGACTGTTACATGTATTGGTCAGAAATGGTTTGTAGTAGCAGGAATATAATTCTATATAATGGCAGAAATGGAGAGAGGTGTGATGAGGCTGACAGCTGGATTGATGGTGACAGTTCTGAGTGTGCTGTTTCTTAGCCTTGCCCAATTATGACATTTGGATGCCATTTTTAATTTTCACAAATTTGACCCAGAAGATATGGTAGTGTGAGTCTTTCCAACCTCATCAAGACCAGACATGTACATATGTTAGAGAAGCCATGGCTGTTTCTTTTAGTTATCTAATTGAATGGTGAGAGGTATTTAAGTGCAACTGTATTCCTGTAATGCATATTTGAGTGCTAGAGAGAAATATTTTCCCCTGGCTGCTGAGTAAGTTTGCATTGATTTTTTTTGTTTTCAATGCAGAAGTTGCAATCAGTGTTTTAGTAAGTATGGTAAGATTTTAAATAGAAATAATCTGGGTAATTTCCTTAAAAGGAGAAACCTGAAGAGTTTTGTCAGATCATGTGCTAATTTTGATATCTGCAGAACTGGAAATCTGAACTTCCATGCTTAGGATGCTGTTGATAAAATTTTTAAAATGCATCTTTTCGTGGGTGTTGATATAACAGTTAAAACTGAACAAAACAGTTATTAACTTTTCTCAGGTGTGGCATCCAGCAGTTAGAATTCTGTCTTGTCCTTGTCCTTCATACACTGAGGTGATCATGCTAATACAGATCAGAAGAATAAACTGTAAAATTAAATGCTGATAACTTACGTAAGCCTCAGTGTTTTAGAAGTTTAACCCAAACATCTGTCTGCTATTTCTGCAACAACATTGTATTCTCCTTCCAAAATAGTTCAAGTAGTGGAAAAATAATCATAATATTAATGTTAAGTGGAGCTATTTGTACATCCAAGGCTTGCAGTGGAGGCAAATATTTCCCATTTCCTTTTATTATTCTGGTCAGAGAGAAGCAATAACTAAAGCCGAGTGACTCTGGACTTCCATCCAGCTTTGGGAACTACTTGAGGAGTCCTTCTGTCTGGCCAGCGCAGAGCTCTTTCCACACCAGAGAACAATAGAATCATAGAATGTTTTGGGTTGGAAGGGACCTTAAAGTCATAATCTACTTCCAGCCCCCCAGCCAAGGGCAGGGACACCTTCCACTAGGTCAGGTTCCTCTCAGAGTCCCATCCAACCTGGTCTTGGACCTTCCAGAGCTGAGGCCTCATCACCATATGAATAAAGAATTTCTTCCTTACTTCTAAGCTAAATTCCTTTAGTTTTAAACCATTTCCCTGTTCCTGTCACCATCTGCACGTGTCAAAGGTCCCCCTCCCTCTTCCATTGTAAGCTGCTCTTAGTGCTGGCAGGCTGCAATGAGGCATCCTTGGAGCCTCCTTTTGTCCACGCTGGCCATGCCCAGCTCTCTTAGCCTGCCTTCAGAGCAGAGGGGCTCCAGCCTCTGATCCTCCCTGTGGCCTCCTCTAGGCTCCCTGCAGCAGGTCCTTATGCTACATTTGTAATCGTTTTGATTTTGCACATAGCTCAGAAATAATAGTTATTAATTTGACTGGTTTATGGCTAAAAAGATGATTGCTAGCCGAGATGATAAGATCAGCTGTCAGCAGGCCTTTCATTGGCAGGGAAGGGACAGCAGATGCTCAGGAGAACAGATGTGTAAGAAGAGCTACACCCAGGGAACCACTTGAATCAAACCATCTTTTATTAGCCATGGACAAATCACATGGCTGCTAAGAAGCCTTTATTAGCACTACTTTCAATTTTGCCACCAAAAATATCTGTGCTTGGAGCTGCTGAGCATGTCCCAGTTTGTAAGACTGGGCTGTAGCAGTCCTGATGGATTTTGGCTGTGCTGTTCTCCAGGAACAGACAGACAGGCTGTAGCCCCAGCCACCAAGCTGCTGTCCTGTTTGTGCTCTCTCTGTGCTCAGGAATCTGCATCCCATGGGAACAGGACATGCAGGAGCTGTGAACAGTTTACTTTATTAAGTAAATTTACTTAATAAAAGAAGTTAATTAAACATCTTGCATGGGTAACCTCTTTCAGTGGAGGCTTTTGGAAAATTTATTCCTTTTCCTTTTCATTGCTTTTCTTTGACTGATACTTTGTTCCATTGAATTCCAGATTCAGTCCATCTGCATTAAAAATGATTTCACAATTTCTAGTCAGAAAGTGAATATTAGGAGAGGCTTTGAAATTGGAAAGTATAAATCAGGAGAGGTTCTTTGATTCAGGGCTTTCTCAAAAAGCCCAAACAAACTTGGTTAGAGGTGTTGATTGGGTCCTTTCTCTTTCTTTTGTGGTTTTGTTTGTCTATTTGGTTCAATTTTTTTAATCGTTGTTATGTTTTTATTCCCCAACTAGCTAATATTTCTCCAGCATACAATGAAAGTTTGAATCTGTTTACTTAAAAGAAAATTTGTTTTGTAAATGAAAGGTGTCATTAATATTTATTTTACAATATCAGCATTTGAGACTTCAAAGACATGGTCTTTCTAAAGAAAAGGGGAGAATATGGTCATATTTTCCTGTAAAAGAAATGTTGCTATTTTTCCATATAGGACCTGTATGAATTGAAAATATGTGAAACTTTAAAATACATTGATATAAAATTTACCAATCTTAGTTTCCATGCACCCCACCTCAGCATGTTAATTTGTTGAACCAACTCTTCCATGCTTCAAAATGTCCAAGAAACTGATTAGACCTCAAATCTGTGTTCTGTTCCCTGACTTTGCAGTTATCTTTTCAATTATCTCAAATTTATCTTTTTGTTCACCTGGTTTTGTGCCATTTTTCAGTTAAATGTGATTTCATTTCTTCTGCAAATGATGTTTGATTAGAAGGAATAATTTGTTTTCTCTGTGAGTATTTCTCAATTAACTGATTAGCAAGTTTGGCTGGGAGGTTTTTGTCATTTTTTTTCTGCTTCAATGTTCTTTCCCTGTTTGAATCAGAGGTTTCAAGAATCCCCATCACATTATTTCTTTTTTGGTATCTGCTTCTTTTTAAATACCTGAATGCTCAATTAATTTATAATAATATCAGCAAATAACAATAGTTTTGGTTTGCTTATTTATCAATTTCATTTTGTTTGAAAGTCTGTTTTTTGAAAGAAAGATTTTTCTCGAAGATCTAAGGGTCAGCTACCATTCTTTTTTGTTTCACAAAAATGTATGTCTTCCGTCTCATCAGCAAAACAGCATAAAACATCTGAATATGGGTTTTAAAAACTGTCAAAGAGTCTTAAAGGAAATATGCTTTTTTCACATATGATGTTATATATAAATATAAATATATAAATATAAAAATATAAATATAAATATAAATAAATATATATAAGCTGCATTAAATCTTCCTGTTATTTGGGAAGGCGTTTTTTGTAATGATTTTTGCTTTGTGATTTATGAAAAATATTGAGGTAAGTAATCAACATCTAAATCCTTCCTTCAAACTGAAAGGGCTGTTTATATGTGAGAAAAGTGTATCTGCTGTTTAGGAGATGAAGCCGTGTACAGGCTATAATGTTCCTTTTCCCAGTCATGCAGTTGAATAAATGACCCTTAGTGGCTATCACTATTACATCAGTGTAAACATGAAAGGTGACAACCTGCTTTTATTAAAGACGTTGGCAATGCTTCAGGTGACCTCACAGAACTAGAATATGGGAGTAGAACAAACATCTCAGAATTACGTGCTGAGAAATAAAAACTGCACTTCTGTTTCCACAAGGAAAAATAACCATGGAAGTTCAATAGAGGAACTATTTTATTGCAGAATTCTGCTTACCTCTCTTTTTAGTATGCCTGTCTCAGCTGGATGAAATTTTTGAGTCTTTATATACTCATTAGTACTGAGCGTGTAGCTCTTCATGAAAGGAGAGCTGAAACCCAACTAGCTGATCCTGTGAAAAAGTTTCCACAGCTTTGGAAAACGAGCTGGAAACTGCAATAAAACTGACAGGTTTTTGGATTATAATTTGAAAACTTTTTTTCATTGATATTATGGAAGAAGATACTAACACAGAACTTTAAAATCTGCACTTGCAAATCTCCCTGCGAACTCTGGTCGAGTTGCTTTACTGTCTGAGATGCATGTTTGAGTGTGTATAATTTCATAGATTAAACCCACAGGCTATCAGTTTCCCTCTGTCTAATAAACATGAACTATGCAGAATTGATTTTGCTTGGCCAGTTTCAAGATGAAAATGTACTTTTATCTATTTTTCTGAAGTGTTTATTGAGGTCATTTCACATACTGAAGCAGGAGGGGTAAATATTCAGTATTTTCATGAGATACATGAGCAGCAAGAGGATAAAATATTGCTTGAATGACTTGGCCTCCACCAAATTAATTCAATCTCAATGAAAAAATGAGACTGGGAAAAAAATGCGTGCAAGACAAAACACAAGCCCAAGAGTCTAAAATTTTTCATAGGCTTCATATAACACTGTCTTTCATCTTCCCTTTTGCACATTATTCTGGAAAGTGCACTGCACTGCCACCAAATGTTGGGGTGGAGGAAAAGAAGAACCCTTTAGGAGTTTTTTTCTTCCATCTTTTTAGTGCTGATCTGAGTCCCTCTGTGTTGCTATTTGCCCTTCAGCTGCACAGAGACCTAATGCAGCTGAAAAAGCCAAGCTTGACTCTGCAGGACTAACCTGAGCATGGCTGGGCTCTTCAGCTGCTCATCTGAGACATCAGAGCCTCCTCTGAAATTGATCTCATCATCCTTTTGGGCCTCCTTCTAACTGGATTGTTCCAATCAGCAACAGAATCTGCAATAATGGGGATTTGAATAGTATTTCCCTACTATCACTTAAAGATGCATTGCAAAGGCTATAAAGGTTGTCTGACTTTTGACCATTTTTTTGTAAAACCTTCTGCCCTCACATTTACTCAAAGGTGTCAAACATTTTCTATTCCCATCATAAATGGCTGAAATAGAGAATTTTTTAAATTCGGTGCGACATTCGCTGCATCACTTGATTTTGAACGCTTTGCTTAATCTGCTTCTAAAAGTTTGTTTGGGCCACATTAGCATTTGAGTTACCTAAATAATTTTTTTTTTGTGTGTCCGTGTGGGAGAGAAGGAGTATTAGTGTATTTTTTCCAATATCTACAGTTATTGATCAATGTAAATCTGGAACAGTGGTAGGGAAGCAAGTTTAGTGATGTAGGACAGCTTTTATGGACATGTCTCTGCTGATAGGGACTGGAACAAAACCAGAAAATTCTAGAAAATTTTTAGTGACGTATAAAAAGCTATACTAGAAAACAAAATACCTGCACTTAAATATTTTGTGGTTATATATATCACATATAACATTTTCTCCAAAGCTGATTCTCTGTTTGCTGAATAAATATATTTACCACTGTTTAAATTATTATACAGTATATGGTACCAGTAGCAATTTCGCTCAGGCAGGGATGAGTTAAAATAATTATTATAATGGAATTTTAACATTCCTCAGCTCTTGAATATTTGGTTTCTACATTAACAGGGTTTTTATTAGAGGAGCTAGAAATAGATATGACGACCTTGGAGAGCTTCAGGATTTCTGTTTGCCTTATGAATTCATCATGCTTCCTTATCTACTAAGAGAGGCTGCTAGCAAAATCAGTAGTTTACTATCAGCTAGATAATCAGAAATTATGCAGGTTGATACAGAATACATGTTTTCAGGTCCCATACATATGCTTTAATAAAAATAGATTTAAACTGACTTTTAAGCCCCATACTTTTTAATTGGTATTGCATCAATTTAATACCATAATAAAATTGTTATAGCACAGAAACCTTATGTATAACATTTTCATCAGTAAGTGCCAGACCTGAGGTGTCACTTAAGCCAACCATGAATATTTGTTTTTATGTTTAAAACAACTAGAAAAAATAGTCTCATCACAAATATAACTGTAGAGGTTCCTAAAGCATGACAGCAAATTTTTCTCTCTGCTCTTACAGCTTGCGTCATTGGTAGGGTTAAAAAGAGAAGTGGTTGTCTAGCAACACTGACATCTTTATTTCTTGTTTTGATAGTGCTAATCTATCAGCATCTGCACCTAATGGGAACACATAATTTAGAATTTTTTCTTATAGCTCCGTGTGTGAAGCAAAATATAATTTTAGTAGTAGGCAAGAAACTGAATTTGACCTTCGTTTTAAAGAGATTGTGTTGTCATTTTAATATAACTTAGTAATGCACAGTAATTAATAATTAGCACATGTACAGTAATTTTTAAAGATTATTAATAAAAATGGTATTCTTAAAAAATAATTTCTGACTTTAGATTGACATAATACTGATTCATCAATTGCAGTAGCTATTATTCTTTGGATTAATCTTTATATTGTTAGAAAAAAGTAAGGTGTTTTCAGTTTTTTTTTTCCCCCTAGATGATTTTTATCAAGTGCCAACTAGATTTATAGGATGATTTTTTCTGCTGAATTCATATTCTTTTCCCTTCTTAGCCCAAGTAGTCTGATTTGTCTGGTGGCCAAATTTTTTTTAAGCATAGGAACAGTAAGCTGAAAGCATAAGGGAAGAGATGATTGAACTTGGAAATAGGCAATTTCAAGGTATTCAACTTAAACAAAGGACAAATTCTTAAATGTGGAAAGGGTTCAGATGCTAAAGAAAAGAGGGAAGTGGTGCATTAAGAGAGGACTAAGATACACTAAAAATCTAAGAAACAGCAAGAGGTAGAGAAGTCTGAAAATAGGAGCGTAGTTCTGAATTGAATTCAGCTGTGAATTCAGGTGTGGCCATTGTAATTAATGTGGCCTGTGTGACTAAGGAAGAGCTCCTCGGTGTTGTGCTTGAGAAAGGAGGAAATCAGTCAAATACTATCAGTAAAATTGTTCAAAAAAAAAAAAAAAAGGCTACATACAGTGGTTCTGTTTAGTGATTGGTACTTTTGTAATTGTATAGTAAAGCACTTTAACTCCTAGGATAGAGGAGGGTTTTTTTAAGAGGGGATGGTGTGATAGTTAGTGTATTTCACTCTGAAGTATAGAATTTTGAAAACAAACAAAATACAATTGCTGGAATCCTGGGTTTGATTAAAAGTTCTCCTTGCTCAGCATCCTGCTTGTGCCAGCAACCTGTGAAGGTAAGAAATATTACACATATATAAAACCTGTCTTTGGGATATTTTTCTTGCTTTTGGGAAGTACTTTTGGGATATCTCAAATCAGAAGCTGCACATAAATAAATTTTTATGGATGTTGTTGGAGGTGTTTTCCTTTAGTTATTCTCCTTCTGTTGTGGATCAGTGTGTATTTTGGGTCTGGGTGCTATCTGAATAAGGGGCTCCAAAATGTTCTTGTTTTTTACATTCTTTAGCTTGTTCTAGGGAGCTGCTTCACAATAACACTGATTTGCCTATGACTTGTAAGATGAGAAATAGTAAATATGAATTTTCCACTTGCTTTTGTGGTATTATCAATAATTTTATAGCTTTTTGTGACAGTTCCCAGTCATTAATTCCTTGAAAAACGCCCTCCTTGGGAGGCAAGTGCAGTGCCATGAAGCCAGGGGTAGCTGTCTGTCTCAGCACATTGGGCATGGTGCAGACATACATTTACAGCAGGTCCAGAGAACAGATGGCCAAGGAATATGTCTGTGGGGAGCCTTAAAAAAATGGAAATGACAATCTGGGACACTATTTATACCATAAATGGTGGGCAAGATAATCAGAAGTACTTTATACATCATTAGAGGACTTGTTATTGCAATTGTGAACATTATGAGAATTGGAGTAGTGCAAGGATTTCTGTAATTCTTATATGAAAAAGAAGTCTCTTCTCCTGTTGAAGACAAGTTTGAGTTTTCTCAGATATTGAATATAAGTTTCCCAGAAATTTTTGTAAATCTTGTGCAAATGTTATCAGCCCTGGATAGATTCTTCAATACACCTATTTCTTTTAGGACCTCTCCAAGATATCTGTGTAAATGCAGGGGATTCTCAGCTGAAGCCTAGAAAGTTAGTGTTATATATCTCATACCTTGAGAATGTACATCTGAATTACCACAGAAAAGTACAAAGTGTGAGCATGACTGAAAATTTGCAATGTTGGAGTATAATATCAGAACCATTCAAGCCAAGCAGCCTTGGTGCATTTAATGACATGTCTGCTGAAGGTCTGACTTGGTTAACTTTCCTAGTTTTCCATCAGTTGGTTAAAGGTTTAAGAGAGGAGTAGAAGCATGTAGTTGTGCTGTGTTTGCTGCTGTAAGTGATCCTGTGACAGGGGCTTCCCATGCCACTGGGCACAGCTGCCTTCTCCCACCTACCGGTGGGTCAGTCAGACCCTCTGCTCTGATGGGTCAGCTGTGGGAGACAGGAAAGTGTTCGTGTCCTGCTTGCATTTGGTCATGGAGAGGCTGACCCCACCTGGACAGGACTGAAGTGCCCTTACAAAAGTTTGCTCTGCAGTTTCAGCAGAACAAAGTTTGAGTGGGAAAATTTGAGTGGCCACCCATCCCAGACCATAGAGATGGTGTCAGTCTGTGGGAATTTGGGAGCAAAGGAGCTGAGGGAGAGTAAAATGAGTCAGAACAGGGCTCAATGTGTTAGATGATGTCTGAGGAATGAGATGGGGAAAAAATGGTGGGAGTTCAAGGAATGAGGGATTCTTTGCCTCCCTAAGTAACAGCCCCAGAGATCAGTATTTAAAAGTTATGCTAGAACCCAGTCCTGCATGCCAGCACACTGCAGACATGGAAGTGTGTAATTCATCTTCTCTTTTCATTGTTAATACCCTTTCAGACTGTTATATCTTCCCATCCTGTCTCCATTTTCAGCTACCCAGGTTGATAAATATTTAATTATATAAATTTTCTGTCATAAATCATTTCTTCTATGCTTTAATCTGTTCTGCTGGTCTTTTCTTAACACACTGCAATTTGTCAGTGTTACAGCTAACATTATTTCCTGCACTGAATTAATTCTTTGTAGTGTGTTCGTGCCAAAACCAGGCCAAAGGTCAGACAATTATTTCTGCAATGCATTGTCTTCATGGATTTTAGTGTGCAAATGTACTAATTCTCCTTTGTTTTTTGGTATTTCTGCAACGTGGGAGTTTCTATTACCCACACTTCTCTTTTGTTGTATTTTCTAGATTTCTTCCACTCAGTGAATAGCCAGCCACACGTTGATTTTTATGTCCCTAGGTGTTTTTTATGTGCATTTTTCTAAATTGAAAGTCATGCTGTCATTTTCTGCCCACTAGTGCCTCTGGCTCTGTCACTAATATTTCTCAGTTCTGACTGATATTCACAACTCTTTCTGATTTACTATTGTCTGCAAATTGCACCAGAGCATTATAAAGGTATTTTTTAAAAAGGCAGAGCTCATTAAAAAATTCTAGAAGACATTTTTCCCCAAACTTACTATGTTCTCATCAACCACCTTGTCTGTTGTCCCCAGAGGATATCATACTTTGTGATATCAGAAATCAAATCTCATGCTTAAAAAGGATAATAACCTTCATTTTCAGATTGGTACCTTTTTTTCTTCTTAATGGTATTCTTCCTTGGTCTCTAAAGTACAAAGTTGAATAAATATGTGGTGTACGTAGGAAAACCTGGCAAGAGATTGGTCTCATTACAAGACTAAGGCTAGAAGTCACAGCTTATTTCAAGGAATGATCTTATTTGAAAGTAAATGGGGGAAGTCTTCAAGAAGAAGAGAAAAAACAAAGCATCCCAAGTACTTCATGCTCAGAAAACTGCAACATGCTGTCCTTACACACGTTTTGGAAAGCTGCAGAACTCCTCAGTGCTATTCCTGTACAGTTCTAGTAATTTGGCTAGATTTCTCTGGCTGCCCTCCCAGGTGTCATGGGAAAATAAAATAGAAAATGAGAGATTGTGAGACTTCTCAGCTTGGTGCTCTGAGTGAGAGTACAGCACATGGTGGGTGAAAGTCAGCTGACTTGATCAGGAGTTCTGTTCACAAATCTGGCAGGATGGCTGTGTCTACTGTGGCGATCTGTAATTTACTGCAGAGATCCTATTAGGTGTCCCTGCTGATCAGTCCCCTCTTGCTGTGACAAATAGAAGCTGGTTCCTGGCTCTTTGGATGGGGCACTGAATCCTGCTATCTGGAGAGGATTATGGCAATCGTGCCTAGGACAAAAAGACAAAAAATATTATTCCAAGGGACAAAAGGAGCAGTGGGCAGCCTTGCCATCCCACTTGAAATTTTTCTACCTGTTTCTAGGGAGCCTCTCAGTTCCCTGAGGGCAGCTGCACACACTTTTTTTGGGAAGGTGACTGATGATGGTGCCAAAGAGCACCCGACACTGAGAGATTCTCCTAAGACTAAATGTCTCACCTTTCTGCCAGTCTGCCACGTGGTTCAAGTGATAACCAAGAAAGCTGAGAGAAACCCCAGGCCTGCAAAGTGGCTGCTTTGCCATGGACACATGGTAGCACAGTGAGGAAGTTGGCATGATCAAATGAATTACCACTGCCCCCTGCAAGGTATCTGAGATGGTGGAAGAGATCCAGATTCAGGGACAGAGGCAGCTGTGAACAAAAGCTTCCAATTTTTGGTGCATCATTAAAGATACAAAACGAGTCCAACAGTAAAAGGATCAGTTTTAGGGGAAATTTCCTTACAAGAACTGAAGGCAGGCTAAGTCGTCTGACTCCTGCTTACAGATGTGTTTTACCACCAACCAAAGAGAGAGGCATATGGATCCACAAAATCTGTGTCTTTCAGTGTGCAGTACATTTCATAGAAAACTACAAATGTGTTATCCACTGGTATAAAAATTCTCAAATTAAGAAACTGATGTTCCAGTGTGGAATTTCTATCGTACAGTGAATTGAAGAAATTGAAACAGGTAGAGTGGAGTATTGAAAAAAAAAAAAACCCAGAAAACCCTGTTCATGAGCTTTCAGTATCCCCTCTTGTAGAACCCAGTCCAGGTCTTTATTTCCTATTATTTTTAATCTCTTAGGGTTCTGCTGCCTTCTGTTCTTTTGTAAGGGCCTGTCTAATAAAGAGCAAGCACAGAGCCAGTGGAACAGCTTGTGCAGTTATTGCTACTGAGGCACTTTAATTCTTGGACTTGCCCCCTTTCCTGGAGCAGCCATTTAAGAGACAGGTCTCCCATCAGGTGCACTAAATACTCTTCCAAGGAAATGCAAGCTAATTGCTTTCATTCTGCTTCTGAACCTTGGGGCCAGGGACAAGACAGTGGTCTAGAACTGCCATAACTTGAGATACTGAAGTATCCTTGGTAGTTTGCTTTGATATGTGCAGGAATTCAGAGCAAGATTAATAAAAGTAGAAATGTTCATGAAGTCTATTTAGTTTAGTTTAAATAATGTTTAAGTCTATTCCACTAAGGTAGTTAAATAAGGAAAAAAATGCGCAAAAATGTTCCTGCAGTGGGAAATCAGTCTACTGTGGTTTAAGATATTGGAACTGCCTTTCATAAATGTGCTCCTGAGTCTTAACTTAGCTGCCATTTACAGCAAACATTTTGTTATGTTCTCCTTGGTCTCAGCTTCTTGACTTTTTGGGGTTTCTTCACTGCCACAGATTTCTGTCACAGCTTTTTGTCAAAATAGGATGATGCCTTTGTTAGACCACTCATGTACTGATTTGAGAAAGACTTGTTGTAGGCTTAAATAGTCTCAGGACCAAGAACACTTCTTATATTTGGAATCTTGGAAATGGTGTGGATTTTTATAGGATTATTTTTTAGTTATTGTTATATCCTGAGAGTGTACCCAATAGGAAGGAGGCTACAATGGCCAATCTGAAAAAAACATACATATAACGTAAAATTCTCCATTCATGTTTTGAAATAAAAACATAGGTGAAAAGTTTTAATAAAATGTATGATTTAACAATATTAGCTCAGACTCCTGCTAGAATTTCCCACGTTTTCAGTGTTACGGTAGGCTGGATGCAATGTACATCTAACAAGAGATACTTCTGTATAGTTTTAAAAAACTACACTTGAACCCTCTAAATTTTTTGGTACTCTAATCCTCTGGAGCCTCTTCTTGGAGAGGGGATCTGATCTTTGGTTAGAATGAAACAAATTAGCTTGTACTGTAAAGCACAGTTACTGGCTCTTAAGTTGGATGTCCAATTAAATGTAATGTAACTACTCAGAGAAAGGAGATGGCCTGCAATGAGGTATTAATTTATTGACGTGAAACAGTTCTGCTTCCCTCCCTTTCTGCTGAAGGAGTTCTGCCTGTTGATATTTATGCAAGAGAGCTAGCAAGAAAGAAAGACTGCTCTGTAGAAGATTATAAGTAAGTTTCCAGTGCTCTGGAGTTGGCAGAAATATCAGACTGACCAGCCACCCTCTTTCTGTGTCTTTTTTAAACATCACTTTCACTGTTACCTTAGTTTGTTCACACAGTCCGTGTGAAAAATCATGGTATAATAACTGAGCAGCCCTTGTCTTGTGCCCAGTAGTCTTGAGATATTTTTGCCATTTCATAAACTCTCAGGGCACAGTTCTGAGAGTCGCCTGAGTTCTGCAGAGATTTACATAAGATGTAGAAAGGTATAACAGGGGAAAAAACTTATCGTTCCTTTCCTTCACCCTCCCCCCATTTTCTTTTGTTCTGTGAGCAGTTTCCCCCCAAATCTTACCCTTTTAAAGAAGCTAATTACTGCTCTTCACTGGCATGCATTAGCATTATGCTGTTGTCAGTCTGTCAGGTGCACTTAGTCAGGGTTTAATAGGCTTGCAGTGAGCTACAATTAAACTCTGGAATTAACATTTAAAAAGTGTTTACATGATTTCCTCTTCCCTTCCTCCCCCGCAGCAGTTTGCTTAAAGACGCAAGCAGCTTTCTGCTTTGCTTTAATTGTTATGTGAGGGAAATGCTGAAGAAATCCATGAAGTCGACTTTCCTTTAAAATTTGAGCTCTATTTTTTGCAGCTCTTGGGAAACATTACAGTGCTATTTTTCAAACAAAAAATTGTAGCGATTTAAAACCGTCTGGTCAAACATAACTCTCCTAACCATGCTAACAAATGTCAGCAATTAAAAAGAGGGAGAGTTGTTGCTCATTTAGAAGCAGTGTTGGTTGGTCCACAGGCAGAGGAGACCTGCATGGGCATGAATTTCTGCTTTCTCTGTGGCCCTGTGGAGCTTCACTTTGCTGTCTGCAGAGCTCAGTGCTTTGGTCTCTCAAAAAGTTAACTCATGTTTGTGTGGGTTTAGACTGCACTCTTTGTACAGATGTTTTTTCCCAGTCAGGGAGGAATCCTTTATGCTCTATCAGTCCCATCAGGGTCCTCTTGGCATTAACTTAGACCAGTTTTTCTTTCTCAGTTGACTAAAACTCTTTAAAAGAACCCAAGACTCAAGAAAGCCCCGCACGCTCCTGCTTCCTCTGCAGAAGTCACCTATGGGCTGAAGGAACTTCAGGAATTAAATGTTAGGTGCATATTTTGTGCTGCGCATGCTCCAGAGAGCACTGGTGAGAAGCCTCTTAGTAATGGGTACAGAGGGATGAGTTTTGAGGATTCAAAATTCTCCAAGGGGAAAATTAACATCATGTTAAATCTGTTTCTGTGCCCCCCTAGCTACTTTAACTCACTGCAGCTGAGGATATGCCCTAGAGAGTTGGGGAGTTTGTTGGTTTAGGCATTGGATGGAAAAGGAGAATCTGTTGCCTTTCATGTAAATAACGATTTTGCAATTTAGCTCTTAAGTATTTTTTAGATATCCCTACTTTTCAAACAAAGCATGCAAGTCTAAGCTTTCACATTTGGTAGATTTATTGCTAGATTCTACATTGTCTTTTATTTATTAATGGTTATTGCCTTTATCATCTTTATGTAAGCCACTTGTAGCTCCCTGGATTTATGTGTGGAATCTGAGCATAGCAGTACCTCAGCTTGAGAATTTTCAGAGATGTTTTGGTCCTTAGATGACACATGTCCAAACTTATTTCCGTTATTTCTATATGCAGAGATTAGGTCTCCATCCTAAATTCTTCAAATTAAGAAGCTATTCATCTCTGTATTACTTGCAAATATATAGGACGGTAGTTGAGGGAAATGGGAGGGTTTTAAATTAAACAGATTATATTTTTAGTTCTTCAGTATAGAATTAAATTTTCTTTCATGGGGACATGAGGGAATGTTTTGGAAAAAACCTCTGAACTCTCCACATAACTCAAAAAGCAACACTCATGCAGCCAGGTTACTGCTAATGCCTGCATAAATGTATTAGCCACAAGTGACAAGACCAAACCAATGGTCACCTTCAGTTCCTCTTCCACCATATCCCTGTAACTTGAAAACTTGTCCCATTTTTATCAGCACAGCTGTTATCAGAAGAGTTTCTATGGTTTTGATGATGAATTCTATTGAACCAATGGAGAATTTGAAAGCCATTCAAAAGGTGCTGCAGAATCAGTGTTTGGACAGATGTAGAGAAGCCTAAATTGAAACAGAGGAATTAATGTCATGTTACTGAGATAAGTTGTTTTCCCACCATGGGATGGGGAAGGAACACAAAAAAACCATAGGTGCCAAAGCCTTTTGTGATCCACTATTAGTTTCATAACAATAGCTGATTAATCAAGTTTTTGCTATCCAGCTGGTGACTGATCTCTTTTAGCTTCCTTTTGACTATGCTGTTTAAATTGTGCCATTTAAATCAGTATTTAACATTGCACAAATCTTTCAATTCAGATTTTTAATGTCATAATCTCCCAGATCTGTTCAATTTCCCATACTATAGTGGAGTCTGAGAAAAAGCAAATTGTTTTGCAGTACTGAGAGGTGATGCTTGGAGCAGGAAATGCCCCAAATCAAATAATCTGAGTGAGAGGGATGTAAGGGTTATGCAGTCGATATCTCTTCATCCTGAAGACAGCAATCCTGTAACACAAAAACACTTCCATTTCTCATCTACTTTGTTAGACAAAAAAAAAAAAAAACCAAAAAAAACACCAAAAACTTTTGTTATGGGAATCTTTGGGCCATTGACTAGAGTGTCCTAGTGTGTAATACTAGAGAAGTTTGCTTTCCTGACTTTAGCATGGTCCCATCAGAAATATTGCAGCTCTGTGATTGTCTTAGCAGTAACAGTACAACTGAGACTGCAGAGTGCTGGGTGTGTGAGTCATGCTAAAGCCAGACATTGTGCAATTTGGCAGGAAAAAATGACTGAGAAGAATGGTTTAGATTAAATACTTTCTGACTCCTTAGCTTGAGGGCACATATCAGGTTACAGGGCACATATGCTTTAGAATGGATGATGTTCTAAAAAGAAGTGGAGAACTTTGAAGGGCCTATGCTGTAGGCCAGATGAATTTTAAAAAAGTCTCAGGAGAAAATAATCCTATCAATACACTATGCCAATCTCTTTGAGTAATTCCTCTTTGCTCAGACTGGACAGAGGCCTCTTTTTTTACTCTTTTTTAACGTCCTACCTCATAAAAAAAATATTAGGTTTGTGGTACTGGAAATGAAATTATGTGTATTTATTCAAGAACAATATTCAATTGCAAGGAGTTCCTACATGGTCTTGTTTATATTAATGAGCTTTGAGATGGAAGATCTCAATCCAGCAGGACTAAGCTTTGCAGTTTTCTTTTGACTAAGCTGTGCAGGATGCTGTGCACATCTTGGGGAAGTCCCACGTGTATTGCTAAGTCCTGCCAGCCTTCACTAGGATTTGGGCCAAACTTCACCAGAGCAAACTGACAAAGGCAGTAGCTTCATCATCTCACTGCAGAAGGTCCAGCAGGCCCTAAACATTTCTTGTACTACCAGAATTTTAGCTGGATTGTGGCTGAGGAAGAATTTTCATGGTACTGAGTCTCTGTAGGTTCAAGGGCAAGAATTTAAAAGGTGTTTGGTGAACATGATTGCTTTCATCTCATGTGTCATAGAAAAGAAAAGAATGTTTTAAAAAACTAAGTTTTCACAAAGTGCTGCATTTTCTTTGCTCCTTGCAGAGATTCAAACTGGTTTTTCAAAATAGGTGTGTCTGGTTGTTTTTTTGGTACTAAATGAACTTCCTGTGATAAGGGAGGGAATCTTGTCTGAATTTAGAGTGGCAGGCTGGTTTTACGCCTCTAGCTGTTGTAATTATACTGTGGAGGGTTTTTTGATATTAGTGATAATCTGTGTTCATTTTTAAAAAGTCTGTTCAGTTAACACTTCACAATGAAAGACGGTCAGTAGTGTTGAAAGCTAGTTTTGCTGTGAGCATTTTCCTTGAAACACTCAGCAGAAAAACCTGTTGTGGAGTTTGCTTTAGTGATATTCTGGTCTGTCATGGTTTTGTTCCTCATGATCTAAACCATCAGATCAATGAAATACTGAAATATTTTAATAAGAGGAGGCACATCTCTTGTTGAGGGTGCTCAGGCAAATTTGTAGCAGTGGGAAGGATATTTGAGATGACTGTAAATGTTGGTTGCCTGCAGCAAATCTCACTGAGCTACTGAAACACTGGTGTGAAAATGGGTAAGGCATTAAGATGCTGGATGATTAACAGGAAGGACAATTTGTGTTGTTGTATTGGACTTAAATCACCCTACATCGTGTCACATTTCTCCTAAGTGAATTATCAGTGTTTGTCACTAGAGACACAGAGCCTGCATATTAAGGAGAAGTCATTAACCATCTAGATTGCTCTATGTTTTTTTGCATTATCTCTTCTGCAATGAAATCTCAACATACATTAATGTGGTAATGGAGATATTGTGCCCAAGGACGTAGGCCAAAGCAAATAATTGTGCAATAAACCCTTTCCTGATCAGTAGACCAGGACTGTGATCGCTTAGGAGACAAGAATTGGAATAGAGAAGTCAGACATGGAATAATAGTGGTTTACCTTGCCTTTCACAATTTTGCAAGGAAAAGTTGTGCCTCATCTGTGGAGGGTTTCCCCTCCCCAACACCCCCTAAAATGCTAAAAATTTTGGAAGGAACTTTATAAAAATGTAGAGAGGAGTTTGTTGCTGACTGAAATGTATTGAAACAAAACTGCTTTGTACATTGATATGATACAAAAGAAGAATCTGTTTTTCATCAGTATAATCTCTTTTCTCTACATGCAGTTCTCTGATAAAATTTTTAGCAGGAGAATGAGTTAATTATGTTTTGGAAATAAAAACCAGATTTATAATATTCATACACTTTCACCTTTAATAAAACTTCTAGATTGATACACCAGCAATAATTCGTCGAGGTATGAGAGATATTGGAGTTAATAAAAAGACTATCAATTTTAATTCAATATGACAGAATACATCCTGATTTACTGTGATGGAAAACATGATCTCCCCTATGATATGATATTTCCACCCTGAAGAATATTCTAATTTAATCATAATTCTCTTATATTTCTAGTAATTAAATAACATCCCATCAGATACAAATAGAACACTTTATGTACCAGATTTTCACTGCTTTATGTCTCCTGAGGAGTTATGAGCAGTTATGGTATAAAAGGATGAGGCCTGGTAGTTCACTAAATCTGGAATACTGTAAAAAGAAGCAAACTTATTTTCAAGAATGCAGTGTTTTAAAACAGTGTACACAGCAGAAGCCTTACTTTTAAAAGGAGAACAGCATTTTTAAGGTTTGCCATAAGCATTCAAAGAAGGATTTTGTCTATTGCCTGATGAAAGATGGAATGGTTTTCTTATCATTAGGTACAAGCATTGTGAGAGAAAAGATGAATCTTGGAAGGAGGAGAATCCTCTTGAACACCTGTGAGTTCAGCTGGGGTGCTTGTCCCCTGTCTGCGTTTATTACCCACCCTAATTGCCATTAAAATGAAATGTATGACTGCCAGCCCTGCATAAGCAGACCTCGAGCTAGGTGAACTAGAGAGGCCTTGGTGATAACGATTTGCCCGTTCAGGTGTTAATAATGTTTCAATACAATGCTTGATGAACTGTAATGGCTTCAAATTACATGCTTGGTACTGCTGTGGCAGTTTGCTGCCAGCAGAATACACCATTGCAACAGCAAGGTACACACTAAGGGCAGCTCTGCTGCACAGTTAAAACTTAGAGCAATAATTTGGTTTTCAGAAGCTGCTATTGATACTGGAAGAAATTATAATCCAATTTGGCATTCGGCTACAATATTGAGCCAGTGTTTGAATAAGAAAAGTCAACATATACGTATGCTTGTGTCTGACTTCTGTCCTGGGGACATCAGAAATACAGAATACATACAAAGCTGCATCAGTCTATGGTGGCTTTATCTTTGGAACTCTAACAGCACTTTAAGCTACATTAAATTCATTTCACTAATTTGTAGTTATCTGTTTAAGCTAAAATATCCTATCTTCTGTTCTTCTGTAGCTCATGTGATTCTGAAAGGAATATTCTGTTCTATCTTGGACCATTCCCTCAGGGAATATATCACATTCCTCCCTCCCATGATAAAATCAGTTGCCCTTGGACTGCTAGGGTGAGAAGAATTGAAACATTGTCTCTTTTGATTGTTAGATCTTGCAGTCTTTCTAAATAGTGCAATATTCCTGAAATTTAATCAGTAGCTGATACTAAAATCGAGATATTACCATGGCTTCCAACTGCTATTTGAATATTTCAGCTTGAAATAATCATCTGTGGATGGGTGTGCTTTAATGGAGCAGAGAACATATTCTGTTATTGCCTAATGCATTCATCCTCATTGCCAATTTTTTAAGCCTGTCCAAATCTATATTTTATCTTTCTTCACTTCTTCTCTGTACGGGGAAGTAACTTGGTGAGTTTTCATTTTCTTGCATGAGATTGCTGCTAGGTCAGTAGTGTCACTGGGAAATGCTATGTGCACTGCCACCTCTGGAAATAAGGGTGGAAGACATGAAAAGGGCTGTTTTTATATAACACATTTTGAAGAAAACCTTAATGCAAGACAGCATTCCAGTACTCCCTGTGTTCCCATGGATAGGGATCCATGACTCAAGGCCTGATTTTGCAAATAAGGTCCATTTAAATATTTTCCCCTGATTGGTTTGCTTTTTTTTTCCCCCCCCAGTCTTTTGCTGCCAGTGAGTTCCACCACTAAATCTCATCTTCTCAACCTACTCTATTTATCTAGGTGCTCATATGTCATTCCTTTCCTGTCTGGTTTGCACTTTTTTCTTATTGCCTCATAAATACCTCACCCCAAAAAAAAAAAAAAAAAAAAAAAAAAAAAAAGTGATGTTTGGGAAGATAGTTTTCTTTTCGTTGACAACAAATTAAGTGTGTATAATTTTTGTTAGTGCAATATTTGCCAGTGCTGCAACACTTCATCTTCCCTCCAAGTGTTTCCTTTACCTCAGGATAAAGGGGATGATCAGCCTTAAAAAATATATTTTCTTCAGAGAGTATGATGAAAAACATCTCACACAGGTATCATGAGACATCTTGAAAATAATCTACAATCATGAAACTTGGGGTTTTCTTGTCATTCCTTCTTAGCACCTGTTAGCTTTGCTCTGGGCATTCTCTAGCTTTTCCTTGGAACACGCTTTTCCTTATCACCACTCCCACTTTTAAATGAAGCTGATATTGCCTTGCAGCTACTTTTATCTTGGTTGTACAACTTTAATAAAGCAAGAGATATAAAATATAGGATATCTAACAGTGTTACTGAAGTTAGTTAGTGATATGTTTAGTATTTCAAGAGCAGGAGCAGCAACCTGGTGCTGGTTGGATTGGCTTGGTGCTGTAGCAGTCAAGCTGCAATAAAGAAATAATATTGATGCTCAAAACAGCTTGTCAGAGGGGGTGTGAGATGGGAGAGCAGCTTCTGGAGTGTGCATGTGAAAACCAGGGACCTCATCACTGAATTCAGAGATCATTCTGCTCTTACCTGCCTTATTTAACTCTTCTCTGCCCCATTACCAGGATATATTAGGACAAAGCAAATCTCCTCTAAGTAGACATTCAATTACTGGGCTTGCAGTGTGCTGCAGTTTGGTGGTGCATTCTGTGCTGGCTGGATTTATAGGGTAATAAGCTGGTGCATACTGATGACCCTCACTGGGAGACAGAGGTGTTTGTGGCGTGGTGTTTGGATTCAAACAACCATTACTTGGCATAGATATGGAGGGGAAAGCACACTTGTTTTTATTGTGCTAAATGCTGCAGTAAAGACTCTGCGCATTTTCTGCCATCCTGCTGTGCATCTTTTGAAGCACTTCATAGTCCCAATCAATCACATTGCAGCAATCGGATTTAATTTAAAATTTTAATTGGATTGGTCTTATATGAATAAGTATTAGGAAAAGTCCTTTATCTGGTAAATGTTCAAAATTTTAGCAATGTTAAAATTTAATTTTTGTTTTGCAAACTGCTTTACTGGTGAAAATGTAAATTTTTTCCCATTGAAGATTACAACCCTTTTTTTGAGTCTGTTTGAATAAATGGAATTTCTTCAAGTGAGTGACTATAATGCAGTCCTTTCTAGACATTTTGCTTTCTGCTTATGATTACATTAATAACATTTCTAGCTTTTCTGAATATACAGATGGATTGTTTTGTTGCTGTGATTCCTCATTTGAGTTCTGTGACTAGCTGATCTGTGATGGGGAATTTTATTAACCAGTGTAAGCCAATGATGTGACAGATTAAAATACAATTAATTAATTGATTAAAAAATAGTTGCTTGTAAGTAAATACTGACATATTATGACAAAAGAATAGAGATTATCTCTTGCATTAGCATTGCAAGAATAGAGCCCTTATGAATTTAAAGTTCTTGCTTATGTAATTAAGTAATTATCTCAGTGACTCTCTTGAAGAAAAGTACAAAAGAAAACATGCTGTATATATGAAAAGAACAATGAATATTTTAATAGTTACATTAACACCAAAGGGAAGCCTCAGGGATTTTTCTCTTGGTGGGTAATTGACAGTAATACAGATTTTAATTTATGTCTTGACATTCCTTTTTCCTGTTTCAAAACTAAGCTTGCTGTTCCTTGTTCCTTCAGGTTTCTTCATAGCAAATAAAGTGATAATTTTCTGACCGAAAAGCCACAGCTACGTGTGCTTTTGCTCATGTTTTCTCGTGGGCATAAACTCGTGTGTGCAGCCTGGTCTGTGCCCATGAGGATCAGCCTCCCTTCTCGCACTGTGGCTGTGGCACTGGCAGGCACCGAGCAGGACAGAGCTGTGCTGTGCCCCCTGCATGGCAGGGAGCTCAGGCAATGAGCCGGCAGCTTCTAAACCTTTCCAAAGCCCTGTGGTTAGAGCTGCTTTCTGGATCATTTTTCTTAACGCGGAGCATGAAAAGATACGGTTCTGTAAAACACAGCAAGGCTTTCCCAGGGCTAGCCAAAGAAGCCCAGAAGTCAATTTGATCTCTTAGGAAAGCACATGCTGCTGCTCACAGGCAGGGCTGACACATCTGCACAGGGCACTCGGGTACCTGCACTCTGCTGTGGCTCTGGCAAGGGCAGGCTCTTCTCCTGGGCACGCTGCTTGCACTCTGCTTTCACACTTTGTCAGAAAAAATCTGAACACCAGATTCTAGTCAAAGCAGATTGCCACAATTTTCCATTAAAATATCAGGAGCAGTTCAGGGTATCTTAAAAACAAAGTTATGTCCCACACAACTTGGTGGTTGTTTTTTTTTTTTTTTTTACTTGCTTAGTTTTGAGAGTGCGGTAGAGCGTATGTGAGCTGTCTTCTTGGGCTGCTGATGCTCTTGACTACATTAGGAAGCAAACTGGGAAATTCTCATTATATGTAGCACCAAAGCAAACAAAGCCACGTATGTGAAATGAAAAGCAAAGAAAACCAGAGGGCGTGTATTCCAGCCAAAAAAAAAAAAATTTCAAATGGCTGTTTATCTCATAAAACACCTTCCCATGACAATTAGTAATGCTTTAAGCCTGGACTCTGCGCCATGAGCTGAATTTCCCTTAAAACAACTTCAAGTCCAATAATGCATTTTATGCCAATACCAAAATATAGCACGCTTAATAAACACTGATGACCTTCCCCAGATCAGAAACATCTTTGGAGTCTGGTTTTGCAAAAACTTTTAGTACTAAACAAGGTTAATCACATCCTTTTAAACATGGTAATTATGTGAGCTCTTTGCTAGGTACTTATTTCTAAATGGGGTATTTATTAACTTGTTCAGCCTTTTCAGGTTTTTCAAGGTTGTAGTTATTCTGGTTGTGTTCTTCTTTTCTTGTTGGTGTGGAACATGGAATAAACTTTTGGAATTGTTCCTACGTATTTGTTTTGCAAGTCTTCCATAGTAGTAGTAACTAGCCGAATTTTGAAGAGCTTTGTTCAGTTTGCTATAAATTCATGTCAGGGATTTTAAGACTGCTAAGGCCTTCGGTATTTTTCATTTTAGACTTTTAATTAGTTTTACTGAACAAATAGATTCTGTGGCAGAAATGCAACTGTTCAAATGGTATGAGAGCTCATATGAAAAAAATTTTTCTCAGAATATTCTGGGGTATCATAAATGGACTAACATTTCTGAGTCAGAGAAGATTTTGTATTTCCAGATGTCTTCAGAATATCAATTTTTCCCAGAATAAAGCCTGTAAGTTTCTTAGTGAAATCTAGGAGTTCCAGCTTGAGAAATACTTGGAACATAAAAGCAGTTCAGCAAGCTGCAGTGCAAACTCCCAGGAGCTGAGTTCTGTGAAGTTTCTCCCATGAAAGCCTTTTTTCCCCTTCAAATTCATGCCTTGTTAAAAGTTTAAGATTTCAACAAACTGACAGTTTCTGTTAAAATTTTAAAAAAGAAAACAAACAAACAACTCCCCTCAAAAAAAAAAAAAAAAAAAAAGGCAACAGGTAGAGCTCAAAATCGCCTAGTTAGTTCTCATTTTGGTTTATTTTTTATGTTTCTTGTGTATGCAGTCACTCTCTGGCTCCTTATCTTTCAGTTGCTGAAGGACTTGGAAGGCAATGAAGTTACTTGATTTGATATGAGCTCCAAACTTTCCTTTAATTTGTAGGGCTTTAAACAGATCTGTTTCAATGGAAATAGTTCCAGTTGCAGCATGTGGCTTAGCCCAAGGAAGCAGCTTGTGGGAGCAAAGCTGTGTGAGTTGACAGAGAGCCCTGATGTGTTCCCAAGCTCTGCACAGGGGCGTTCCTAAGGGCTGCTCCAGGATGCAGAGACTGAAGGGCAGCACATCCAGCTCAAAACCAGTTTGGCTCTGGAGAGACAAGAGTTCAGGCATGTGGTTGGTGATAAAAGCCACTTGAGAAACTGCAGAGACTTTCTGAAAATTATTGTGAGCTTCAGGCTCCTGACGGTACGCAAGATAAACAGGATTACATGGGTATGTTTGTGTAAGAGCAGTTCTGCAGCAAATCATTACTCCAAAATACTTAATGGGGAAACCTCTCCTTGTTCATGCTGGGCTGGCTTGGGTGTGGCCCTCACCTCTTCACCACGACCAGATATTTCCCAGGAACAGGCTTCCCTCTGCCTGCTCTTCCCTCTGCCTGCTCAGCTGTGTTTTGTCTTCAGCTGTGTTTTTCTGTCTCTCCAAATTTCTGTTAAAAGAAAACCTCTTTCCTCCTCTATTTTGTTTTCCTTTCCATTTCTCCCTGATACAAGACTAAAATGCCTGGAAACAACAGCTTGGAAAGATACCAAAAAACATTAGTAGCATTGAAGGAGGAAGTGTAATAATTTAAAATGAGTCTTTGGAATTCTTCTGCAAATTGAATCAAGTATAGGGAAAAAAAAATCAAAGACAAAAAAAAAGGGGGACAGGGCAGGGGGAGGGTCTGTAAGGGTAGAGGGAGAGGAGCTAGGTGTACATCTGACTTAGATTCAAGAATTTCACACTGGAATCTAAGTTTTATCATGTACTCTTTTTGACTTCTAGTATACACAGTGTAGCTCTGGTGATTTGTGTCAGTCAGTATTTCCTTGACAACGTATTTCATGCTTAGTCATTCTGAAAAAGGGTTTTCTTGTCCTCAATGTGGTTGTATATTTACACAAAGCATTATCTCTTCAGTGAAATTCAGGTGTTTTCTGTGTGACCACATCTGATATGGTCTGGGAGGCCCAGGAGCCTCCAATGCAAAACTGTTTCACACAAGAACTGCCTCATCATGACCATAAAACTGGTCATGATGGTTTCTTAGGCAACCTTTTCCAATCATGGCAAGCTTTGGCTCTGCCTCACGCTGCTCAACTTTCTGATTTTCCAGTTCACTCAATAAAAAGCTCACCATTTAGTGACTGCAAATTTGATTGGAACAGATGTTGTGTGTAAATAAGGCACCAAAGAATCCAGAGCAGGAAATCACATGGGATTTCTTGTATGAGTAAGGTCATTTCTTCAGCCTCAGGTTTTATTTGATAAAGAAATTTGTCCCAAGATGGGAGGAATGCCTCCTGCCTACAGACACCTGACTCAGCCCTGCTCCTGCATGCTGAAATCAAGGAAACCATAAGGGCTTATTCTTGTTTCATGACCAACCTTTCTTTATTCCTCTTTCCCAAGAAGGACAAGAATAATGCTTTTCTGTTCTGGTGATGCTTTTCAGAGCTGGGAGGAAAATGAAAATATTTGCAGGAATGCCACTTTTTTTTTTTTTTTTGTTTTCTATATTTTTGCAATAAATGAAATGAAAATTTGCAATATTTCTTTGTTCCAAGACATACAGCTGTGTACAAGTGTTTGCCTTATGAAAAATAAAGTCTGAAAGAGTGAGGCTGGAAAATGAAACAGCATTTTTTGGTTTCCAAATCTCCAGTGTCAAGTCTTAATGTAGAACTCTCATTACTATCCATATCACAAAATTTCAATGTAAAATATATTTAAATCTGTATATACCAACAGTAAGGAATTTCTGAAAGCACTTGATATAGTCAAGGTGCAATGTCTTGCAGAAACTGCCTTGCCAGTACTCCTGGAAGACAAGAGTGTTTAGGAGAGGAACGGATTAAAGCCATAGAGCTGCTCACATTTGGTTTTACGTGGCTTTTCAGGGATTTATGCTGGCTGGCATCTTTTCAAGAGGATGCCTTTGTGTTCTAAGAGTTGTGTAGCACTGCAGGACAGAACTGCTTTCTGGTCTATTTTTACCTGTATTAAATCTTAAGGAATAGTCCAAAATGATGAATTTATGGAAACAGTTTTGCTTCCAAAGTTTCTTGCCCTTTCTTTCTGTTTCCCCTTTCTTTTCTTTTCTCCCTCTCCCTGATTCCTCCAAGTGCTTGATATCAACATTCTTAGAGCCCAGTTAATTAGTGTTTGATGAATGTAGCTAGAATTCTAGTTGCACAATTTTATATGAAGAATTTCCATGAGGTATTTTTGTCTGCTATTGCAAATATACAAAATGGTCCCAAATGTTGCACTCAGTTTTGCTCTCCTCTCCAAATTGTTCTCTATGACATATGCAGAATCAGTTTCTTTCACTGCTTTCTAGATGGATAGTCAGCACTATTTGCTGAGTTATCACATCAAAAGCAGGTGAGGCACTAGAGCAGGTGAAAATAATTTCAAGGAAGGATTCTGTTCTGTTCAGTGGTTTGTCTAAATTACAGATTGAATTTTCCCTTCAAGAGACAGAGGCATGCCTTGAAATTTTAGGCTATAATTTATTTCCCCTTTTCTCTCCAACAGTAATGGCTATAAATTGATAATTTCTGCCTGAGACAGACAGGCTTTTTACTGAAATATGAAGTTTTGTTTTGGTCTTGGCAAGCCCGGTAATTTCAGCAACACATTTTTTAATCCCCTGGTATCCAGGGGTGCAGCAAAGTGCACTTTGCAGTTTCAAATTGTGCACCCTGTCTTATCATTTCCCCTCTGATAAAGAAAAGGACCCACATTGGGAAGACCTAAACCCAAAAGAGAAGCAAACATTGAAGCAGACACTGGGACAGCTGCTGTGCTTTCACTAATCAACACCAGTGATGTAATAGCCAGTGCTGTATGTTAAACCACATTGGGTGCTTTTGGAATTCTGCTACATGTTTTTGAAAGGATGTAAATATTTTATTGTTACATTGGAAACGATCAGGTTACCATCTGAAAAGGGAGCATCCCCTTTGACTTCAGTTTTAGCATGTTAATGTGCTTTCTTAATCTCATCATAAGGTGGGCTGGGATACAGCTCATAATTCAGTACAGCTGATTGAATTATGAATTTTTGATCAGTAAGATCAGATGAGTTCTTAGATGCAAAAATTAATAGAAGCACCTTTAGAAGGATGAATAAAGAAGATGAGAATAAGGCTTTTGTCACCTTTCCTGTTAGAAAAAAAACTGAGCAGAGGCACCAAAAAAGATGCCTACAAGAAAAATGTGTATCACAGAGAAACCTTATGCTTCACTTTGATAATTGTGTGCATTCCAAGCAGAAATTTATATGACAGAAAAACTGTTCATTTGACTTTATATAATTCCCAGCAGAACAGCAGGGAAGAAGGACAAAAGAATGGGTTTCTAAATGAAATCCTTTACTAAATTTTTATAACAGAGGTAAATTGCTATTTTGTCTGTATTTTTATCATTCCACAGCATCATGTTTCACCATGCAAGCCAAGGATGTGGATGCACAAAAATCAAAGTCTGTGGCTGTAGAATCAATTCACTTTCTAAGTGCAGCAGCTCTTTCCCTAGTCTCTGATGTGTCAAAACAGGAGTAGTTAATATGAGCAGAAATGGGAAATGCTGTGCAAAGGAGGGATGCTGCACATCCATGCTTCTTCCTCAGCAGCCTTTGTATATTGGAGGGTCTCACAATAGGGGTGTAGTGGCCACAGCATGATAGAAAACAGAATTTTGTAGGGTAGAAATCTTAATTTAGAGTTGGTTTCTTTCTACAAAGTATGAGTGTGTGCAAAAATAGTCAAATAGTGCCCACCCACTTGGGAAAAGGCAGAATTAGGGAAGGGAAATGGGCAGGCCATGCACATGACATGTCCACAATGATGTGGAACAAATAAACCCTCAGTGGGTGCAATGTGCATTCTTCAGGCCTGGGGCGGCTGAGAGTGACAGGCATTGAGTCCTGGCTCACCTCATAGTGCTGCACACTACTGCTTAGGAATGAAGATTTCTTAGCAACTCTGTTTTAGTAGAAATTGTTAGAAATGATCTTTATATTTTATATATAAATATATATTTATATTTTTATTTAAAATTTTTAAAAAAATTTTTATATTCTATTATTTTAATAGAAATTGTTCATGAAAGTATTCTAAATGCCGAGAGCTGTAAATCTGTGTCAAAACCAAAATTGCTTGCATTGAGGAGGGAGAAGCATGACACAATTGTAAATAGTGTGGAGAGGCAAGAAAATTGGAAAACTGGGATAGTCTGCTCAAAGGTGTGAAAATGACCTAAGTATAAATGCCATCCACTACTTGTAAAGTAAATATAAGTGCTTTCTTGGCACTTTGTTAATTGCTTTAGAGGAGCCTTGATGTTGCAGCTGTGGCAGAAAGTAAATACATGGCTGTTAGTACCTGAGAATGAAACTTTATTCTTTCAAAAAATAGAAAAATCAATCTGTGCTGGCTGTTCATTTTACATGGTAAATTATATCTTGTATCAACAAGTTACTTTTTGCAGGTTATGTGTGTTTATCAAGATGTTGTTCATGAACTCCAAGAAGGTAGTCAGAAGCTAAATTAGCCTTGTGTTTCCCCTGTTTGTGCATGTTCATCCTCTTGTCCCAACCCAGATGAGGTGGAATGATAGCAGACAAAACTGAGGAGGTGCAATCTTACCTTTTTAGATAGATTTTCTGAAGCATGTTTTCTTTATTGCAGCCCACAAGTGTTGACTTCACTGCAAAGGGAGAAAATAGACTGTGTTTGTCATGTTGGTCCCCTGTACTAGTTTTCATATAAATCTCTGAAAGAGCTCTTTGTTATATACCATGAAAATTATTTTGCTCAGGACTTTACTAATTTCACTTTTAAAATGCTCGTGGAAAAAGAGTAGGAAAGACAAAGGAAATCTCACACTTCCAGATCTCTGATTCCTTTTTGGTGTCTGCTTGGCAATTAACAGCTGTGAAAATCAGCTGGTGGTGGGAGGAGCTGAGGCACCAATTCACACTGTTTAAAATTCCGGTCTCAGCAGGCAGGGCAGGAGCAGTGTAACCCAGCTGCCCTTCTGGCAAGAGGAGCTCTTCCCTCTTGGGCCACAGGTAAGAGCTGCAGCTCCCCAGACCCCAGGGGCTGACTAGCTGAGCACAAGTGACACTTAACGCTTGTGCTGTGATGAGATTTTTAAAAAGTATTGCCCAGGTATGGAAAAGAAAAGCTAAACAGAACTAAGAAACGGGGAAGAACTATTTTGCAAATGCAATCTGATGAGAGTTGTGCGGCCTCAGATCCCAGGTCTATAAATAAGACCTCATTTTCCATTTAATCTGACACATATTTTTGAGTATTGAATTTTATTGCAGCAAATTATTTTGTGGTTGTTTTCTTTTTCTTTTCCTAGTCATACAGATGAAATTCTGCACTCTATTAGATGCTTGTTAAATCTTCAGTAAAAAACCTACTAAGAGTTTACCATGCTGTAATTGTCATACTACATTTAAAATAAATTATACTTGAATATAGGATTTTTAAAAGCTGGTATAGCAAAGAAAAAATGAAATTGTTAAAAAAGAAATGTGGAAGACAGGTAGATTTCCAGTTTCCCTTGCAAGGCCCTGGCAGTCTGTTTGTGCAGGTCACTCAAGCTCTAATACTGCAGAGCATTTTGCTTCAAATGTTGTTTGTAAACTCCATGAGTTTAGGTTCTGACCCTTTATCTCCCTGTACTCTGTGGAAAATGAGTATTTGCTGTAGGGAAATGCTTTTCTAGGGCCTCAAGATTTTGAAATTGAAGGGGATTGGACACATTGTCTGTCTTGTCTGCTCATCTCTTAGTCCCTCATGCTTTCTGTCAGCTTGTCTACTCATACTGAATTATATCTGCCTTCACATAAGACTGAGTTACAGTGATTAAAATCAATCAGCTATAATTGATGACCATGTTTGATTTAGCTGTTATGACAAAATCATTTCTTTAAAGAATCCAAATTTTTTATTGTAAGCCTGAAGTAAATTATAGCTGCCTGTGTTTAATTGCAGTTGTCAGCCTGTTTGCTATTCCAGCTGCTGTTTAAAAAACTTCTGGTGTGAGTTTGCAGTCTTGCAGGAAAAAGTGCATTGTTCCTCTAAGAATTCAGAGGATATTTGATGGAGGATTACGTGACCAGCATCAGAAGGAACATACAGCTCTGTGAGAATGTAGAGTGCTGTGTGTGACCCACAGAGAAAATGGTAAAGTAGCAGCCAAAGTTCATCTGGGGGGTTTGGTAAGCAAATATCCGCACTAGTGAAATAGGATCATTTTTCATAGCACTTTTCTTTCCCCTTTGGGGCCGACTCAGACATCATGCTCTTTCTAAATTATTAAATTAGGTCTTCCTTGATCATCCAAAGGTCATGGTGCCTAATGTGTGTTAATGTGATGGAAGTGTCAGGCGCAATTAATTTCAGTAGTAAAACACAGGTTTATAGTCCTAAACGCAATAAATTAAATGTGCTCTGGACTGCTGGAGTTGGGGAAATTTCTGCACCATTAAGGTTTGATGAGGAAGTTCATGTCCTCTTTAGGCAGGAAGGGGGGGCACTGGGTGGGAGGTGGTAGGATATGCTTCACCTCTGTGATTACTATTGCTCCTTCTTTGAGAGATTATGCATCAAATGGACATATAATTTCAAAACTCTGCTCTCCTTCTCAGGCAGAGCCAGGCAGTAGGGTTTTACACAGTTTGCATATTCTCTTAGCTGGTATCTTTATGTTGAGAACATTCCAAGGCACATTTTAGGCATCAAAACATCTTTAATCTTGATTCTGGGAAGAGTACATGCTGTCAGAAACGGATCTGTTCTATACAGCTTGCTACTGGATTTCAAACTTCTGCCATGAAAAATTCAGGTACAGCTAGCTGTGGATGATAGAAATGGGTAACCCACAGGGGAGTAGTAAAACTGACTAAATTGGCATGCTCTGTAATCTGTCTAATGGGGCAAGATATTACGATTAACTGTAACTGTATCCATTTCCTGTCTGTAGGCAGGAGGAAAAAAGCAATAGCAGCAGATAGGCAGAAGGAGATGGATCAATTTTCATTGAAAATTCTGGTAGCTTTGCTATTGAAAGACAAAAAGCAATGTCTAATTGGGGTAAATATCACTGACAAACCAAAGATCCCTGTATAAGCTCATTTACATTTGCAGTATATCCTAAATTGTTGAAAATTTAGGACAATATATGCAGAGACAAGTACTTTCAGTAGCAAGGAAGTAAACAGTTTTCTCCTATGAAAAAAAGTGATCCTTCTGGGAAAAATACTGCCCTCCTAAGTGGCCATTTGATGTTTTTAATAGTCC
Source organism: Onychostruthus taczanowskii (assembly GCF_017590055.1). NCBI lineage: Eukaryota > Metazoa > Chordata > Aves > Passeriformes > Passeridae > Onychostruthus > Onychostruthus taczanowskii. The sequence continues at coordinate 8,094,839 of NW_024499462.1, read as the reverse complement.
TGTATTATTCATGGGGAATCATTTCTCATAAGTTGTGGTTTCATAATGGAAAAAGAAGCTTCCTCTTCTCTGGGAAGAAGGAAGAGACCATGCAAATCTTTTTGCACACAAAAGAAGCCAAATTTTCATGTCTGGCTTCCTCTGACAGAGAAATTGTCTTTGGTTGAGAGCAAAAATGAAAACCTTGAATAAAAACCTTCAAATATGAAAGTTTGTGACGAGCAAAATTCTAACTCCAGCTCGAAGGTTCTTATTCCAGTGTAATGCAGTTTTCTAGGAAAGTCTGCTGAAATATACTGGTGACATAAATAATTGGAGGCATATTTAATTTTGAGGCAGACAAAGAAGAAGTAGAGAGCAGTAGGCAAATCAGAAGAGTGAGGCTGAAAAAGAGTAAATGCCATAGTGATCCCTTTGGGAGCAGTTAATCAAATGTATAAATATAAACTCAGAGAGTGCTGATTAGGAGATGAAAATGAAGAATTAATGGAGGGGAAGATGTAGTTTAGGGTGAGCATCAAAGTGAACTTGGGTGTATGGGTCGATAGTGCCATGAACTGCAGTGTTGTGGTGTACAAACAGAGCTTGGTGTAGGGGGGCTGTCCCCACAGTGCTTAAAGTACACCTGGAAAGCCCCTGCTTTGGTCTCTGCACTTGTAAAAATAACTCAAATGGCTGCTACAGCAACAAGGAAAATCAAACCTGAAAGATGCAACCAGAGTAACAAAAGCCCTTTTTTCTCATTTGTGTAAAGGGTGCCTGGCACACTACTGCCATCATATAGATTTAGAAAACAAGGTGTGTAAAGTCAACCAGTAGGGTGAGGTCATGCCATTTAAAAACGGCAGTCTTGATTCCCTTTTCATTTGAAAAGGATTAAAGCTCCAGAATCTGTGGAGGAACCCCGGCTTTCCTTGAAGCTTTCAGAATATTCAGTTCTAACTTTGAGCTTTTAGTTCCAGTAAACAGCCATCTGAACACAGAACAAACAAGGAGGTCATGCTACACTGGCAACAAGGATGTTAAACAAGCCCTTCAAAAGTTATCAGTAATAGCAGATGTTGGAGGCATATCTTGCATAATTTCAACAGTGATTTGTTTTTTAACAAAACCAGAATTTGAAAAAATTGAGTTTCTTTCCAAAACGTGTCAAACTATTTGTATATAGATAAAGTATTTACTGTGGAAAAGCTTGACTTCATATTTTGACAAGAAATACAGAATTTATTCTGGTAAGACATTTATCTACAAACTATGTGGTAGATCTCATTAGATTTCTTCTGGTTTTTGGATTTGAGTTGTGGGTGTTTTTTCCCTAATATGGATACTAAATGTATTTATGAAAAACAAAAATGAAAAGGCCCATGTAAATTACAATAAAGCCTTAAGTCTACTAAAGTGCATCAGCAAGTCAGGATCTCATAGGTTTTAATATATTAATTTAACCTTTTAATTTCAGGATTTAAAGTTAGGTATGTACACCAGGTGATTTGCAAAATCAAGGCCATATTAGAGATGTTATCTGAACTTATTTGTTATTAGGGATTTAACTTCTGTTCTGTTGGAGGGGGTGCCTTATGTCCTGCATGTCAGTTGTATTGTGTACAGGATTCATCAATGCTGCCCTCTTTGGGAGATTGGCACCCATTTATGAAGTTCCTCATGGTTAGTGTTTTGTAAAATTTTGTATGCATGAGGTGAAATCTCTGCCCTGTTGAGTCACACTGTAAAATACCCCAACTGAGTCCTCTTTTCAATTCTGAGACCAAATCCTCCTCTTCATGTTTTTCTTTGAGCTGCTTTGTTAGCTTCTCAGGAGACAAGTTTGTTAAATTTCCTTGGTGGCATTTTTGATCTTAACATGCAGCTTCCTTACAGATCTGCAGACTATTTTTAAGAGGGTAATGAAGCCTAAAGGAAAATGTAAAGCTTACTGTCTGTAGGTTGAAAGATTATCATGCAGGAGTCCAGCATAACTGGAACATGCTAAGAAATTTGTAAGTCAAAAGAAGTTGACATCTGTTTGCCTAAAACTCTAACCTTGTTATTGTGGCTTCTTATAAAATGGGTCAACTGTATGGGAGCTGTACTGAAAAGAAATTTGCTTTCTGATGATGCTTCTACTTCCTCAGAGAAACCTTTCCTACTAGAAGTTTACCTAATTCTACAGTACTGTGTGTTTCCAAGCCTAGGCTGCAGGCTGGCCCCAGGATGCTCAATATTTGGCAAGGATTTGTTCTCAGCTTCAAAAAAGAAAAAGCTTTTCAGAAATTTCCTCAAAGGTGCTCCCATGTCCATCTTACTATCTTGACTTCCATCTTTTTGTGATGAAAGGTGAATTCAAGCAGTCTTGCTGATCTGGAATTCATTAGGTAAGGTTTATTGGTTTCCCCTCTCCAAATGGGGTTTTGTTTGTGGTGTTAGGTGTGTCTAAACCTTTCTAGCTGTTCATATGGCAGAGTAGAATGGGTTCTCTGAAGCCTTCCCATTCCCCTCAGCCCAGTGTGTCACAACAACAGCTCTGATTTTTCACTTCTTGTAAGAAACCAGGATTGCAAACAGGAACTTAAGACTACAAGGAAAAGAAACAGACTGCAGGTTTGAATGAGGCAGAGCAAGAATGTCTAAGTCTGCTCCTCTTAGGGCTGTATTTTGGCACTCTGACTCTTGGCCAGCATATGTCCCTGTTCAGCAGAAGGAATCATTCAAGCAATCTGTGCTAAGACTTGTCAAAGTCTAAATTAAAATGCAGCTATCTTATCCTGGCTTTTTCTTTTTTTTTTTTTTTTTTCCTAGGCTTTTACAGCATGTTTCCTGCTAGTAAATTACAGAGTGGGGAGGCATTTATTTTGGTGATAACTGAGATTATTGGTTATGTATTTTACATCTTCTGTATCTTTTAATCTATGAAATGAGTGGGGTTTTTTATCATTTGTGTCTTAAGGGAAAACGAATCAGGTGATAACATGGCTTCCACACAAGGACAGTCCCTGTAGCATAATGGTCTTTTGAGACAAATGTAAATGTACTGCTCTTTCAATTAGTTGCATTTATGGTCATGATTTTGTGTGTGTCTCTTAACCTGCAGAATCTCCACTGAATGCTATCAGAATTCAGTCCCATGGCTCTTAGCTGCATTGCATTTTATTGCAGTCACCTCCATTATAAGAAAACCTCTTAATTATGCTCAAAATTCTCTGAAGTTGAGAACAGTGCTGCAATGAGTCAAAATGTATATATGGTATTTTCCCAAATGGCACAGAAGTGAAAAGTACAAGGCGGTGTAGGAACATATAGTGCTGTATAACTTAGAGAATTTAGTTATTTCGGGGAGCAGAACTGTTGAATAGAATTCAGATACAAATTAAACTCCCTGTGCTGCAGCTGACTAGTTGAGCGACCTTAGGGAATGCCCTTATTCTTCTTGCACATTTTCCCCTTTGACAAAATAAGAATAATGTGACTGCAGAGAGGCACAACGGTTAAATCATACTTTCCCTAAGTGCTTGGGGATCCCTTAAGGAAAGGTGTGAATAAATGTGATTATTTATTTTTTCATCACTTTAATCTTTTGAAATGAATGAATGCTGCTAAATTTTGTCAGTTTAGAAGCATTTAGATGTAGTAAAATTACACATGAAATTTTGCTAAATAGCAGTATTAATCATGTTTTGAATCTGTAGTTCTAAGGGAATTGGGAAAAATTTCAGGTTGCAGGTGTAGTGATAGCTATCACAGAATATCTGTGACAGAATTTCAAATATTATCCCCAAGGAGGGATGCACAGGGTCTTCAAAGAGCTTTAGGAATTAATATGGCAAGCTGGTCTGCTTTATTCACCTGGTTTCTTACATTTGTTCTTTGATCTTTTAATGTGCAAGGATTGGTATTTTAGTCTTAAATGCACTTTGGGTTATATCTGATTTTTAAGCTGGAAAAGTACTTGAAAAAAAGGTTGTGTTTTTGTTGGCTTGTGGAGGGGCAGGTGAGAGAGGGAAGTTGAACATAAAAACTGTTTTCAAGAAATGCTTGTGAGATGCTACAAAGCTGGCCATTACAGTAATCCTCATATTAGCTTAGCAAGAAGTGCTCCCTGTTGTTCAGAAAATTGCAACTTTTTGCAAGCACTCTGGCCTCAGAAAGCAGCCATAATAGCCAACACTGACAGATGGTATTAAACACACAGGCAGGGAACCAACATGGTTTTGATACTTTACTCCCATTCCGAGCTCTCTCAGTGCATGTCTCCTGGGTTAATTGCTTGAGCTCTCACAGAAGGAATCCTGGCTTCTGGTGCAGCAGCTTGTCACAAGAAGTGGTAAGAAATCACACAGGATTCTGAGCCTGGAGCCTGTGAATGTGTCACCCTGGAAACCGCTTGCACCTGCAGCAGTGAGTCATGAGCTGAGGAGCTGCAGGGTGATTTTTTTGGGAGGCTTCCGAGCAACAGAAATTCTTCATCGACAGAGAACAGAGGAGCTTTGTTCTGTCATCTCAGCTGCTGGGTGGGCATGGCCAGGGGCTCCTGCTGCCCTTGTCTGGGTGCCCCTGCAGGGTGCCCTGCGCCGACCAAGGGTCCACCTCCTTCACTGCACTTGCACCGTCCTCGGTGGGGATCACTGTGCCTGTTCTTGATATGCAGGAAAACAAAACAGCCCGGCAGTAACTACAGTATTGCCTCTTTAAGGTTGTCAGGCACTTGTTAAAATAACAAACATGAAGACCTTGACTGCAGTTTAAGAAAGTCACCTCTCAGAAGTAAAGTGTATTGTAAAATTCAGAGCCAGTACTGCATTAATATTGATAAACTGGTCTTTTATTCTGCAGGTATCTTTCTAATCAGAATGGTATTTGTCCTCTTACAAAGCTCATTTGATTTGAGAAGCAGGTGCTTATAAATTACATAGCTTCAGTGACTTTAGAGTGGAAGAGACAATTAACACCAGCTGAAGATTTGTGCTTGAAAGTTTTACCAACCAGATATTGCTGTTTTGTAGCACCTTTCATCCATGTCTCACAGTGATTTGCAAACATTAAGTTTCATACCACCCCTCTGATGTATGTAAGTGTTGTTAGTCTTAGAAATGTGTGAAATATTCATGACAAATTGGAGGCATTCTGTTTACCCCCTCACAAACTCAAAAATATTAAGGCAATGCAAAGTTATTTGAGGTTATCTGCATTGGAAGATTTGTCTTTTTCCTCTCTTTGTATATATCTCTTCACAGCTAAAATATCGATAATATTTGTGCATAACCTCTTTGTTACTGTTCCAGTTTTCATTAGGAGTGATTGGTTTTGTTTCACATACTTGTTATATTTTAATTCTTTGCACTCCCTTGTTAGCCAGCTCTAAATAGCTGTCCACTGTGAAAGGAAATCAGGCAGGTGTCTCCTGTCCTTTGAGAAAACGATGTCTTTGGGTAGAATTTACTGCCAGATTTGGGCAGATTGATTGCCAAACTGAAACTGGAGAAGGAAGCTCTATAGCAGGAGAACTTGCTGTTGTTTGATTCCACCACAACTGCCAAGGACTTTGCTCTTTATACCACTATGGGTGTGTCAGTATTAGTAGTTGAGATGAATATTGAGGATTTGAAGGTGAATTTCCCCTCCCCATACTTTAAGTCATACCACAGAGAAGTCACAAGCCCAACCCCACTATTTCTTTGGGAAGAAGCTGAATTAAAGGTGCACACAGCCACAAGTGGGCTGTCAGCTCATGGCCCAGGAGGCTTGGCAGCAGCTGTTTTGTTTCCCTGAACCACTTGTCTTGCTCTGCACTCATGGCAGCCTGCAAGTCCCAAATATGCCCTTTTTTGCCAAACTGTTTCTCAGCTCCCTGATATATTTGAGGATGGCCAGAGTTTAAAGAACCAGAGCAGCTCTTTTTTGGATCTTCTTCACCCCATGTGGTAGGGAGGGGATGTCAGAGTGATTTGAGTGACCTTATTTATTTTCTGTGCTATTTCTTTTTTTGTTGGAATATGCTTCCTCTTACATTGGAGTCTGATTTGCTTACTTTCTGTGCCATTTAAGCACTGATTTGTTTGTTTGGTTAAGTGGGTAATTAAGATTGTTCTCTTTGAAACTACTTTGCATGCTTTAGTGTGGTTCTCAAATAGTTTGGGTTTTGCTTGTGCAACCATGCTGTAGCTAAACCACATGTTGTCAAGATTTCCAATGCTCTCTGTTTTAATACAGTTTTTCAGTATAATTTATTCAGCAGAGGAATATAAGAAGAGGAAGTGGCGGTTACTGAAAAAAAAGATTTTATTGGAGCATTAGGAATGTCCACATTATTCTCTGGACTGGGATCTCACAAGTGTGTAGCAAAGAGGGCTACAGTGAAACTAAGATCCAAGATACTGAATGATTCATTGCTTCCTATGTCTGCTATAATCCACATAATTTATCACAACTGTCTCTGTGAACTTTGTTCACTGTATTGAGGTCACAATGCTCTACGCCCTCCATTTCAGACAGCAGTACTTGGGAGAGTTTTCTTTAGGGATAGTTGACTTTCCTAATGAAAATTAAGAAGAAAAGAAGTTATGACCACTGCTATTTTCAGGACATTTTGCACTGTGTAAATATTTTAAGCTGGGGAATGTCCCTTTAATATACTATATTATTCAATTGCTTTGCTAAAGCTTTGAGGGTTGAAAGTTGAGTCAGTGTGCAGTGTACAGAACTCCAAAAGACCAGGCAGGAACAAAATACAGTATTTTAGAAGTCTGTTCTAACATGTAGTTCAGTGTCAAAAGGAATCTCCCACACACACATAATAGAGGAAATAGTTTGACTGTTATTTTGATTTGCTTATTTTCAGCAAGCGAAATGATAATGAAATTTCATATCATCAGGCAGATTTATGTTAGCTGTGGATGGCAGAGGAGGAAAGGAGGCTCTGCAGACATGTGGACATATGTGAACATGCTATTTTTTAGCCCTTTGTTTAGATACCTAGTGGATGGAATTTGATGGGTTAGCAGAATTTGGGAGAATTTTTTCTCTTTGATAATTTACCAATAATGTTTCCCAGTAATACTAGTACTCTGTATTTGCCAAGAAATTCAGGCTTTGCATTAAGCCTGCAGTGGTAAAAATAATTTTTAAAAAATCAGTGTTATGCTTTTCCAATTATTTATAGAGTGATAGCGGTACTGAACAACTATTCCTGAAAGGCTGCAAGCAGCATTTGGGAATCAGTTGCATATTTTCTTGGTCAGAAAATTATGCACTTGCTGAAGTCATGTTTGAGCTTAGAATGGTCACACACGATGGTTTGACAGTGTTTCCCACCAGGCACTTTGGGACTCTGGCTTGGACCTGTCTGGCTCTGTAAGGGACTCTGCAATGATGCAGCATTTTCCCATCTTGGAGCAGCCAGGTGATTCTGCTGAGGAGGAAGATGGGAAATGACATCAGTTCATATAATAGACCTAGGGACATTCTGCAGAAACATTCTGCTGAATCACCCTGGTAACCAGCCCAAGAGTAAATCACAGTTCCGCAAAAAAAAAAAAAAAAAAAAAAAAAAATCAGGAGAGAAGGGCAGGTGGTTCTCTAACAAGAAGGAAAACCAACCTATCAAACCCAGCAGGCTCTAGTGGCATCTTGAGTAAGTACAAGACAAGAAGGAGAAAAATGGGGTGTTCTGTAACTGAAGTTTTTGGAAGAGGAAGATGAAACAAGCTCAGATGCAACCTTTCAGCTCCATAGTATATTGAAGATGCAAATATTAGGCAGGGAAAATCAAATCTCTTTTGTAACTGTTGATTTGAAAGAGCAAGAAGACAGAAAATTTTAATTTCTAGTAAGGTACACATGGTTGATGTAAGGTTGTGTTGTGCCATAATCATTAATTTGAGGATGAGTGTTGTGTTTGATTCTAATCTAGTTAGGATCAGCTCCCTTTTTAGCTACTACTGTATTTTAAAAAGGCAATTTTTCAACCCTTTGCTAATGTAATTTATCACCTACATCCATGGCGCTGACAAGATACTGGCTTTTGTGTTACGCATAGTAATTGCTGCTGCCCTCTCTGAATTTACTCTGTGTTTTTGTAGCTGGGCTACTTCTGCTCCCAGATCGGCTTTTCTGGCAAAGATATTGTAATGAAACACAAATGTCACAATTTTTCATCACATGGAACCTATCCAGTCTGTGATTCTCTCTGTAAAATGAAGCATAAAGATACTTGGTATAAAGTGTGTTATATCCTCAAAATGAAAATGTAAATTTGATGTATTAGCTGGGTAGGGGAATGACATATAGCAGGGTAACTCATTAGGGGTCGGGTACAAAAAAAAAAGGCAATCAGATCTCTGATTAAAAGCTACTTACCAGTGACTGCTGGATGCATAATTAAGGCAGATTCTTTACAGACTTCAGTTTATGCAAGATGATTACAAATACTTCGTATTTGAGAAGTTTGTTCACATAATTAATTTTAGGCTTCTTTAGCTTTTTCAAGAAGAAAGGGCACAGCACTAACATAATTTAGACACAGAGCTCTAAGCTCAGTTTTTCAGCATGAGAATCTAACAAATCATCCAATTTTCAGTATTTACCAATTATAATTTATCGTTACAATTAAGTTTGAGAGGTCTAAAAATTAAAACACACCTCAGTTTTGATACGTTAGTAACTTAAAAGCCATCAGGCAGAATAACTGTAGCATATCAACTCTTCTTATGGAAAATGTAATTAAATCTATGAGATTTAAATCTGTAGGATTTACCAGGACTTTCAGAGCATCTTTGTCTCATTGCAACCCAGGCAAGTTCATGTAGAAATTTCATGAGAAAGCAATACTCATACCAAGTATTACAGACAATGAGTTGTATATAAAAAAGTTCTTCACCTGAATATTTCTATTAATTATAAAAGCCTTGGTAAATCCTTCGTGCGTTCTTGAAATACATGTTTTAGAACTGAATGCAGAGTTCTTGATCATAAGGACGACAAGCAATTTCAATTCTTTTGGAGCCTTACTATGTCAGATGCTCCTAGAGAGAATTTGCAACCTCTTTGCTTATTGCTAAAAGTGAAGTTCTCACCTTAGGGCAGCAGAGATGCAGAAATTGCAATCTCATCACGAATGTGAGCAACCTGCTGGGATTTAAATCCCAGCAATGGAGCACAAAGGGTAATGCATTAAAGCTGGGTTCTCATTAGGGAATTGAACCTTGACATTGTGGTAGGTTCAAAATGTTTATTTTGTAGCTAGCTGGAAATCAAAGGAGAAAGAGTAGAAGAAAATGAGAAAAGCTTCTGACAGTGTGGCCTTGAAAATTGCAAATGTATTTGTTCAGGAAGATATTTGTAACGAAGTGCTTAAGACACCAGTCATACACACTCATTTTCCTGCAGTTTGGATAATCAAGGTTAGGACTATTTTAATCTCATCTCCTCCTCTTGAATTTGGTGGCACAGGCAAGTATATTGGCCTGAAGACAGTTCTGTTCTGCTGAACTTTTAGTCTTCTGACATTTATTACCTCTATGCTATGATAGACACAAATCAATTAAATGTAAAAGTTGGCCACAAATCAATTAAATGTAAAAGTTGACATATGAAGCAGGTATATGTATATTTTCCAGCCCACACTGTATCTTGTGAGTGGGGAAGGTTTTGAAGCCAACCACATTTATTGGAGTATTCACTTGATTTTTCTGCATTGTCAGCCTAGGCCGCTGACTTCTGTGAACTTGGTTCAAAATAATTGTTCTCTTCAGAACTACAGCCATTACTCATTGTCTGACAGGGCAGTCAACACAGACAGCTTGGCCATCCAAAGGAAGAAGAAGCAAAAAAAGAGAAAAGTTGCAGCTTCTGGGCTATTTTTCCTGTGTGCAGCTCAGCTCAGGAAATGCACAGTTTCACAGGCAGAAAAAGAGTATTTCATCCTCAAAGCACATGAATGCAAATGATCTTCTAGCACATACAGAAAGTATGGACATGATTTTGTAAGTCAATAGCTACTAATCCAAACTGAAAATGGTTTACTGTTTTGATCTCTCCACGGGGAAAAAGAAGGAATCCAAAGAGCTATGCCTGAAATGTCAAATCTAGGAACCCAGGTGAGAGCTGATATCTGTACATCGATTGCTGTGTGCAGTATGGTTCTGGTCTGTTTTGACATGTGGCTAATTGTGGCTTTTAGGAACAAGTGGAAAAAACCAAACAAACCTCACGTGTGTCTCATCTGTCACCATGTTAATTAGTGTGTAATTCATCTACAACACACTACTCTTCAAAGCAAGGAGGCTTTTCTCAAGATGCGTTCTGATGCAGAGGGCAGTGCGGCGCACAGAAATGGTGCAAGCTAATTAGTAACAAAATTCAACCCTTTTAATCTTTGAAGACCTCTGTCACTGATGCTCTGTACAAAGCTAAAAATATTCTATTATCAAGTTGTTTTCTGCAGCTGGAGGCAGTGGAGTTTTTAAGGATTTATGCTGCTGTGAAATAAAACTTAGAAGCATTTATTTACTTCCTTGTGGCTGAGACTGTAAAGAAGAATTTGGCTTCCCATCTTTCCAGAATGGGCATCCTTGTCCCATAGGAAGGAAGTTGCATACTTCGGGTGGATATACTTTTTTTTTTGTTCGATGAATAACTGAATTACTGATCCATACACCAGGCTATGACCACTTGTACCACTGCATTTCATGTGCAGTGTCAAACCAAGACACTGATTGGTACCTGAGGGTTGGCTAGTTCACTTTGCAAAGCTACTCTTGAACTGATAGTGGTGGCACTGTTATTTTCACCGTCTTGTAAAATTACAAATGAAGATATGAGTGATGCTCTACAGTGTCATTTAAAACTGTTGATAATTAAGTTTTCAAATTCTGTGTACTTAGTGTATTGCACATCATTCTGGTATATCAGTAAATTTTTAAGAAGAGAAAGAGAGCATCTTAATTTGAGAAGGAATTTGAATTGGATGCCAGTTTGGTGACATACCTAAGCATTGTATTGGACTTGACAGCTGTATCTACTGTCATTTTTGGTATGTCACGTCTCAGGGGAAGGAAATCAATATATTTTGATGGGGAACTTGCACCTCTGAACAAAGTTTTGATTGTGGGTAAGGTGACACAAAATTAGTTAAATAGATTTGCTGTGGATTTCATCAGAGTGAACAAGATAAAATCTGGCCCAGAGATCACCAAATGTTTCAGAACTGCCCACATCCTGTGAGATGTGATACTGTTTTCACTATATTTTATGAATTTATGCAACAATAAACTTCCCTCTGCAGAGAAATCTTTTTTGAGCTCTCCTTTATGAAGTCCAAAGGTACTCTCCCTGCCTTGTTATCCAGATCCCATTCACAATGTGCGAAGTTATGACATTTTATTCTTTATGTAAATGTATTATAGGGAAGTAAAGCAAATAAAAGGTAATGAGAAGATGAGCTTTGATGGTACTGCAGAAGGAGTGCAGTATTTCAGTGAAACAAGTGACAGCCAATAGTGCTGCCCTGTTTAATCTTTTCAAACACATTTTGCATTTAATTCTAATGCTCTGCATTAATTCATGTATAATATGCCTGTTGATAGCAGGTTTATTTAAAACTCATTTAAAGTTATAAAAAAAATGAGCTTTGCATAGAAAAAGTCTTTGGAACTTTGTATTTCCTCCTTTTTCCAACACTCAGTGTACACAACAAAAGGCTAATGTGGTAGGTGTCCATCAAACTTCTCTTGGCACTGCTTGTCAGTATTTCTCACAAACGTTCATGTGAAGGAAGCAGGCAGGGGATCCAGGGCTACCAGGCAGTCCTAGCTGCCCTTATTGGGAATGGCTGCCATGAAAAAGGGCTTCAGCATGCTGGAGGGGCCCCATGGTCCAGTGATTGTTATTCCTGAGCAGGAGATGTGGTGTTTGTGGAGGAGCCAGGCAGAGGGCCTGGAGGGGGTGGCTGTCAGCTGGCATGCAGAGCAGCACCTGCTCGGCTCGCCCGAGTACCCAAATCACCCTCGTGCTTCTGTGGATCTCCTCTGGCAGTACAAATGTAGCTTTTTTTTCCCTCCTGCTCATCTAGTTTTTGGCTGTATTCCTAATTCTTCCCAGGAGGAGGCCTTTGAGTAACAGTTGTTTAAAAACTTGGGGATGTGGATACCTGCCCATTTGACACTGGGGCAAAAATCATGAATAAATCATGAGGTATCTTAGTCATGCCTAAGTGTCTAAAAGCCTTTTCCTTGCTGCTGCCCTGCAGTAAATCTTCCATTATTCATTGCGCTATTTACACTCTAGTATATGTATTTATGCTACAGTATGAAGCTGTTTTGTTGAAAACACCGTAACCTTTTTAACCTGCTTGCCTTTCCAACTTATCACATTTTTTAATGATTTTTCTGTGATACAATAGCAGGCAATGGTTGCCACAGGAACTGCAATTTTGAACAAGCAGACACGTAGCTGTCACTTTGCCATCCGAGAGCAGAGGGACAGCACGGGCAGTTCCATGGAGGACAGGGGTCATTCTGTCCCTGCAGTGGAGACATCAGTTTTCTAGCTACATCTTTCTTGTTTTACCATGGTTTTGGGGTAATTTTCTGCATGCTTTCTGGAGGTCAAACATTAGATGTTGTCAGCTGGCTTGAAGGAATAAATGTTTTGCTTTTGAAATTACTAGATGGAAATTTGTGAGCGCTCTGCTGGCAGCAGAGGTGTTTTGAAGGTGCTGCCTGCAGACTAATGGGCACAGCACTCTGGGACCTTGCAGTAGGTCAGCTGTAAAAAGTCAGGCTTGTTAAGGAGCACACATTTCTCTCATACTTGGAATCCAGCTATTGACATCAGTGCTTCAGTGAATCACGAAGCAAGTGAGTGCTGGGCTGTTGGCATTTAACTGGGTAAACATCTTCCGTGGGCTGAAGGAGGAGAGGTCAACATGTTATGGATGTTTCCTCTTCCTGGGAAAAATTTTCTGTACTCCCTGTGAAATTCTTGTCCCTTTCTTCTCCACTCCCATAATTTGGGATGATCACAGCTCCCTCAGTGCTCCTACCTTTATAGTTTGATGTTAGCACCTGGGACCTTGCTGGAAGTACATCCTAAATTTACCTGCTTCATTTCCTTGACTTGCTGCCAGAGAGAAATTATTCCTCACCATTTTGAAGAGAGGAGTCCTCTTAGTTTTCCTCTGTAGCCTGCTGATCTCTGAAGAAAGTAAACAGCTCCCCTCTAGCAGTCCATAATGACCACAAATGGAGGACGAAATAATTTAAGGAAAGAAGCAAGCTGGGAAGGACAGCAATGTGTTTGAAGGAGTGTGGGGAGGGGAAAGACAAAAAACTTTTCCTGTTATTAGTAAGTCAACTCAAGCAAGTGCTTCTTTGGCACATTCCTTTTCCACTTGATATGTTGCAGTTTTTATTAGGGTTTCCCCACTTTTGTGTTTTTTAAACAATTTAGATACAACCAGTTATAACAGCTAGTTCTCTTCATTGTTTGGCTTGCAAAGCAGAAATTGTCAAATTAAAATGATTTATTGTTTGATGATTTTTTGCAAGTTATTTTTAGAAAAACATGTGCTCTTCCAGAAGTAGAACAAAAAAGTCAAATTAATTGTGGAAAAAATAATAGAGCTATTACACAGGTTGGACTGAAACAAGCTCTGCAGTGCAAATTGAATTTATCAGTCCTAGAAAGTAGGGGTTGTGAACCAAAGTTAATGAAAAGTCAAGACCAGTCTCATTTTATGGAACTCATTCCACGTGAGGCTGCTTAAGAACAAGCATTGAACCTCTGAAGAAAGGACTAGGATGGCTTAATAATGTAAAGTGTATTCCTGGATAAAAAAATCAGCTGAAGAACTAGGTAGATTTCAGCCAGCCAATAGTTTCTATGCCACGGCTTTGATGTATTTCCATACTAGTCGTGGCTTTATAACATATTAGGATATAAAAAAGGTGGTTTATCTTTAGTTGTGCATGATGACTGCCAATTTTTTTGCATGAAGCTGTTTTAATTATCTGCCCAGAAGACTAAAAGAGAAATTACAAACCTTAAGGGAATAGCAGAACTTGTGAAATTAGATTGCTGTCACTTGTACAATATCTGACCTGATGTCTGTCTTGTGAGGTGAAGCAATTGGGTAGATGCTAATGTAAAAGTAAAGGAATGAAAAAAATGGTGTCATACATATCTATTATTGAAGATTCTGATTTGCCTTCTTAATGGAATTTTCCCATATTAACAGCATGTTCCAGCTGTTGAGCTGTGCAATAAGTCTTATACAATCACCAGCATTTTAAAATTAATACATTAAATTTAGAGGATGTGTGTCATCTTTTTAATACAGCATAAGATATCTTTTTGATACTGTTCACTACTAAATTTTTTCTTATGTTAATTTATACATTTAGCTTTCACCTCTGAAGAACGCCATTATAAATGACTTAATACACAGTGCAGCTGCTATTAATATACTATAGTGTATCTCAAATGTTTCCTTTCTGATAATTCAGGATGTATGGGTTGCATAAAAATGACAGTTATATATATAGAAGTTTGCTAGGCAAAGAGCCCAAGAACGTTTGAACCAAGGGGTAGGAATAAAGATACTATGCCAAGAAGTGAATGTACAAGGTGGCTAAGGAAAGCAACTAAAGGTTTGATAAACCCCGGAGCCAGCCTTGGGAACAAGTGATAATGCAGGAGATGCACTGGAGTCAATGAAAGTTATGATGATGATGTGGAGAATAAAAAAATGCTTTAAAGAACTTTTGTCCTAGGTCAGAGATTAAACTGGTTTCCATTTTCCAAAGTATTGTGGAAAGCTGAAATAGTTGTGTCTGGAATAGGAATTGGAGAAGAATCAGGGTTTTGATACCTGTTCCCCAGAAGGAAGAGGTGGCAAAGCACCAGAAAGTGATGCCACCACACAAAATTTACAGGAAAACATAGTTTATCATTCTTTTTTGGTGAATAACCAAGTACACCCAGAAAATATCCACTGATTGTCCCAAACAGGTCAGTCCTAAATCAGTGTTTCTTGCAAGTCTTTACAGAAATCAAGTAGCTGTCCACATCCTCTGGCAGCCCCGCAAAGTCAGGAGTGCAGGGTAGAGGTAATGTATTTTTTATGAGACCTAAAATATTCATAGATGGCAGCTGAGCTGGTGGAGCCAGCAGACTGCTTTCACCTGGGAAAGGTGCCAGGTGGGCAGGCTAAAAGCCCAGGCCACCATCAGGTGCCAGGTGCCTGCCCTTCCTGGGCTGGTGCCAGCCCCCGCGTGTCGCTGGCCTGGCCACGCCGGAGCTCTGGGTCTGGGTGAGAGCCTGCTGCTGCTGCCTCGGGGCTGCATGCAGCCACACCTTGCTCCTGACAAACCTGGCTCAGTGTGTGCTTCACTGGCTCCCAGTGCACTGCCAGCTCATTTGCTAACCACATTTATGCTGAACTTTTTGTCCTGAGTTTGGGGCTGTCGAGTGGAGGAAGCAGCTTCTGGATGGTGGGATATGGCAAGAAGTCTTCTGTTTAGCTTTAATTCTAGGCAAGATAAGTATTTTGGGGTTTAAACCAACCCTTCAGGATTTTCCACCTTTTCTAATGTTCTTCATCATAAAAGTTTCCATCGCTCTTAAATTAATTTTTTGAGTTTAAAAATGCGCACAATTTTGGTGTGGGTTGTCATGCCCCTGTACTCTCCACCTAGCAAATATTTTAACTCAAGGGCTTATTCTAAATGTGAAGTTCTTTTTCTCAGCATCAGTTTCTGGTGGCTGGATACATTTTTGATGATTAATTGGACAGCATATTGAAGGACTCTGGGACAAAAATGCACATCTTTTAAGAAAACACCGATCTAAACCTAGTTCCCTATGCCATGGCGTAGACTCAAACAGCTGGTTTTATCTGTTCTTTGGTAGTACAAATAAGGAGGAATTCAGAAAGCAGCACCTGTGCATATTAGGGGATCCATTCCTTTTTTGTATGATGCTACATAAATAAATCAGTATCTGATACTGATCAATGTTTTTGTCTCTTGCCATGCTCTGACAAAGAAGTTGCTCATTGCAATTTTCTAAGGGGGTGCCTTGAGTGGTGTTTTTTAAGTGAATTTTAAAAAATTTAGAACTCTCTCCAGAAATCTAGTTTTTTAGTTTGGTGGAGTAGAGATTAAGTGCTTTTGTTACTTTTTTTTTTTTCTAAGAGGTAAGAAAATTGGTTTTGTTAAAACAAGTCATTTTTCGGTGTCACACGTTATCAAGGAGCTGAATTGTGCTCTTTAGTTCAGTTCTGTGGGTTAAAACACCTTTCTGCCATGGGACACCAGCCAGTCCTTTCCTACATTCCTGTTTACTTAAAAGCCTTTCTGTAACCCAATGTGCCTGTATCCAGGGGTGTTCCTGAGTGACCTTCAAGGAAACTAATTGTATTTACCTAAGCAAAGAGCTTTACTGATAATATTCCCCTGAAATACAGGAATAAAGTGCTTCTAAATGAAACCACACAAGCAACTTTAGAATTCTCTTTGCTGTGATTTTAATCAAATGATTACTTTTAGTTTTGTGATATTTGCTATTTTGTCCATAATAAATGGTATTAAGCCAATGTAAATAAAATAATTGCTGAGATGAGGTTTATTTGACTAGACAACACATGTATGATTAAAGTCCAAATTTCCATTACATTTTCTTTTTAGACATGAGTTTTAAATAGCTTTTTTTTCTAATTTATTTTTGTTCTAATTAGTAATTTAGCATTCATGTATAGTATCCTATAAATAAGGTGGACTAACCCTGTGATTGACTGAAAAATTGTCAAAGAATAGCCCAGTGTCAAATGAATTATCCTCTTTTTTAAGACCAGGCATTGTTCAAGGGAGTGGTTTCTGGTAGCTCTGTTGAATACAAATTGCAAAAAAAGCTACAAGCTACAGATACTGATCTTCACTTTCAAAGCAAGGATTCAGTGTTCAGGAAAGTCACTGGAATAGCAATTCTACAGGCTTTGTTGCACAACCTGGTTTAAAATAGGAACAACCTTTCAAGTTTCTCCTCTTTGTTGTGCCTGTGTTCTTTGTGGATAAAGTTGAAGCCAAGACTCAAGTATGAGAATAGCTGTTTCTCATTCCTATCCAATTATTGGCCTTTCTGGCAATGCAAACACACTGGTTTCAGGTACAAATACTTCCAGTCTGCAGGTGTGTGATTGACCCAAATCACAGCTTCCTTAATGTCTTGGTAACCAAACCCCATTAGTCCATCTCATCTAGATTTGTACTGGTGGCTCAGCTGTAAAACTTTGCAGTCTCTTTAGTCCCTTGAAGAAACTCTTGCTTAACAAGAGTAAGCACTTCCCATTCAAAAGCTCACTTCCTGCAGAAGTTTTACTCAGAGTGACATAAGATTATTATGGAAAATGTAGGAAGTTGCCGCAGAGCAAATACTAAGCCCATGGTATAGAATGACAAGATGAATAGTTTATATATACATGGTTGTGTGTTTTTAAAAATCTGTTTCCGGTGTACCTCCGGAATCTGCAAAGCTGCTATTGCAGTTAGGACACATTTTTATTGGAGAGAATGTTGTAACTATGCTTGTTTGGTCTGGTTTGTTCATTAAAGGGAATTCACTGACTTGGACACATAATTTTAAGTTAATTAATTTCTCTTTGGTGTTGGTGTTCATGCCACTGCACATCTACTGCTGTTGCTGTTCTGATCAGGACACCCTTCAAAGGTCAGAATACTTCCTCAGGGTTTAGCCAAGGAGTTAATTGAGAATGGTTCAGAGAGTGAGAGAGAGATGATGTCACTGTCACTGTAGGAGACCCTCTATTTGCTTCTATTTGTTTGTATCTTTGCACATGTATAACCATTTCTTGTGTGCCTGTATTTATATATTTTTTAAAGTATATTTTTTAAAGAAGGGCAACTAGCATATATCAATGTACATTGACACTATCAATATATATTTGTAGTAATACATACATTTATGAGTAGGGAAGCTCCTCATTAATATCAAAATTCGATCTAATCAGAACTTAAACCTCTAGCAGATAAGACAGGTGTAGGGTGAAGTATTTTCCTGTGGGATTCTAGATCTTTCTTTCCTGGCAACTGGCTTCTAAATACTGGCATTTGATTATATCAGCCCATTAAAAAGCCCCAAATAGTAAGGTCTTCACATATATTTTTTTGCCCATGGGACTTCTAAATTCTTTGTATTGAAAAGATTCAGGAATGTCCAAAGGAAATTGATTCACCCAAAGTCAAGGACACCATCCATTCTTCCCTCAGTCTGATGGATAAATTTTCATGAGGGACCTGTGGGAGTTCCTCTAGATCCCCCTCCAGCCTGTCAATTACTTTAAGTAACTGATCTTGCTTAATGTAAGAGTATCAGTGCTTTTTCATGTGACCTGTCAGGATGAAGTTCACAGCTGCTAAAGATATATCTTGCAAGATCAGGCCCTCTACTAGTGCTAGATGAGTCATGGAAATCAGAAAAAAATTAATGTCCTACTCAGGTTAGTTCTACCTGGAATGGAGTGGAAGCTGTCTCTCTTTTTACAGGACTTGGAAGCACAGTTGTGCCTAATATTTGTCTCAGAAGTCCCATTTATGAGTAATTCCTTTTTACTGATCAGGCAGTCTGGCATGTACAAGCACTTGGTGTCTATCCACCCACACTTTGTCCTTTCTGTCTTCATCTGAAATATTCCACTCTGGGGCTCAGTAATACAAATTTGATGAACAAATGATATGCTGCAAGAGGGAAAATATAATATGAAGTAAATGAGTTGGTTGCTGCTGCATTCCAAATGCCTGAGCTCTTAGAACAACTCATAAAACCAGAGATTTTCAGTTTTCTTTTAATGTTTCCCAGGTCTTTATGTTAAACTATATGAGCTTTTACTCAAAGTATTGGTGTGGTAAAACTCTTTTATTCCATTGAAGGAGAAAAATGGGAAAGGTATTACCAGTATATTATTAAAAATACAAACACACCTGGATTTTTCTAGAACTCTTCAATGTTCACCATGTACACAGTGCTGCTAATCATAACATAGGTTTGTACATTTTTTGAAGGCTTAAAATATACATTTTAATTTCCTGGCAATTACAAAAGCCTGAAAGACCCCATGGCATTAGATAGGCTCTGAGTGTGAACTGAGATTTCTCTCTGCCTCAGGTGCATGCCATTAGTCTTTAGGTAGGATGCAGTGACCTGGAGCACCAATCAGGATAAAATGTGGTTGTTGTTATTAATAGCAATAATTACAGCGTGGTTATGCCGTCTTGCTTGGGTCTACAGAGCTGTCTTCTGTGATTTTCAGTGACATAAAAATCACTTTTTTCTGTTCTATGATTCTTTTCCAGTCAGTTTCCTGGTGCTGCATGTACAGGAGCTTGAGGTTTTTTATGGCAGGAGAAGGAAATTTATCCTTCAAGTTCAGGATAGACTTTGCTGTGTGTTGGGTTCCAGTGGTGAAAACTGACCTTTTTTGAGCTTAGTAGTTTACTGGAGTCTTTAATGAGTTTAGAAATGGAAATGGGAGATAGAAGGGAGGTCTGAGGTGACCAAGGGAGGCATGTTTTGGTACAATGAAAAATTCAAAGTATGCCAGCTGCACGACTATGTAAGAATGAGATGGGTGTTAAGAAGTCATTGAGGAACAGGTTACTTCAATCAAAATGGAAAATGGGCCTGGGTTAGAGGAGATGTCAGAGAGAGATAAGGTAATTTGTGATATGAGTTATATAGAGCATCATGCATTTTGTGCTATTGAATACAGCTTCCCAAATGATTCCTGACCTCCCATCTTCTTACTCTTCCTTCTTATCTCTTCTCAAGTAATGCTGCTTGCTTAGCTGTTTTCTTAGACCTCGTTCTTCCAGGATATTCCAGTATTCCCTAACTCTGTTAATGCCTTTTGAGTGAATTAGGATTAGCACTCTAAGGCACTGGGAAAACACAGTTGGAAAAAAAAAGCAAATCTTGATTTCTTGATAATGGAATATTTTTTCTGGAGAATAAATGAGGTCAAAAGAAATTTTCCATGGAAGGTTAAAATCCTGTGTTCAGTATACCTGTACAGTCCTGGTGATTACAGCTGCCTTTCACACAGTGTTCTGAAAGGAGAATTTGTCCCTGCAATTTTGAAGTTGAGAGGAGTAGAATTAAGATTTTGCCTAATTAGTGCTACCTTTCAAAGGTCTATTTTAAGCTGTCTTCCTTCAGCCTGAACCATGTGGTAGTTTCCAAAAATGTAATTTAATCATATCTGATTGCTTGCTGGAATCTGCAATTAACTTAGGTGCAAGGGAATTAACAGTATTTGCCAGGTGCTTCATAATTTACTGGGAGCTGCCTGTGCCACATATATGTTAAGTGTGTTGTTGGCTGTTTAAATTTATTGGTTAGGATATTTTAAGCTTGTGATTGAGTAATTTTTATTGCTTCCTTCCATTTCTGTTCCTAGGATGACTCAGATATGAAATACCATATAATTATATTCTGTATACTATCAAACTATCCCTTGCAATTATGCCACATTGTAGTTGTTCTTTTGAAATATTAGAAGCTACCTATCTAGGAAGTTATTTTTGGGATGCAATTGGTTGCTAGGGTAAAGATTAATTTTCAAGTAATTCTAGACATATGTTGAATAAAAAAACCCTTAAACTCATTTATAAAAAGTAGTTCTCATCTTAGAAATCCTCTGAAATCTAATCCATCAAAAAGGTAGAAGTGGTTTTAGAAAATAAATTTTTCTGTAGGGACTACATTTGTGTCCTGTTTGAGTCAGACCTTGCATCAGTTGTATAATTTAAAATGGGAAGAAAATGGACAAATTGGCTATCTGCCAGCAGGGAAATAATTTCCTTTTTATTTGGAGTGCAATTCTGAGATCCAGATTAGCACTCTAATCTCTCTCTGAAGCTCTCTTGCATTACTGTTTTCAGAATTGGAGGACAATTTCAGGAGACATAGGCTTTGTACTTCGTTTAGTTCTAGAGTTTCATGAAGGTTGAATTTTGGACAAAAGTAAACCGTAGCTTATTTCTTGTTTCAAAAATCATGATTGTTGCAAGTTTTCATACCTCACTATCTGGAAGAGGAGTTTCTGCTGTTTGACATCTCTCTTTGTCAGTCTTGGAAAGGTGCCACCCATTAGTGTCTGAAATTCCCTGGAAAATTACTGTGAAAAGAGAATTGTGAAGACAAATATTTTAACTGGAATAGTTGCTTAAATATAGCAGCAACTCTGAGATTAAAAAGTTTATCTGTACTCTGGTGGCCAGGGGGTTATCAGAAACTGTGGCTTCGGACCACCACTGAGATGGAAGATACCGCAATAAGCCCAGCATGAAAGAGAAAAATCACTCTTGCCCACTGATTTCATCAGGCACTCAAGATGATGATGCAACTTTCATTTCCCCAGCACAAAGCAGCATGTGCCAGAAGTAAAACCTCGTGGGGATCTGCAGCGAGTTCTGCACATCTCCTGTTACCTGTTATTTACATTGAAACCAGGAAGAAAATTGCTCAGTCCATTTACAGCTCTTTTTTACTGCTTATAGAACTTGGGAATACTGTCTTTCACTGAAAAGGCTGTGCAGATCTTACATTTCCCAAGGAATAATGCATTCCCATAAAGCTGTCACAGATTCTGAAAAAGCAAAAGATAAGGAGAAAACAGCACAAACCAAACAGATTTGACAGTTTATCACTGTCTGAACGAATTGCAATTGATGTAACCATATCAGAGACTTGCAGGTGTTTAGATTTTAAGATGACATTTGAGACTGGAAAAATAGTATTTGCACCAGCAGCCTTGATAAATATAATCCTGTCTGTAGCTCTGTGTGCCCCCCATACCGATGGGACTTTAGAAGAGGAGAAAAGGTTCATTTATAACCACATACAAGGAAGCCAACAAAAGTTACTGAAAGCTTTTTTGAGACTGTGAGCTGCCAAAACCACCTAACTCCTCTAGCCAAAATAGATTGCCAAGTGATTTGCACAAAGTGTGTGTGAAGCTCCAGAAAGACCAATCTAGAGACTTGCATCTACGTCTTTTGGGCTTTTTTCTTTTCTGGTAAAATCTACACACTTAAGGGAACAATTGTCTATGGAAACTAGTTTCCTCTCCAGTTTACAGTCTGGAAAAGTCTGATCCTGACTGCTCAAGTGACCCCAAAGACTAGAGAACAGGATATTGTACAGCACTTCCTTGTGTATATACCTGGTTTTAGACATTTGGCAGGCTACTGTTCTGCTTATGGAGAAGCAAGAGGAACAGTTATTCCTACAATTGTCCTTGAGCTTTCTTCCCATTCTGCTGCTTTCTTCCTGGTTTTGCCTTTCCCTTTAACTTTCTCTGTTCTCTCCTATTTTCCTTCCTTCAAACCTTTATATAATTAATTATATGTCGTTTTCTTTCTTCTTTTTCCTTTCAGCACTTTGTATAATTCTCGTTATTATTGTTAAGTCACTAAAAAGGGCTTCTTTTCTCTCCTGCAGAGTCAGACTGTTTGGAGAGGTTGTCTGTGATGAGTGATTTCCAGAAGCACTGACATGATGGAGTCATGGAACAATCAATGAAGGTTAACTGTCCAGAGGTAACTAAAAACCTCTGTTTTATTTTATTACTATGAAAGCCAAGTTCCTGCCAAGGACTGTCTTGTTAAGAAGATGCCAAGTCTCAAGGAGGTGGTTCAGTAGTAGAAGTCATGCATTAGTAGACTGCTGAGCAGAATGTAATGGATCCTGAAAACAGACAGTAGGGATTGCCTTTCTTGATATAGAACTGGAAGGCAGTGATTTTTTGTGCATGTAAAATACTAGAGAAATTATCTTGCAATGATTAAAATCTTTTCAGATTTGAAGATTCTAAAGTGATGTTTATACATAGGAAATACTTGCTTCAGGCAGTTTCCAGAAGCCTCTCTAAGCCACTAAAAAAAAAAGTTGATTTTCCAAAAGCAAATACCACTCAATCTATGAGAAAAAATTATATGCTATGCACAGTAAGAATGGAGCAAGTTGGGGTTTTTTTCTGGGTTGTTTTTGCTGTGTATTTTTAAATGCTTTTGTTAAGAGTTTGAATTCAGATGGGTTTGCAGAATCGTTGGTGCAGAGCTCTGCCTGACATTTTGCTCAATAAAGGATGAGCCGGCACTGTCTGAACTCTGCGCGTGGTAGAATATACCAGGAAATATACATTTCACTGAGAACCTGGAACCCAGGCTTTCATGTGAACTATCACAAGTATGGATCAAGTACCTTGAGGTGCTGATACAGGGTTTTCAGTGTGTTTCTGAAAACTCGTTGCCATTTATTGCTTGAGCTGAGTCTGAGGAGACTTATCGCCGTCCTTTAATCTTCTTGCAGGTTTTCAGAAAAGCTCTTAATATACTGCTTCATGTTGAAAGTTGTCAGAACCATTGGCAAACCAAAAGATGAACATGAAGGAGCTGTACTTTTCTGGATGTGATTAATTCTGGCACAGTACTTGTTCCCATGGCTGAGCCCTGAGTGCACTGCTGTTCATGTCAGCTTCGTTATGTGTGTTTTCTCTTTCCAAGGTATTATGTCTTCACTGTGAAACATTCACTCAGACTCAGATTTGGCAGACAGAGTCTGAATCTAGCAGCATGCTGGTTTCCAGGAAAAAATAATTTGTTCCTTTGGAGGGAGGGAAGGGATTTAGATTTTAAAATGCTTCATTGTATTTTATAACACAGAACTTGATTTACATTTCTGTATATAATATTTCTTGAGCAGTTGCTTAGGAGTGACCTTGATGATTGCTGAGTAAATTATAACATATTATGTGAATTTCAAGTTCTGTTCCTAAATGTTAAATTCTAAAAAAGTAATAATAGCTCAGAAGTTAAGATACTCTTAACATGACTGTTTACAAAATGGTTTGGTTTTGTTTTTGTTTTTTTTCTCCCCAGTTTAGAGCAGTATTTAATGAGTGGATTTTTAAAGTACATTTTCCCCTCTAAGAAGTCTTGAAATTTTAACGTGGCTAAGGAAACTAAGTTAAGACACGGGTATTGTGTGTAATCTCACAGGTCATCTGAGAGAGACTTAAGAGGAAACAGAAGTGGTTTAAAGATCTTCTAAACTAGACACTATTTATAGAGATAGAAATTCCTATACGGTGTTGAACTGAAGGTTCACCTAGTACACTCTTCTGTTTCTAACAGAAGCTACACAGAAAAAAAAAATCAAAGAATCTTACATGATTTTATTTCTCATCTCACTTTGCTAAGAAAGCACAGAGCTTGTTATGAGTATGACACAAATATGAAGAAGTATTAGTATTCAATACCTGTGCTAACAGTTTCCTGTCAGATTTTCTCATGGTTCATAAAGTGAACAACAAAAATAGCTTTAAATATCAATAGGTTTTTCTTGCTGGGACCAAAAAAGACACAAACCTAAAAACATTGACTGATCAGTGATAACTCTTGGGGTGTTTATATTTGCATTGCAACATAATCAAGTAATTTATAGACAGTTGTATTTCAGCTTCTGTAATGCCTTAAGACAAAGGCATGCTTTTCTGCAAAACCAAAACCCATCATGTCCAGGGCAGACTGGTGGTAAAATTAGGCCAGTTTAGTAATGAACTTGAAGGCTATAGGGATGTTTCTCATCAATGTCTACCCATGGCTTCAATACATTGATCCATACTTCTTTTTATTTTGGGTTGAATTTATTTTACTTTACATAATGCTGACATTCTGGGAAATTTTGCCTTCATGAAGAACCTTTAAATGATAACAATGAATAGTTAACTGTGGGCTTTTGGCAGTTTAAGAAATAAAATATTCCTCCTCAAAAGCACATTTGCATTAGGACTTCATGTTTTGTTGATTCCAGCAAACTTTTGATTTAACACAGATGAAGGATACCAAGTACATGGTCCAGGAGTCTGAAATTGTCCTTACTCCCAGATTAGATCAGGAAGAGATTGGAGCAGTAATGCCCTCTCATTTCATTCTTGTCATAAGAATTAGGACCTGGGAACAATTGTCTATTTCTGTCAGCAATATTTGCTGTTCTGGAGCTGCCACCTCAGATGCCTGTTGCATGGTGAATGATTACCACTGTTAGGCCTGAGGTGAAACTAGTTTCACAGAAGATAGATTGATGAGTACATTTTTATAATAGAATCATTTTCAAATGAAAGTAATTCTTCTGTTTCTTGAACTACAGTTTTATCTACTGGCAAATAAGAAATTGCATATTGCAGTAGCTCTTATTCCAATCAAATCTGTGTAAATTGGGATGCAGACTTCAAGCCAACAGGGCTGGGGTTTTAACATCATTATTAGACGATTACATTTATCGGTATGATGAGTTTCTGGACTGTGTTATTGCAGTTGAATACAATCTTCTGAAAGTTAAGGGTTTGAGTATGAGTTGCTTGAAGCCACTGGAATGTGGCTTTCAGCCAGTGTATTTGTAATATAGTTACTTGTTAAGAGAAAATACTATTGTACATTTTAATCTTCTATACTGCCAGTACTGAAGGAAGCCTCCCTCATCTTTTTTGCTCAGTGACATAATGTGGCTGATAACCTTTGTATAGTTCAGGGACTTACTTCATTGCTTTCTAATAGAGTTTCTGGAGAGTATAGATTTAGATTACAATGTCGGATGGCCATGGGGCCTCAGGGAAATATGCTCTCATTAATGGACTTGTTAATGATTATCATTGGAGGGGCTCTAATAGTATCAGATGTAAATGTTGTCAGAGCCGTCCATCTTTATCACGCAGATATGGAGATGCATCATTAATTCACAGAGATTCTCAGATCCTCAGAGCTGTGCCATTGATGCAGGATGATAATGTCTGAAGGAAATGAAAAGCCGTCCGTTATCAATTTAATATTTCAGATTTCTGTTTCCAATTAATATGGTCTAAGAGACAGGAGGAATTGAACCACAGCAGAGCTATGGGTCATTCAGAAGAGATCAAATGCAGATTCTGCTTCTGTCCAGCTTAATTATGCTCATTGCATTCTCTCTGAAAGGGATGAGAAGGTGCAAATTTATATCAACGAAGTCTCACAGCTGAAAAATTAAAAGCATATATCCTATGCAAGCACAAAATTATGCCAATATAAAATAGTTTACAGAATCTGGAAAAACTTTTAAACAACTTTTTGACCTTATTTTCCCATTATTAAAGTACAATAGTGTCTTTTTCCTTTATCATGACTTTGGGTATATTCATAATGCATTGAGCGCAACAAATTATCATCTGTCTCAAATTTGTAGCTTTAGACCCTCTACATTAATAACCTGTTTGATAATTATTTGCTGAAATGTGAGAATTTGATTACGAATATTTGGTTGGGAGTTTTGGGGTGGACTCAGGCTTTTTCCGGTAAACGTACCAGATTATTTCTTTGTAACCTTCTGAAATATCAGTGTTTTTAGGCAAAATAAGAAATACAGTTTTTCTGTATGCAAATGTAAAGGTAGGCTTTTGAAAACAGTAACAGATTTATAACTCTATTATCTCTATTGTTTTGGAAATAGTGGCTGGGTGCTAAGATAGAGTCAAAAATTAACTTTTCAATGGTCTGTTCTGATATCAATGGCCTGTGTCCTACTGGATGGATTCCCTAAGTGCAAGGGAGAGGGGAGTGAAAAAGCAGATATTACAAATGGTGGTGGTGATAAGTCCTCCTAAAAGGAGGACAAAGTATGAGTAGATAAGTGTCACTTGTGCTGAATTGTGACCAGGTGTGGAGGAAAAGACTTCAATTCCAAACTTGCCAAGGACAAATGGAAAAGGTGTAAAAGAATTTTCTCCTGGAAGGCAAATGGGATATCCTTAACAAGAGATAAACCAAGTAAACAAAGGATGGAGACATTATTTTAGATCAATGAAGAATCAAACAAACAGTGAATGAAGCATGTACATCAGTAGGAGCACGTGGGATAGGGAAAACATGAACAGCACACTGGAACTGGGAGGTCCAGAGATTCTCTTGAGTCTGCCTAATGAAGTTCCCATGTGGGGGAAAATTTTAACATTTTTTTGCACCTGTCTCTGAAGCATAAATTATCTACAGCAATAATCTGCTGCAAACTATGAAACTGAGAGTTTCATAGGAATTTTTGGAAAGAGTAAATTGTAAGGTCCGTGTCTGGAGGATGCTATCTATATCCATGTGGTTTTATGGCTACAGATGATAGATTGTGGAAAGTAAGGTCTTGCAGGGCTGGAAAAGATGTAAAACTGAGTATTAACCAAGGCAATTTACATCAGACACTCTTATGCAGGACAGCAGTAAGGGAAGTCATCTGTGAAATCAGATCTTAATGCAGCTGTGGTAGAGAATTCCTGCTCAGTGCTCCCAGCAGTCAGGGTAGAGACACCTTGGCTGGGACTGTCCTGGCTGGGGTCAGACAGGGCCAGGGTCAGTGCCACAGTTCCACTGCTTGCTGCTGACACAGGGAACAAGCACAAGCTAAACACAAATCTATTAAGTAAGGCTTCAGTGCTTTTACCTTCATGAGAGGAAGAAACCCTGTAAAAAGCTTTATTTCTAGCATTTCCTGCCCACACTGATGTTCACTTGAGTCTCACATAGCCTTTAAATTATTGATAAATATACGAAATAAAGGATTCTAATTATTTATCTCCAATGAACAAGTGCAAACATCTGCTATTGGTCCAGTACTGCTATAAAATGTAATTTTATTAAATTGCTGCCATGAGTCAAGAGAAATCAGTGCACTTTTTCCAAAATCTTACATATTCCTCTGGCATTATTCTTGTTGCAGTACACTTTGCTCATTTTTGCATCCCCAGACTAAAAAATGATGCTCACTTGGTTCTTCTCAGCTGTTTGGGCATTGTCTTTGATAGGGGGCTGCCAAGCCTTGCAGCTTTTTGACAATGTGGAGTGTGTCTTGTAAGGTGTGCAACAATTACCTGGCTTGCTGTGAAATTTTGGAGGAGTTAAACATTAGCATTATTTGTGCCATTTTACCTCAGAGGATGTCTCTCTTATCCAGACTCATTTGTTGTGGGTTTTGTGTTACAGCCGGTGCAAAATACAAAATTTGCCACCTGTTCATCCCAGTCTCTTTGTCACATTTGTCACCTGCTTTTAATTTCCTCCTAGGAAGTCCCTTCCTATCCCCATTGTATGGTTCTAATTTTAATAATCCCAGTCCTTCCAGAGCTCTTTCCCCAAAGAAATATTTCACTGTACACACCACTTAGTGTGTTGATATTTCTTGTTAGTATGCAGCGTTGTGTTAGCTCCTCTAGATAACCTTGATAAATTAAAAATTGGCTTATCAATATTCAATCAACCTAGCTCATTTTTCCAAATGTCTGATTTCCTTTCTGTCAGAGCTGAGCTAAAAAGGCACTGCAAAAATAAATGGAATTAAAATTGCATATTTTTCTTTGAAACAGAAATTAAAAATAAATCTTCTGCTAATGCCACCTTAAACGCATTGGTTTATCAACAATGAAATAACATACAGTGACAGATATGACATAAAAAATCATTACTTTTCAGTAGAGAGTTGTTCTTTGAATACAGTGAACATCTAATCAAGGCATAATTAAGAAAATTTGGGCTTGGTCTGTCCTATTCTTTGTATAACTATTGACTCTTGCGAATTCTTCTACATATTTTTTAAAATTTATAGAGGTTTATATATTCCAGAAGGCTGGGAGGTAGGTGGAAGGAGCATCTCAGGGACTTATCTTGTAGCATAATGACAGCAGCATAATTTTCCAAATCAGACCTCCCTTCATTTTTTGTTTCATTGCCTCTGCAGTTTAGAAATCCTCAAACACCCTTTTGTGTTTGCACCACTGCTCTTCAGCAGGTCTCTGTAATTGTCCCACTCAGCTGCTTCCACTGCCTGGGACCAGTCCTTGTGTCTTTCTCCCATCACTTTGGTATTTAGAGTATCAGTTTTTCAAGGGAAATAACAACGTTGTTCCAACTTTATGCTTCTTTTTGGGGTTCTTTTGTTTTGGTTTGTGTTTTTTGTGGGCGGGGGGGGGGAGGCTTATCTTTGTTCCAAAGTCAGAAATGCATTTTGCTGAGCTCTGCATACTGTACTAAAGTTAATCTACATGGGTTTTACATTAAGACAGTTAAAATTATTTCATCTCTGCAAAATTTAAAAAACCTAAAGTCAAGCAATTTCCCTTTGAATTAATTTATTCAAAATATTTAAACAAAATTCTGTGGGTTTTAAACCTTAAATTTAAAAGGAAAATTAATTCCCAGTATTTTAAAATTAAGTAAGATGACTTTTGATTAAACCCTGACAAGATTCAAGAGTTTGCTTTGCTTTAAAGACTCTGGACCATTGTTGCTAATCTTAAATGAGCCAAAGAAAGTGCTTCAGACAGTATGTATGCCCTACAGAGAAAGAAATACAAGAGGGAGTGAAGGAAGGGAACTGCTGTTCAAACATGGTATGTCTTCAAGCTGTTGCACTTTTATATTAGATGAAAATTTGTGTGTGTTTCCCAGTGGGACTGGCAGTGCATTTTTCAAAATTGAGGAATTGTGAAGCATATACAATATCAAAGGTGCTATTTGATATCATCAAAATCTTGCTCTACTAGTTTTGCTATCACCTGTGGAGAAATGGAAACTAGGAATGACCTTATGATATGGTTTTGCATCAATAACTACTTTGTACCTTGGTCCAACCACACATTCGCCCTGGATTGAAGCTGCCAGTTTGAATTCTGTAGAACAATGTTACCAAAACAGTGCAGGGAGCAGTGCCATCCTGCTGCTGGTGTTGGTGTCCACCAAAAGGATTTCTAGAAGGAGGAAGAAAGTGTGCCCATTTCAGAGTTCATTATCCATATTTAGAATGTCTGGTGCTTCTTTAAAGCACGAGCCCTACAGGTTTTGCACAATTAGTATATCAGTATATCAGGCCTCTCTGCTGTGTCATTCTTGCAAGGGTGCACAGTTTACATCCTTGCAGCTGTGTGGTTGTAACTTGTTCCATGTCCTCTGCTTGGTGTAAATAACTTCCTTCCACTGCAAGAAATGTTTGGATTTTTTTTTTTTTTTTTTCTGTGGGGTTTGGAGTCAGATGGAATCAATAGAAACACCCAAAATGAATAACTGGTGAGAAGCAGGCCCAGCCTGGGACACTGCACAGAGGATGGAAGTCAAAGACTGCTGTAAAGGTAAACACTACTTTGTTGTTTGCATTGTAGCAGATAGAAAAGACAGAAACATTTATCAGTAACAGAAGCTTGAAATATGCAAGCTGGAACAGAACTCATATACAGATTCATTGGGAAGGAAACTTTGGTAACCACAGTAACAGGAGGCAGCTTCAGCCTTGTGAGTTATTCATCCTTGCAACAGGAATTCAATGGAGTGCTGAAATTTTTGCTTGTCCTTTGGAGAAGAAAAAACAGACCCCAAGGATGATAATGTGGAAGAGAAAACTTGAGTTTGAATTTTAATAGAAAGCCAAGTTTTAATAGAGAACCCAAAATTTCCCCACAGTCACTGTCTTGTATGCACCTGGTCAAATGTCTTCCCAAGGAAGAACTGAGACAGTAATCCCTTTACTTCCGTTTTGCAGTTTGTTAGCTTAGCTCCGTGAAATGCAGATTTTTATGATGCTATACTGGAAGCTGTGCTATTTATGTGTTTCCTTTTAAACAATGTTTGAATTTCATAGTAATTCACATTTTGAAGTCAGCCCTAAAACCTGCACTTATGTTGATGTATAAGGAATGGTTTTCTGAGGCATGGAGTGGTGGCATAGCCTGTCAAAACCAAGAGAGTGTCAGTAGCAAGATCCACAATGAGGGAATATTCTTCTCTTTCTCCTGTCCTTTGCAAGAATTCCTTTGTGCAGTATCAGGGTGGTGGAGGGACAGAAAAATTATGGAAAATTCTTTTTAGCCCTCTATGCACTGGACTTCCATCCAAGTAGACTAAAATAATATCTTGAAAAACAATCTTGACCCTTTTGAGGATGCTTACTAATGAATATAAAGCCAAGCAAAATTTTGGAATAAACCAAGGAAATTTCAAGTTTTGTTTAAACACCTTTGTTCTCAGAAGATTTCTTTTTATGGCCACAAAGATGATGTTGAATGAAAAAGTAATTTCTGGCTAGTGATCCAAAATGCATTCCCAGGCACATCTGGGGAAGGAATATGGCTGCTGGGAAATGACCTGGTCACCTCTGGAGTGGGATGGCAGGGGTGCTCCAGGCCTTCTCTGTGTCTCAGATTTCACTCTGTCTCTCCTTGCCAAGTCCCACTCTCCCTCAGCAGAGCTTGCCCAGCAGCAGTGGATTCCTTGGGCAGGTTGGCAGGGTCCCTGCATCCCTGCCAGCTGGGCTGGCTGCTGACATGCTGAGGCTGGAGAGCCCCAGGGTGCGCCTTGGAACCCCTGGGGCATCCCCTGGGCTGGCTCTGTGTGCACAGGCCAAGTAAACCCTCAAAGAGATAAACTTTTAAAATACTAACAGTTAAGTAATGAAAATCCTATTCAGACAATTAAAATGCTACACAGAGGATGGTGGCCAGCCAGTGCTAAAAAAGATTGCTGGTGGCTTTTATTTTAATATAAGAAATCTAATAACTGAAACTTCTTGCTAGGATGAGAAAAACACTTCTTTGCCTTAATGTTGTATTGTGCATATTTTTCCACTTTAATGACAAATTTAGCCAAAAAACCATGAAAAAAAATCTATAATTAGCTCCAGCTTTACAAGTATAAATCCATGTGCTAGTTAGCCTTTAGAAAATAGCCATTTGTGTTAAATTCATCAAGAATTTCTCATTAAAAACTGAGCACACATGAATTAGTTTGACAGGGAAGAGCTGCTGGAGCATTTGCTTGGATTTGGCTCTGCATTTTCCCAGCCTTTGTCTTCACTGCAAGCGTTGCTGCCAGCTGTTTCACCCAGCCTAGCCACAGCCTTAGAGCCCTGAGTGATTTGATTAACAGCTGATGAACTATGAGAACTTGAGCTGTGGCTTGTGGTTGATGTCCCACTGCATGGGTACTTTGGTTCTCAGCTGAGTCTGAATATCATGCCACAGACCCCATTAGGTTGGCTTGCCTGGGTTTGAAGCCTATTTTAAAATAAAGTCTGAGGTATCTGTGATTGGATGGGAGTTAATGAATAGAAAATATAGATGTGTGCATCTTTTGCTATACTGCAATGAAAGAAAGCTGAATAAAGATGTGAGTAAGCAGCTCATGAAAAGTGTTCACAAAACTGAAAGAGATTCAGCTTGTGGGGCTGAAGTGCTTTCATTATGGGGGGTCAGAGAAACCCTGAAACAAGCTGCTGCTTTACTTTTTTCTCTTGACACTAGGAAAAATCTCCCCAAAAATCTACAAGTTCTTTTTCTTCTCAAAGCACACACGTTGAAAGGAGAGGTGAAGGTGATGAAGGAGAATGCTAAAATATGAATAGAAGTTATAATTATAGCAGCCACTATTCTGTTAAACAGGGTTCTCTGTATTACCATGGATTTCTAAGCTCTCTCTTCAGGAGCTGAAATGCTAAGACTAATTTATTGTTAGCTTTGTTGTAAAATGCTTTAGATAATGAGTTTAATTATTTAATTAACGGAGTTGTCTTCATATTGAGTCATCCAAAATTTGGGTAATGAACTGCCTACTGTGTTTCTTGGTTTGTCTTCATGAGAAATTCAGTTCTTTTTCCAGGCATGTGTGCAAAGCATTTAAAAAAACGTATGGAACAAATGCTTTATTGCATGTATCTTTCACCTGGTTAAATTTCCTTAGCATTGGCTAATACACATTACTCTGCACACTTTCCTCTGAAATTTAAATAAATTGAGTGAAGCTTTATTATTACTCCCTGGTTCATTATCACCCAGGCTCAGCTTGATCAAATCACAAGTGATGGGCAGGATAAGCTAGTAAAGAAGATATGCACAAAAAAAAGAAATTATGGCATTGACAGAAATGCCTTAAAAATGCTCGTTTGGAGCACATAGAAATAAATTATGTTACAAAGAACATTTTGCCTCCCAACCTGTGGATATTGCATTAAGCTCCTACTTTGTTTCCAAGTCTATTTATAGTTCCTAGATTATGTGAAATCCTTATGAAATTGTTTAGTACCCATGGTAACCAAACACGTTTCACAAACTAACACAATTCTAATGCTGTGATATATCAGCGAGTTTTTTCTCTTTTCCTAGCAGTAAGTTTCTGGTAGAAATCCTCAGAGGTATAGATGATAATAAAACCCAAAATATTTCCTGCATTTGCAGTAAGCTGTATTTAACGTTACTGTTTCTGCATGGCTTTACTTTCAGCATGGTATTGTGGCACCTTGGAAGCATAAATAGCCTTGGCCTGCCTTGTATTCCAGTGAAATGTGTCAGTCTTTAGGACATGCCATTTCTAAACAGATGACAGCTGAAAAGCCTTCATGCTTAAATCTAAACAGCACCTAAACCACATAAAGCTTCTTTTTTACTGTCCTTTTCTGTTGAAAATGTAAACAGACAGCAGCAAGTGTTGCAGCTGTAATAATTCTAGTGCCAGAGGTCCTGTGGTATTTTCTTATTGTGGTAGGAGTCACACACTTTTTAATGTTTTGTTCTTTTCATCTGATGGTTCAGGAAATGTGTGAAATTGAGGCAGGGTTGCTGTGTCTTACGGGCTCTCTGTGATGTAAATATAGGACTATTCACCAAAGACTTTTCCAGCTATGAATGATACCCTGTGAAGGGAAGAAAGCTGGCACAATTGACATAACACAATGAAACTAAAGCTATTTCTCACTCCTGGTATTTTTTCCTCCTTTTTAATGCATTAAGCCATTCTTTGCTTTTAATTTTGTGCCTCTCCCATTTTGACACCTCTGATATGTATCTCACATAAAAGAATTGTGTGATGCCAATGAGCTACAACAGAAAATCATAATAATATTTACAAACTCTCTTATTTACTCCTTTGCTGTTTTCCTCTAATGATGCCTTCATAGCCCTGTGTATATATCTAACCATATCAAGTAGCAAAAGCCAACGTATATGCAGTAATTAGCAGGTACAGGCTGATTGCCATCAGAAGTGGGTAATGTTTCAGCACTAATGGGTCATTACAATGAGAGGGCATTACAGTCTCAGCACCTCTTTGGTGCAATAATGTCATCCTGGGTGTTTTCTGCTTTTCTTGCTGATGACAGCTTGAAATATAATCACAGCTAAACCAGGTAATCCACCTGATTGAAATCTGCTCACTAAGGAAAAACAGTTGGGAAAAGAAAGCACTTGGAGTAGCGTTGGTATTTCAGGAGTATGTTAAATCATTTAGGGCTTGTATAGTTTTTCACTCCACTCATGCTACTTGTTTGTTAAATAAAAGCTTACAGGAATCCATTCAATTCACAGGAGAGCTACAAAGCTGATGTTTGTATCCATTCCTGTGAACTGTTTATTATATTGTTGCAATTCATCTCCTCCTTCAGATCTGCGTGTTAGCTGATCAACACAATAGCTGGAAACGCGTGTGAAATGCCGATTGCTCAGTAGGTTTTGGAAGGGGGGGAAGTAAATAGCTCTCATGGAGCTTTATTTGTGGAACACAGATCATAGTTGCATTTTATCATCCTCATAAGCAGTACACAGGGATTGGTAGGTGCAGTGGTTTTATTTTTCAGTTTTTAAAAAAAAAAAAAAATTCTGTTGTGTTCAGTGCTGCCATTAGTGTCTGGGAGACTGAAGTGGGCAGGGAGAGGATCATTGCTGCTTCTGGCCCTGGCCTGGCTGATCTCACAGCCTGTCAGTGCTGAGCCTCACCTGCAGCAGCAGCAGCTCCTCCACCTTGCAGCTGGGGCTTGGACCAGGAGAGTTATTTTGCAAGGGTTTGTGCAGAGTGCCTTCCCATCAGGGATGGCTAAACACAACGCACTGTGTGAGTTGCTTAGGAAAGCAGAGACTTGTTTGTTTACGTCCTGCAAAACACATTGTACCTGGGATAAAGAGAATTTTCCCTACTCTTTTTAGCCTGCCTCTTAAACAAACTTGGCATAGCTAGACCATGGAAAATCTGCCTGTGGGAGGAAGATTTCAGATATCTTGAGATACAGGATGCCAGGAGCTGTGAGCCTCGCTCTTCATTTTATCCCTGCCTTGGGTACACGCCGTGCAAGCAGACCAAGAGTTGGCAGTGTGGAATGACTAAGCAGAAAACAGGCAGCAGTTCGGAAAGTCAAAACTCCTATGTGGCTGCACTGCATTCCTCACCCAGCTATGGAGGAGCTCTAACATGCAGCCCTAATTGAGGAATTAGCACCCAGTAAGGCCGGCAGAGGGTTTGTGGCCAGGGTATGGTTCCCTCCCCTCTTCTCCAGCTGCAATTGCTCTTTGCTGCCTCCTCGTTGAGGCCCTTTCTTCATGAGCTCCAAGTTATCCAATGCTGGGATGTGTTTGCTCAAATGCTTAGAATCTGTAAATCCAGGGCTACACTGAGGTGACAGTATTTGTGATCTGAGCCTTAGAATACTGTAGACAATCCGATCTCAGCATCTGCTGTGTGAGATAATTGGTGTGTCTTGGCTGTGAGTCTGGTGTGAGGCTGAGCAGAAAGATGAACACACTGTGCGGATTAGGGTTAAGCCAAGAACAACATTTCCGTGGATGTCGCTGGAAGTGAGTTTGTCCACAGCATGATCTTGCAAATGTGATGTCTCCCCATGAATCATTTACTCTCTGTCTTCCAGATACTCTAGAGTTCCATGTAGTTTTGTTTCTTTTGTGATTTATGAGGAAAAATATCTATCACTGTGCTTGCAGCCTCTAGACGCTATTCTAAATGTCACCATCCTCTGAGCCATGTGAGATCAGCCCCATTGTGCACTTACAGGGCCAGACTCTCTTAACCAGCATTATTGCATCTGTTTGCCTAAAATTTGGCACTACATCAAGTCTGATTAAACCTATACCTACAATCACAGAGCAGTAGAAGGAACAGCAGGAAAAGCAGATACTCAGGAAAACAGATAGTTCTTTGGAAGAGAAGTGAATGATGCCCAGTCTGAACATGAGGTATTTGATTTATGGTGATTTATGGTTTAAAATCCATGTGCTTTCAAGGCTACTTGCAAGTGAAAATAATATTTGTTGATATG
This sequence comes from Onychostruthus taczanowskii, assembly GCF_017590055.1. Classification (NCBI taxonomy): domain Eukaryota; kingdom Metazoa; phylum Chordata; class Aves; order Passeriformes; family Passeridae; genus Onychostruthus; species Onychostruthus taczanowskii. Next base: position 8,058,680 of record NW_024499462.1, on the reverse strand, counting down.
AAAGGCCTTTCTGTGGACTCTCAGCTGTGCTATTAGAACAGCAGGATCATAACAGAAGTGATCACATGAAACATTTCTTTAATTGTAAGTTTTAATGGTAAGATTTTTTTAATGTCACTTTCTCTTCTGTGAATTGGGGCTGACCGTGTCCAGACACTCATGAAAGCCAGTACACTTCCAAGCAATTTACCAGAATTTTGAAGCCAAACATATTGGAGTCTCGGTTGACTTCCTTTTGCCTTGGCACAAACATTGAGATAACTGTGATTGGAACTGAATATTTTAGCTTCAGATTTCCCTGTTCTACAAAAGGAAGAGCACCTACCTTACTGTGATTCTAGCAATTCTTAAAACCATTCTAGAGATGCCTGTGCTCAGGTGTAATTTCTGCTGTGGTAACTGAGTTTTTGTGAATCACTTGCAAACTTCTCTGAAGATCTTGAATCTCTTTTCTTATTTTCTGTCGTGATCATTCTCCCTTCCCCTTCTCCTTCTCCTCTTTTTTGTTCCCCTGCCAATGCAAAGTACATTTTAAAGTCACATTTTCCAGACATATACTGGTGAAAATGGATCCTAAAATACTAGCTTAAATTCACTCTCTACATTTTTACAGGGCTCACTGCAAATCCTGTGTACAACAAAAGAGACTTTGCATCAGCTCTAACAGATTTCAACTTGAGAAAACATTGCGTATTCCAGTAAAATGCTGTGTCTCCATCCTCTTTTTTCCCCTCACTCTTTAGACTCTCAATTTATTTTTTATTACGTTTGTGGTTTGTTTTTGTTTTGGGGGTGTTTTTTTTTGTTTTTTTTGTTTTTGTTTTTTTTAATCTGAATGCTCTTTGCTTCACTTTTCTCCCCATTTTATTCTTTCCTAAGTAGGATTTGATCCCAGTAGAGCTGGGGCTCAGGCTGATATTTTAGGAGCAGAAAATGACTGAACAGCTCATTAACTACAGTGAGTATATTTATCTCTTATTAAATATTCCCACATTCAAAGTGAAAATGTTAGTTTCACTTTAGAAGATGCTGTTCACACTTATGTAACTTTATTGTTTAATAAGAAAAAAAAAGACCTAAAAACTTGCTTTTTTCATACTTGACAGTATGAACAGCAGTTTCACAGTGTAAATCATACTGCATAATACCACAATTTCACACTATAAATCTGTAAACCATAAATTATAAATAGAGTATACAGCTACGTGTCTGTGTGCCATTACCACGTTTTTCTAAGCTTTTCCTACAGTAGTTTAACTCTTCTTTTAGGGTTTCTCCTGCAGGTACTGCAGGTGGGTGATGGTTTGGAGGAAGGCTCTTTTCTTTCGGGTGTGGAGCAGTGAGGCGCCACACTCAGGGGCCAGAGCAGAGCTGTACAAGTGGCTGTGCTCACAGGAGGTGTAACAATGGGCTGTGGGTGCTGATCTTGGCCTGGCCTGCTGCCCTCGCAGGGGTCACTTGGTTATTTCATTTCTGCCTTAGCAGGATTTCCAGTTCAAGGACAGTGCAGACCATCCCCCTGCGAGGGTCAAATGCTGGCCGTGTCCATGAAGTCTTGCAGCCTCTGAGTGTGGCTGGGCATGATCTTCAATATCATCAGCAAACCATGCGAGCTCCTCCCAGAGCAGAAGTGATTTGCTTTCCAGCCGTGGGAATGCAAAGTTGGTTGAAATTAAGCTTATTTTGAAATAAGCAGGAGGTACTCTTTTGGCTTTAATGGCAGTGCGCTTCACCCCCTACATTCTACAGCTTTTGAAATCAAAAGAAAAGACAAAGACTAAAACCTTTACTTATTTTTTTACTAAAGCTGTCCCTCAGACATGATTGACAAGCAGGTATCTCCTGGAAGGATGGTGGGTGCAGGTGCACTGCAGGTTTGTGCCTCAGTCTTTAGTGCTCTGTGCCAACAGTGGTTTCATTTTCATTTTCTGCAAGTTAATTTATTTTTCTGCTTCTTTTTGAAGCTTGTTGCAATAAGAATGCTTTCATTTAATTATAGAGAGCTATGATATAGTTTCTAATAAGTCTGAAAGACATCAACATATCAGAGGCTGCCAGCAAAAGGCCAGGCAAATGTCGAACAGGTCTCCCTTTAAGTCTTCAGGAGATTATATGCTGTTGTAGAAGCCCACTGTGCAGTTACTTCACTTTCATTGTCACAGATTGCTACTGAAATCATTCTGTCTGATAGTGTTTGATGAAGCATTTAACATTTTGAATCACAGTGGACTAATACAATTCAGAATGAATCTTGAATATTTTAACTGGATTAAATGTCTGAGAATTTTTTTTGTCTCAATGTACCACGCTTTTCTACATTAATAAAACCTCAGGCACTTTAAAACTATAGTATTAAAAATGCTATTTGCTGCTGAAGATGCTATAGAATGATGAAAAGAATCCCAGCTTCCCTTGGTGGCTCTGGCTGTTCCTTTCTCATCATAAAGTATGTATTAGCTCTTTCAGACAGCTGAACAGTCCCATTGTCCCGGGCACAGAAAAGCATAAAATCACTGGCAATCACTTTGCTATTGTGTTTGGAGATTAAACGACAGGACCTGACAAATGAGGCAGACCTTGAATCAGAAGAAGAGGTAGCATCAGATAATGCAGCTAAACAGTATGTCTAGCACAGATTAGCTCTGAATGAATTCTTGACCAGTCATTCCTCTGGCAATCTATTTGCCAAAGAAAGGTCCCAATTTATCTTTCAGGTAGTATTAATCTTTATTTCTGGTTATAAATATTGTTTTGTATTTAGTTTTATTAAGATTTGTGATGGTCTTGTAAACTTCCAGGAATGCTCAAAGAGCACTCATAATCCAGAAAATTATCTGGATGCTTATTTCTGTGGTTGTTCTTCTTACTCCCATCTTGCCACCCTTGTCTTGCTACCCTTGTCCTGGCAGCACATATTTGTATCAGTATCAGTTTTCTAATGTAAGAAGCAGTGTACAAGGATTGTGGGAAGGTCTTGGGATGACTCAACTCTTGGCTGCTGTCTCGGCAGCAGAAGGCTGTGGTTTCCATTCCACCTCATGTACTAGGCTCACACCCAACGCTTGGCACTGCCTTTTGGTGACAGGGGGTGTTTCACTGAGGAAGATGTCATCCTGAACATGACACGATGAACTCAGAGATATTGTTTCTCCATCTGGAAATGAAAACCCTAAAGAATACTTCAGACAGTGCAGGAGCTTAGCTTAGGGCACAGCCAAACGTTCCCAAAATCATTGCTGTGGCAATTCAGATGTGAGATGTTCAGTACATGATATTTCTGCCTGAAGAGTTTTGCAGCATCACTGTCTATATTGTTTTCATCAGTGCACAGCATCTGTTGTGCCATTTGTAAAACGTTCAGATTTCTATTAGCACAGCAGAAGTTTTTCTTCTGTGCAAGTGGCAGGAGCTGTACCAAGTCAGCTTTGCTCCTGCCTCTTCCCACCTCTGGAGGGGTGTATCCTTCCTGTTGCTGCAGGGAGAAAGCCAGTTGTGGAAGGCAGTGTGTGGCACCACTGGAGCACTTAAATGTGTCTGCCAAGGGAAACACTGCAGCTGATTCCAGATTTTTCAGTGATATGGAGACAGAAGTTCTTTAATCATGGTGCATGATGGAGGCTTGAACAAGGGGCCAACACTGATAGTTTATAACTGTCTTTAGTAAAGGAGGTTGATGCACCTAGGGAAAATCGAACACTTTTGGCTCATTATCATATTCTGCTTTCAATTTGAATTTTTTAAAAAATGACCTTTCTATTATCTGTGTCTGACTCCCTGTTACTCCAGCATTTCTGCAGTACTCCTTAATCTTACCCCAGATTTCTGCTTGTTTTCTTCCTCCTCTCCTCAGAGAAAGAAACAAGGAAAGAATTCTTTCAAGTACTTTCTCCTTTTTCCTTTGGTTAAAAACATGGAATGTGGTTGTGTGAGAACAGTGATAATAGCCAAGGACCAGACTTCAGCCCTGTGTTTTCATGCTTTCCCAGGGAACATGGTGATGATTATGAACTGTTGCAGTCACAGCCCATTAACGAGTTTGTTCTCATACAGAGAGCTGATAGCAGATTTCAGATAGATTTGGGGTTAGACACACACAGAGAAAATGCTTCTGTTTGTTCTATTCTCTTTGGGCTGGATGCCACGCTGTGAAGCACCAGCCTTGCTGCTATCAGTGGTGAACTTGCCTCCCTTCACCACAAATCTAATCTTAAAGAGCAACTAAAAATTCAGTATAAAAGTATCTTGTGATGTCCTGTTATCCCTAGGCAGGGGACACCAGGATCCTGCTAAGGATACAATGATATTCTAAATCCCCTGATACTCACATCCTCTCTGTGGTCACTTTGGAGAGCTCAATCTTCATCTCTGTCTGAGCTCAGAAATAACTCTTGATGCAATTTGGTGGAAAAACAGTTCTGAAAAGTATTTAAAAGTGAGAATAAATATATTGCTTAGTACTATGACAAATACCTTTCTTCTTTTAGGGGGTATGAATGTGCAAGGGAATTGGTTTGCAATTCTCATGACACAAAACTAAGGTGAAAACTGTAAATAAAATTTGTTTTGCAGATCACAGAAATAAGAGAGCACACAAGAGAGTCTGATATGTGAGCAAAGATGCCTATAAAATAGACTTCTCTCAGGGAATTGAAGTAGTTTTCTTCTTTAACAAAAATATGGCAGCTAGATGCTCTGCCAAACTTTTAATGGCTTAAAGCTCCAAGATCTCTACAGAAATCTGGAAAGAAGCCATTTTGGAACATGATTTTTATCAACAGGGATTAGAAGGAATGATCAAAACAAATCTGAAGTTTTAATAAACAATCAAGTTTCCATCTTCACTGCTTAGATTCCTATTTCCCTCTTATGCAGGTAGTACTAAATTGCAGGTAGCAGGTGGGACTCTTGTTCTTCATTAGACTTTAATATCACTTCATATATATTTAAATTTTATAACAGGTCTCATGAATTCAAATGAGACATCACAGTCCACAGATAAAACTGCAATAACAGTTATACAGATTTTAGAAAATAGCCAGATCCAGGTGTTGACTCATGAATATTTATACACATCAGACATCAAGGAAGCAAAATACAATTTAGACCTGATTCTATTCCCAATAAAATGGATAAAACCCCACTCAATACTAGAAAGACTCCTTTAAAAGTCATCTGAGAAAAAAAAAAAACCTATAATTTTTGCCCATCTCCATGTGTACCCCAAAGTTAGGGTGGGATAGTGGAATCATAAAATGGAAATATGTTTTTGCTTTTTTTACTTATTGAGATGGTTATTATTTTTCCTCAGTTTGGAATATATTCTTATCTAAATGCATGTAAGCAAATTTTTTGCATACAGAATTTTTTAATTGTATCACAATGTTTGAGTTTTAGCATATATTCTTTGTGTGACAAATTTCATGAATAAAAGCAATCTCTGTGACACCTGTGAAAGGAAATACACATAAAACCAATTTAAAGTCAGTAAAAATTTTATTTATATAGCTGGAATACAGCTAAATGGATTTTTATCATTTAAAAAAACCCCATTCATTCAAACTGGGGATGTTTCTATTCCAAAAAAATCTATTTGGAGTTTCATAGGGAAGGGAAAAAAAACCAAACCCCAAGTCTGGAACTGAAATGAGATAGATACAAATACCTGGTAAAGTATGAGCTCTAGGTCAGATTCTGACTTTATCTGCAGCTTTGTATATACTTGGATATTTCCATTAAGTTACATAGTTAAAGATTTATTTCATGGCACTGAGACCAGGATCATGCACATGAATGCCTGACAAAACAGAAGAGACAGTTGGACAGATCAGGAAAATAGGACCGAACCTAGACTTTATATGGAACTCAGATTTTCACTCTTCCCTCAATTCTGCATTTTCCTCCTGAAAACAAAACTCCATGAACCAGGGAGACAGTCAAAAGGGAAGAGAAAATGCTTGTGGCAATAAAAATAATGTAAATAAATGTTCAGGAAATATGATCAATTGCTTAGAAAGACCCAAATCTGTTGTTTTTTTTCCAGTGACCAAGGATGGCGGGGGAAGTCGTGCATTCTCTTCCATTTCCCAGGAGTCTGTCACTGTCTTGCACTGGCAGGTAAGGATTTACCTCGTGGCAATCGGGTGGGAAGTCTTTGCTGTGTTCCAGGCCAAGGAGCTGTACTTAATTGCAGGATACTGTATACAAGTGCAGTAGCCAGCAAGAGTAAGAAATAGTAGCTTCTCATCTGTTTATTTCAACCTGACAGTTCTCTGGCCCTGGAGAACAAGTTGATTTCATGAGGTGAGAGGAGCAGATCTACACACTCAGAGCCTTTTATGTGTTGAGTAGCCTTTAGCTTTCTAATTTCTGTCAACTTCCAAAACTGGCTACAGTTCCAGAAACATTATTACTTGAGTAAAACACATAAATATGACGAAAATTTTTTTTTGCAAATATGGCAGAAGTGATACCTCCTCAGTTCGCAGTGGCTTATCTTAAGCACTTAATATATGAGAGGTTTTTAGTAGCCTTTATGTATTTGTGATGAAGACTTTGAATCCCAGAAGATTTACAGAAAGCACTTAAGGACATTCTTCCATCAGTGTTCCATTTAAAATATTTCACACTTAATTAGGTAACAAAACAATATCAGACTTTGGTGTTTAAATTTTAATCTGGGTATAGTCACTGTGGAAAACTAATGCTTTGACGGGAAAAGAATTATCTTGGGAATTATTTGTCATACACAGTAGGGCCAAAAATAATTGTTGAAGTTCTGATTTAAAGGAAATACAAGAGGACATAAATAAAAAATCTTTCATGTCCAGGATCAAATGTGAACATTAAAGTAGGCTGCCCATCTGGCTACCTTGTAGGCAATTTTGCATTTTCTTTCATTTATTTTCATTACCTTTATTTTTAGCACAGAATCAAGTCCTTTTGCTGTGCTTAGTGTTGTGTGTGAAGGGGAAAATGTCCAGGTGACACATGAAAAATGTCATTACTTTATTCACTGCAACTGTGTAAGGAGGGCAACCAGTTTTCCTCACGTGGTGTCCAGGCTGAAAATCAGGTGGAGGCAGCTTGGCATCGATCCCACACTTGGGAAGGGACTGATGTCAGTGGGAACAAGTGGCATAGAGGAATAGAGGAATTAGATGGCTGCTTGCACCCTAAAACCACGAGAGAGCCTCCTCTGTCCCTGGATATCAAGGTAAAAACAGGCAGGGGCAAACACCGTGGGGCGTCTTTACCTCACCAGGGAATGCACTTTGTATCTGCTTAGTCACTGTAACTGCTGACAGAAGTCTGCAATATCTAGGGAAACAGCTTAGTGCATATTAATTTCTCGGAATCGCCCAAATTAAAGCAGAAAGTACAGTCAGCTTTCTATAGACTCAAACAATTAAGGCAAATTTGAATAGATTAAACACATCTGTCTGTACTTAAGAAGAAAAGGGATTAGGACTTAAATGTAACAACATAACCCTTGTTCAGCTCTATGTCAGGCACAGTTTGGAGCTCTGTGCTGCATAATGATTAACATTCATACAGAAGTATTGCTAAGAGATGGAAAATATTTCAATTCCTATCTTCTAATTAATTAACAACTAAAGATGACATAAAGACAGCATAAGAGAAGGAAAGGCTCTGAGTCATCTGATACCCTGGCACTTTGTTGCCATAAGGAACACTATCTTTAGTTACAGTTTCATGACTCTGCACTGCTCGAGTTGAAAATTCAGTGTGCAATACTTGTATGGAACCTAGTGAAATTTGGTTCCCAAAATGAAATGGGAATGACAGAATGTGTGCCACATTCAGATGAGCAACTCAGATGTCAAACTCAGATGTCTCTCCTTCGGAGAGACCACAATGTTCTGTGTGAAAATCTATTTGAAGTGTACCAGGAGTACATTTAATCAAAGTAGCAGTGCTGGAGACTGCTATGTGCTCTAGCCACAGAGCAGAGATGTGCTAATGAAGACAAGCTTTGCACTGTCCCCAGCAATGTGCTTTAACTCTGACATTCCACTGTCACAAGTGGATCTGGAATAAATTTCTTTGCAGCAGCGGCAGCATGACTGTGTTTGAGGGAACATCAGTGAGGGCAGGACAGCGGTGTGGGTGTTTCGTGAGTTTAGTTTGTATTGAGGTTAGAAAGCACAGCATGATTTGGAGCCGAGCAATCAAAGTATTAGCAAGCCAGGCAGAAATCCCAGTTTTTTTACTCTGTCACCAAACCTGGTAGTAATGATATTAAATATAAGACACGTATACCCACTCATGGCAGGGAAGCAGGTGGCACACAGCCAATTGATCCCTTGTCAGCCCCGTTGCTCCTGCCCAGTTAGGTGTGCACTGCTGCTTTCTCCCGCTGTTCGCACCGCGGCTCTTCCAGCCGTGAGCGGCCGTGGCATCGCTGCAGCCGCAGGGCAGCGGCATCGCCCAGCCTCCCAAATCAGCATCCTGCGGGACCGGCAGGGCAGAGCGGGTCCGGCCCCGGGAGGGGATCGGCTGGCCGATGGCAGAGCGGGTCCGGCCCCGGGAGGGGATCGGCTGGCCGATGGCAGAGCGGGTCCGGCCCCGGGAGGGGATCGGGCTGGCGGATGGCAGAGCGGGTCCGGCCCCGGGAGGGGATCGGCTGGCGGATGGCAGAGCGGGTCCAGCCCCGGGAGGGGATCGGCTGGCCGATGGCAGAGCGGCTGCGGAGCCGCGGGGCTGCCGCTCCCCCTCGCGGCCGCGGCCCCGCTCCCTCTCCCGCCCCGGGAGCAGCTCCCGGCCCGGGACAGCCAGCGCTCCGTGCGCCTCCTTCTCCCCAAGGAACAGCACCAGGCTTTTCAGCTTCTCTCCCAACCCGCTTTCCCCCGGCCCTGCCTGATGGCAGCAGCAGGAGGCACGGAGGAAATCCAGGCGGTGCTTAGAGAGGCTCAAATGCAAAATTGCCCCTAACCTGGAGTGCTGAATAAACGCTCCTTTGAAGAGCTCAGTTACCGCCCGGTCACCTTCAGGGGATGCTTCAGCCCAGCAGATGAGCTGTACTTCCCTTTCCCCCTCATCTTCCACCACTGCAGACTCGTACTTTGGGACGTCTGCTCAGTGTTTTGACGGCATTGATCTGTTTTGATCACACCTGTGTTAATCTATTCTTCCAGCACCTTAACAGGCACACAGAAGACATTTCAGACCACTACCACGTTGGATTTTAGGAGCATATAAAAAGTGCAGCGAATCCAAGAGCATTGTGATAAGTGTGGTAAAAAAGTTTCCTGTCAAAATCTTAGTCTGACCAAGTAGTTGTTACTTTGTGCATTATTTAAATATGTATTTAAATTCAAAGGGCAATTAGATCTTTTTGGGGAAAACAAAACTAAAACGCCTCATAAACTAGCATGTCAGAAATTCCTGTTAATTTAGTACGTATTCCTGTCTACACTCATGGTTGTCAAGAGGAAACTTTGAGATAATTTGATTTAAAGGGGGAAAAGCGATAGATGTTTTGTGATAGATAGTTTTGTGTTTCATATTAAAGGCATCCCAGGAAAGCATGGCATCCTGCAAAAGCCTATGGGAAGATAGAGAGGGGGGAATTACAGAAGAATATAGGCAATACACATATTCTTCTGTAATTCCAAAAAAAAAGAGAGTATATGTGAAAAAACAGTGGAAAATAAAGGCAAGTCAAAGAAAAAAACACAAAAAATGCTGAGGTGTTTTAAATGAAATTCAATTTGTCAGCAACTGGTCTTTTGGATACTCCATGTGTAGAAATTTTAAGTTTTCCATATTTTTCTGATCATTTGTCCAGTTTTGACATGAACCTTAATTACTACTTGTAAATGACTCTTGCATCAACATAATAACTTAGATTTGTGTTATGGATTTCATTTTCTCCTTCTCTTTCCACAGTGACCTGGAGCTAGTACTTGAAATATCATTCTCTTCAAGATACAAAATGCTATTTTGTTATTTCTTCTCTGAAATGAACCTCTCTGCAAACCAGTTAGAAATACAGAAGCACCATAAAGAGAGGTTTTATAGGAAAATAGTATATTAGGTAAGGAGGAAGCCATGAAACCACTGCCAGGCCGTGAATGTCTTCCTCTAGAGCTGTTCAGGAGTTCTGACAAAACTGATGGAGGTGATTCTAGGTGAGCACATGAGAGACTCCTTCTGATCCTCTTCCTTCTGATAGCAGATCCTGTCTCACTTTTACCAGCTCTCTGATTTTCTGTCTGCACCACATGAATTTATGTTTGTACACACACACGTTGTACTGAACCCAAAGCAGGGAGAAATAGTTTCCAGAGAATTTTAGGTAATTGTCTATAGAAGCAAGAAAATTAAGTTATTTTAGATGAATGTCATACTGTACTATTACTCTGCTGGTTTTAAACAGAATATTTTTATTCCTTAGTTGTCTTTTGAAACTATACAGAGTGTTCTTGGTGAAAAATCAAGGATGATTAAGAGAACAGATCAAAGCAAGCATATTTTTTCCAGACTGAAGTAATCCACAGTCCTTTGATAGAGTTTGTTAGTACATGTGCATATCAAATTTTGGATGCCACGGCAAGATATTCTTTTCTTGAGTTTTATGTGTTTTCAGTTTGTGATTTTTTTAGTTTAACTAATGGCTTTTATTAAATACAATGCATGAAGTAACAGATGATGTCTTTATTATCTAGATGGCTAGAATAATGCCTAAAATTTAGCAGCAGCATAATTTCACTCCCTATCTATCTCAAATTCAATTCAAATTATATCTTTGTGATATGTAACAATCTATGATAATTGCATTGTAATAATTTAAACTACAGTTGCTTTAATCTCATGTAATTCAGATGCATCTAAGAAAGACAGTTTGAGTTGCAATTTTTGGTTTTTGGTATTGGAAGTAATGGAAATTAAATTGTAAAAGTTTTTTTCATATTACTTATATGACCATGTAATGCTCTCTGTTAGATTGGTATTATTTGAATTGTGCTTAGAATTTTGTCAATCGACATTTAATATATAATTAACTATATTTTGAGTCTTCATAGTCACAGAAACTTGTGTTCAGGTTTTTGTTTTCTCTGATAATGAAAAAAAATAAGAGAGAAAATATTAGGGCAAATCCTACATTTATGATGAGAGCTAATATTTTCATCAACTTCCTGTTCTGCTCCATAATTTCGGGTAAAAGACAGGTCTAGAAACTCATGATAACCTCATGAATTTGTGGCTTTAGAAATGCTCAGGAACCAGAGAAAATCCTATGCTTTTATTTTGCAGACTACAATTTCCAAACATCTATCTCATCAAATGAAGACTGGGAGGAGAATGTAGAAAACAGAGAACCAGTTAATAACTGAACATGTTATTTTTGTGTTTAAACAAACACAGAGTTTTAAGAATTTATTGAGGGACTCCTACAAGAAGGGAAAGTACTTTGTCCTTTTTGTTCTTTTGCCTCCTTTGCTAACTTGTATGGCCCCTGGTAGGACTTGGCATGATGCTGGGATACATCAGGCACATTGGGTTTGGAATGCTGGTGCTGGGATACATCAGGCACGTTTGGGTGGGAGCACTGGTGCTGGGATACATCAGGCACATTTGGGTTTGGAATGCTGGTGCTGGGATACATCAGGCATATTCTGGGTAGGAACACTGATGCTGGGGTAATTCAGGCACATTTGGGTTTCTCTCTGCAGCACCAAGCAGCCCATGCAGTTGTTACAGCTGGGTAGCCACTGCTCTTCCTCAGGGCATTCAGAGGCTGCAGCAGGGCTGCAAAGAGAGGCAGGGCTCCAGCCAGGAGCCTTCTGATGTGCTCAGGGAGAGGTGAGGGTGCTGGTACCACACCTTCCAGCAGTGGTAAGATGAAGCAAGCAGTCAGCACTGCTTTAAACACAAGGGACCCTCTCCTGCCTGCCCTGGCTGCCTCTCTGAATTCCCCCTGATGTTTGACCAAATTATTTGGATCCATTCACCCTCCTACAGGGATTTTTTCCCTCCAAGATTTTTATTGTTTTAAGAAGCACATAATTATGACAATTGAACTTAACAGCACAATGGGAGTTTAAAGAAAATGAAAAAATGCATGTTTTTTGTATTGTATTTAGAAAATTGTTTAAATATTTTAAATAACACTGTGAGTTTCGGGGTATTAATCATATATTTTTTTTAATGCCTAAGAGGAAAAAAAATGAATTGATTTGTGTACCTAAAGGAACTATTCATGTCTAGAAGTACATCAGGAAATCAGCCAAGGGCTAGGGCTGGCTGCAGGGAAAAAGCTGTGAAGGAAGGCATGTTGTGGCAGTTTTGTGTTCCTCCTGGGATGCCCCTTGCAGCTGCAGTGTGCCTGGAGCCCTGGGCTTTGTGGTTTTCTGTGCATAGATAGAATGTAAGAGAATAGAGATTGTGTTAATCTCATCCCTAAGGAGTTACAGGTGTGCTAATTATCAAACATTAACAACAGGTCTGCCCTTAATAGACTACAGCTGGATCCAGTTAGGAGGGGTTTTGTAAAAAAGCAGGTTGGCTGGTTCAGACGTTTGGATGAAGATTGTTCGCTGTGCTTTAAGGAAGAAGGAATCAGTGCTGTGAGGAGCTGCTCATGAGAAATCATCAAGAAGGTACAGAACATTTGCATTAAGATGGCAACAATTTTCGAAACCCTTACCCTAGCCCTAGGCAGGAAATCAGCCTAGGGCTAGGGCTGGCTGCAGGGAAAAAGCTGTGGAGGAAGGCATGTTGTGGCAGTTTTGTGTTCCCCCTGGGATGCCCTTTTCATCTGCAGTGCGCCTGGAGCCCTGGGCTTTGTGGTTTTCAAAACTCTAACCCTCAACCCTAATCGTATCATGAGGTACATAGGTAGACTTATGGCCAATGAGCCACTTATTTTAGTTGAGTACTGCATATATTTTATACTTATTTTTTGCTCTGATATTAATTCTCTCAGAGACTAATTAACCGATATCCTCAGATAACTTATGCTCAGTGTTCCTGATATCACTGGATTAGATTTTTTGTCAATAGATTAATTGTTATGGTTTTTAATGAAGAAAAAACTCCCATAAAAATTATCCTATGTAATGTAATCACAGGTGCTGAGGTCAAACACCTGCAGTATGACAGACCAAGGAAGAGATCTGATATCTGTATTAGAAAGAAGTAACTGTCTTGTTTCCTTTCAAGGTAGATAATTTATTCATGACATGAAATTTAGGGACTCCAGTAGTGACTTGTTTCCCTTCTTAGTCAGCGAAGTACAAATTCAGTTGATTTTAAATATATTATTTGTATGCAAAATGGCAACAGATATTGGAACAAATGTTCCAGCACCACATAGTTCTGTACCAAAGCCCAAACCATTTAGAACTGTTTTTGACATTAACTTGTAATATGTTCTTTCCTCCACTGGAGGAATCAGAGGATTCAGGATGACCAATTGGGATGTCTCATTGACAAGTGAAGGAAAATGGTGAGTTTTTCATTTAATAGTCTGAAATAATTGTGGGCTCCGCTACAGTGAATCAGTTCCTGCCTTCTGAGTCTATTGAAAAAGAACTGTACTGGAGAAGGTTTGTGACACATCACGGCTCCCCTAGTGAGGATGACCCCACGCAGCTGATGCGTAGCGTGCAGTTTTGGGAAAGAGCGGATTGTAAAATGTTCCAGTAGCCTTGTACAGACAGCTGTCACAGTAGGGTGTGCCAGTGTAAAGGGACAAAAGCTCCACGCTTCCTTCGCTCATATGCCTTGTAATCTTAGTGTATAAGTAATCTTAGTGTATAAGTACAGCAGTAGTGTATGTGTATCTTTTCATTATCGCCATACCTCTTATGCTCTGTGAGGTTTTTATCCTCTACGAGGTTTTTATTCTCTCTGTGACTTTGCAAATGTACTTCACAATGCTTTGAAGATTAATCCTATAATTAAAGGACCTAGTTAAATAATAAAATTCTGGCTTGCTTATACTGAAGAGACATGTACAATCTTCAACCATTAAATTGCATCTAAAAGCATATTTCACTCAAAGAAACAAAGTACCAGCAAATATTTTCAAAGGAAGGATTTAAAGCTGCTGATTCGTGGCATAACACCTAAGCATGAATGTCATATAGTATGCTTTGTCTGGAATACACTTCATCTAAGGTGTAATGTTTAATTCATCTCTACTATTTTTATCTGGCAGTAGAAATACCTTTCTTTCTTATTAAACAGAAAAGGCTTCATTTTCCTAGTACATCAGGGTAAGAAACCACAGATGATTCACGAGGCAGTGATATGTGCTGAATAAAAATCTAAAATATCCTACAGAACAATTACTCCAATCCGTATTTGATGCATTGTCTGCCCATAGACAAGCAGGTCATAAACTCATTCAGGTTCTGTTTGTTCAGTTGCCAATTTGCTCTGATACCTGCCTTTATTGGAGGAAGCTGTCCCACATCCCCTGCCATAACAAAGTCATCCTGTTGGCTGAGCAATAATAGACTAAGCAATCCAGCCCACTGCCAGAATTCAGCAAGGCACAGATGGAAGTTACAGTCATCAGATGTTTGGGCAACAGAATACCCTGCTTCTCCTCATTTGTATTGAAGTGTTTCACCCGGGGGATGATTTTATCCACTTGATCTTTCAGTTTTGGCTTGAAATAGCACCCTGGTGCTGACTTTTTATAGTTAATGGTCCATCTAAGTCTGCTAGGACTTTCCTTAACTTGTAGCCATAGGAAAAAGAAATGATGTATTAAGTAGAAATATTTATTCTGTCTTTTTTTTTTTTTTTTTAATAAGATAAAAGGATTCATTTGTAGAGTATTATAGGAGTACTGACCAAAATACTTTCTATCCTGTGAGTGAAAGCCTGAGGGTAGAATGGACTGAATCATAACAAATGTTTTGCTGAGTACCAAAATACCTGTAGGAAGCATGACCTCATTGAGTAACTGAGCAGTACATGTACTTTTGATTTAAGTCAGCAATATCATTTGCATTACTTAAAACAGGTTGAACAAAATACTGTAATGTACCAACTCTGTATATATAGACTGTATAGGGTAAGGGAGAATTTTGGAAAAATGCAGGGGAGGGAAAAGAAACAGTGGAAAAAATTTGATAGAAAGGGTTTTTCTGAGTCTGAGGCCTTGATCAGAGAGGGGGATCAAGAGAGTGTTTATAAGCTGTGGGAGGTAAAGCTGGTCAATGACCCAAGGATTATGGGCCCTGTTCAAAAGGTCTTGGCCTCAATATAGCTCAGAGAGCCAACATTGCTGAGGTATTTCATTCTTATAAACTGTCCTGCACAGATATCTCTCTCTTTCTTTCTCATTCTCTGCCTGGAAGAAAAAGCACTATTTTAGTTGCCCTTTTCACTTTTGCCAGTCACTGCTGTAAGGGAAAACAAAGAATTGAAAAGCAGTGTGCTTTCCATGGAACAGGTAGCAACAATCCTGTAATCTCTATTTGAAATATATTGGTAACTGGAAATAGAAATAGGATGGTCTTTCTCTTTGAGTTTAAGGAAAGGTGCTGGACTGACAAGATTAACTCTTGGTATTAGTGTTTGTCCTCCTGGGTTTCTCATAAAAAAGTTCCTGTTACCATAAACTCAGCTTTCTCACTTCTTAATTACTACTCTTAGTGGGGTCAGGTTGTAGCCTAGTTTGTTATCTGGAGAGCTATAGAATTTAGATTTCTTAAAGGCTGTCAGAGGCTGAAAAATAAAGAAACAGTTCCAGTGGGAAGCATTTGACAAGAACAGTGTTAAAGTCTGTTCTTAAGGGTCAACCCTTGTGAAATCCCAGGATAATGAGATTCTGTCGAATCACAAGCCTTCTAGCAACTTACTTTAATGTCTATATATATATAATTTTTCTTTTTTTTAATCTTTGTGCATCTTTAGAACAGAGTGTAAAGGAAAGGTGGGGGGGAAAGGCTGGTTTAGCCCTATTCAACCCCGGCCTAGTCTGTGTTTTATACAGAAAGAAGGTAGTAACAAAAGAACTAATTTCAATGAGAGTAGCAATCCCACACCAATTGAAGTGCATTGTACTTTGAGGAGAAAGTACATTGTTGAACAGCCAGGTGACATACAGAACTGCAGCACATGAAGCAGCAATCAATGCAGGGTGCTCCTTGCTTCCTGTGTCAACACTAAGCTTTACATTAGTTTTGGTCTCTCTTGTCATAACTTCATGTATAGCAGATGCCATTCCTGCTTCCTGTAGAGTGGCAGAGCCAAGACACCAAAGCTTCTGTTAATTCAACCATGTGCATGTACGTGTGTATGAATGAAGAGCCTGATTGTAAGGGAAGGGGTTATTCTGAGGATCTTTTATTATAAAATTTAAAAATTACTTTTATCTCTCAATTAAGTTTTTTAAAGATAAAGCAGTACACAATTTGCCAAAGTTTTGTTTCTTAAAACATTTGTATTTTAGATATTAATCATGGAACTCTTTTTATGCAGCCATTGCAGTATGTGCTCATACGTTGTTTTGAACACTAGCACTAGTTTTTAATTCTTCTCCTTTCCTGTATTTGTGCTATTAAAACAGAAAACCTGAGACATAAATGAGTGTTAGAGCTGATACAAAATTTTTCATTGGACAAGTATGCAATTGTGACTGCCAAGCATAAATATTGCAAAAATCTTGGTTTTAAATTGTGTAGCATGAAGCTACAAATATTTTCTTAAAAATAACTGCCAACCTAAAGATTGTGGTCGTACAAATAGCTCTGAACCATGGAAATGGCAGGACAGGAGAAGGACATTCCAGTGTTAAAAATGTGCCCCCATTTTAGTACAAATTATAAATTATTTAGAGGGCAAATTCAACAAAGTGGCTCTTTCTACAGACATAAAGTGACAAAGTCCAAACCTGAAGAAGTGTTCAAACATTTAAAATTTAACAGGACCTGTCTGAAAGAGCCAAGAATAAAAGCTGTATGAGTGGTGAACGTTCTGTTCGTATGTATGCAGGCAGTGCAATAATTCCTAGTGTAGATGTTAACTTGCCCTTGGGCATTTTGAAACATGCATGTGCCTTATGTTGCATCCAGCTACCCGGCTGCCAGCAGCAGCTGAATGATACTGCTACCCCCAGTTCACATCCTCCTGTCCTGGTACAGTCCCTGAAGGAAAACTGCCAGCCCTAATCCTGCTCAGACTTTCAAGCAGCCCAATGTTTGTGTACTAATGAAGACAAGGTTGCTTTAAAGGAGAAAATATATGTTTGGATATGCAATTATTTATTTTATGTTTATTCATGGCTCTAACGTCTTAAGTGGATCCAAACGATTGCTATTTAAATTATGTAGTGCTATAAATCTGTTTAAATCTTTTGCTCAAGAATACATAAATAGAAAAATACTTTGCTGGCATATTTCTGATCCCATCATAAACGCTCTGCAGATTTTTATTTGAGAACCATTTCTGTGTAATGTAAAGCTGGCTGCCCAAGCTTTAGTGTCTTCTAACCTGCTAAAAAACGCAAGTAAGTACCACAATTCAGCCTTGTCATTGTGGTGCTGTTGTAGCTGCTTAGAGGCCAAAGTACATTTCTTTAAACTAGAGTCTCCATAGTGTTTCTTTAAAGTTGGTGACTTTACAATGGCTTAACAGAGGAGGGAAACCCAGAGCCATTTTTATTAGAATGCTCACTTACTCTTGCAAGGTCTTTGAACATGTTAGAAGCACTCCAGGTTTCCCTGAAAATATGATCCCTGATGAGAAGATGATTTTAACCCTAAATCAAACACGAGACTAATATAAGAAAGAAGTAGAAAGAGGTTAAGATCTAATCTACACCTAATACCAACAAACATGTTAACACTAAATTCAGACTTGTCATTTCTGTCAGATTTTAGAAGGCAGAAATTCTTGTGTTTAGACTCTCTGCAACCAGACATAGGAGGGCAACCTGTAAAGCACTGTCTCCCCTGAGGACACAGGAATGACTTGGGGTCAATATTCTCCTCTGATAAACAATATAAGACCTGATTTTTTGGTGCTTGAGTAGTTCTGGCTTCATACGCTGCCAAGATTTTTATTCCTTTTAAACTGGGTTAAGAAAAATCAGCTTCTGTGTAATTTTTTAATCCTTTCTCTTAGTCTTCATAATTGCTGAAACTGAGTTAGTAACTTGGCACACCCTGCTTTTGTTAGTCAGGGCTCAAGGACTAAATCATTGCAATTTAGGTGTATGTGGAAATAGTTGGAAGACACAGCTGAAGTCCTCTAATGACTAGTTGTGGTAGACAGCCTTATAAAGCCCTAATAATATTTTGATTATTCAGCTCTGATGTTTCTGAGTACTGGGCTATCAATTAGTGAAATCAGAAAACCTGATGTTTTGATCAGGGAAAAATGGTGTATGAAACTGAAAAGAAGCATCATTAGTTCTTTCACTATCCTGTTGTAGGTAGGGATGTCTCTGTTGAATGTCTTCCACAGCAGCCCATAATTAAATATCTGCTTTGTACAACAGACAATAAAATGACAGCTGGGAGTGGATAAAAAATGCTGGGAAATCCAGATGGGATCTGAAGACCATGAGCTTGAGGAGAATATATTGCAAAAGAAAAATCTTTTCTGTTTGTAATTCAGATTTTGTATTTACTGCTAAGATCAGCATCATGCAAGTTGACTCTGACAGAGGCATGAGCCAGAGTTCTTGCATTCCACAGAGATATTTTCCTTGCTTTCATTATATTTTTGATCCCTCCTAAATGTAGAATGTGTATGGGCAGAATTTTCACAAGCATTGTTGCTGGTATTATCAAATACCCAGAAGTCTGATTATGATATATGTTTGGTCTCTATTATGCCATGAATTAGACATATCGCTTAATTAGTTATCAGCTGCTGTTCCTTTATTTGTACAATGTGTTTGTTTGCCATGAAAAAAATGAGATTATTTGTTTAGATTAATTAGGTAAATGTGCATACAATAAAGTGGCATGGGGGAGGAATTTGAGATCATTCTACTAATTGCTTAGTGGCTAATGGGAGGTTGAACTCCAAAATTATTTCTGCTTGAAACTTCTCAAAGCAACAAAAATCATGGGGTAAATGACTGAGTGCGCTCTCTGCCTCTGATTTCCATTTTGTCTTCTTTTGATGGAGCTGCATTCATAAAAGGTTTATTTAAAATTCAGAATCTGTATTTATATAGATGCAATTCTGATGGCTTCCCTAGTCTATCTAATAATGTTAAGTTTAACAAAATAGGTGGCACCCATTAAACATGTCTGAAGTAATTAATACATTCCAACAGCTTACCTGTGCATATCTACCTCTTTTCACAGTAAGAAAAATGAATCTATATTTGATGTATGGGTTTTGGCTGCTAATTACAAAATCATAAGCTTAGAAATTGGATTTTAGTGCAGTTCTGTTTGAACACACTCAGTGAATCCAAAGCAACTGTGAGCTCAGATGCAATTGGGCATTACCTATAGCTAATGAGTAAAACAGCAAAAAGGGTGTTGAGACAGGATTGTGAGGACTGAATTTTGCTTTCACATGAACTTCAGTTGCTTAGCAGAAATAACCCCAAAATTATCAGTTAAAGCCCACGAAAGCTCATCACTCAATGAACAAAGGCTCCCAAGCATGTGGGACATCTGCCCCATCTCTGAAGTTGTCCTGTTTCCAGGGGACATGACAAACCCTTAACTCTGAGCAAGGGGCAAAAAATCTGGGAGTTACTTTCATACCAGGGCTCTCAGTGTCAAGTGATGTAGCCTTAGCTTACTACTTTGCATTTTAGTCAATTTTGACAATTAATGTCTGGTCTGAAGTCCCCTTTTTAAAGGTGTTTAAAGAGCTGCCCAGGAGCAGTAATTTTATGTGTTAAAAGGCAGAAATTGAGACTAAAAAGAGGTGATCAACCCACATTGATGTAATAGAGTTACCTTATGGAGCATGGGCAGCTAAGGAGAGCCAGCAGCTCTTACAATAATTTGGTCATTAAGCCTTGCAGGCCAGACTGAGCCAGTATTGAGCCTTCAGTCCCAGGGACAAGTGGCATCTCCAGCCCTGCAAACATGTTCCAGGCTGTGGCCCTGCTCGGAATGCAGCTCCAGGCAAAGAGCAGAAATAGAAAGGAAATGGGGTTCAAAATGGATCCAGGTACAGTGAAGTGGCTTTCCTACAATCTGTCTCGCTGGTAACTATGTTCAACTGTTCTTCATTCAAGTTCTGTTTAGCACAATCCTCAACCTCCCAAGCATGCAAAGAATATTTGTAACCATTGCTGATCTGAAGTTTTATAAAATCTCCTGATTTCATGCAATTCTGTGGTAGAAGACTAGATGAACATGAGGGCAGCATGTAAAATGAGGGTGGAATATTCCATAAGTAATTATTCTTCTATGGTTCCTTCAGTTCTAGATTACCATGATTAAATGGGCTCTGGTCTAGCACTGAATTAAATCTGTTACTAGTGTTGTTGTTTCAGAAGGTTTTTAATGAATCCTTCATACCTTTGTCTAAGGCAAACATGGTGCTATAAGAGATATAGCCCAGTTCAATATTTTATACTAAGATGAAGAATCTATGAGCATTTCAATTCTTTTTTCTTTTCCTAGAATACAAGCCAGAAGGAAATTAAAGGCCAAAAAAGGGGAAATTCTATAGACTTGAGTGTTTTTTGATCCAAATTTTAACTAATAATTCGTTAGCTGTCTGGGAATACTCAGGGTGCCATAACCCTCTAAAGACAGGTATTTCAGTAGTTTGGGGTTTTTTGCCTTGCTTTCTTATGTTTGATTAAAAATGTCACTGGCAAAATCATCTAATGCCATTTTATGCAAATATAAGGAAAAGGGAAATAAATGTTTGCACTTTGCAGAATTCTTGAGAACAGCAGAAATGGTGTGGAGGATAATAAAGATAGGCAGACCAAGATAAAACAGCAATTTTCTAGTCAGAGGAGCCTCCAAGCTCAGCTAGTAATAGAGACTAAAGTCAAGACATGCTTCTAATAAAGGCAGTAATAACTCAACATAATTATACCTTACAGTAATGCCACTTCATCATCATGGCACAGCTATAAATAGAATATCATCACTCCACATTTTCCAATAAACTCAATACATTCTGAAATAAGGTAATAAAATCTGTGATTTCAAATAGTGACATATAGCAGCTGCTATTTACCACAGAAACCCCCTCAATAAGTGCAGTATTAGGGGTTAATTTTATTTCAGAAGAGAGACTGAATTTTCTTCTGAAATGGTAATTTATTTATTTCTGGTATATCTAGGTCAGTGCTTGGTCAGTTATTTGGTGCATGTGGAAAATTGACTTCTGTGTACATTATCCTGTGATGAAAGAAGAAATCAACTTTATAGCACTGAAGTATTTTCACTGTTTCACCTCTTTCCATCAGGTAGCTTTCCAAAATCTGCCTGGGAAAACTGCACAGAAAGCAATACCTCATTTGCACTTAAATGATTTTACTGAGGCCAAAAGGAAGACTTAAAAGGCCACTCAGCAATCACAGGAATTTTTTCAAGCAGGATCTAAATGCAAATGTCTGAACTTCTTGAATATTTTCAGTTCTGGAATTTCAGTTAAGATCCATAGGTATCAAATATTATACTTTGCATTTGTAGTAAAAGACCAGGGTTTCCTTTTATTAGCTAGGATCTGCACCCTAGTCATTTTAAGAGGAAGCTGCAAATGTTTGCAAAGTTGTGAGATTAATTATTTGCTTCATTTGCACTGTTTCTCTTCAGCTTTTTTGATTCAACACACTGGGTCATGAAATGTTGAGGTTCTTAGAAAATGTGGAGCACAAAGGAGAGCAGCCACAAACACTAGAAGAGCTGTGTGGCAGGGATCAATCTTTTCTTACAGGAAGCAAAAGGCTCATAAAAAGTGTAGGCAGACAAGGTAAACAAACCTGATATAAAGGGAAGAAAGGCCCAATTCCTCTTTCCAGGTTGAGGTAAGGTCCTTGTTTAGACAGGAGGGACTGATGAAGCACAGGCAGGGCATTCTGTTAGATGCTTCACTCATGCAGCTGCCTTTTGAAAGCTGAACCAGACCGAGCTTGGTTTTGCAGGGAATTTGGACAGGTTTTGTTTTGCCCTCAGCTGTTGCATGCCCAGTGGTGATTACTGATGGCATAAACAACAGCAAATGACTGTGTACAAGAAATGCACTATTCCTCCTAGGGAAAAAAAAACATTTCCAGGAGTTACTGCAGCTTTCTCAGATATCTGACAGAAGTAATTCTTCAGGATCCTAGTAACATGGGTATTGATGCAAAGCCATCTCACGCGGTATCTGGTCCAAGACCCATTTGATCCTGCAACCCTAGATCTTTGAGAGCTACAGGGCTGGAAACCCATTTATAAACTCTTCATTTGGAACAGCAGCACTCAGCTGCACTGACATCAAAGCAAATTGGCAAATTAGCCATGCATTTGTATACAGTGTTCTCACATGCGGGTCACTTTGGGAAATAAGGTGGCCTTGCTCAGCAGGCTCCCAGAAGCTGCCACTCTGCTCTGCTGTGCTGAAAGTAATTTAGATGTGTAGTGTTTCTGGGTCCTCTTCATCCTCCTGTTCCCAAAAGGCAGGAGTGCTAGTGGAAAATTATTAAAACCTATAGGTGAGATTTTTGAAGGTGACTTGAGACACCAAAAGCACTTCATTGCCAAGCTGCTGGGCTGCTTGCTTCTCCAAGGAAGTCAGCAGAGAGTAGTGCTACAGAATAAATAGCAGCTCAGCACAACCATCACCTGAAATGGATGATATACAGGCAGGAGAAATGCTTAAGTGTCCTAATATTCAAACTGAGATCAATAGAAACAGAGTGGTAAAGAGAGAACAGTGGACAAAGGTGTAAGGGAAAGGATGGATCCTGCTGGTAATTTCAGACTCTAATCTACCTGTCCCTGGGCTGTCACTTGGTATAAATGTGCACGTTGCTTCATATATTGCCAATATACCATATATAATGTTTTTTATTAAATTGCATAAATGATGTGCCTGTTATGCCTGTGCTGCATCTCAGTGACAAATTCACTACTTTAACATTCCTGCTTGGATTTCACGTTGAAGTTTGTCAGCTACATGAGTTTCCATTCACTCTGTCATCAGTGAAAATTAACTTTCTTGTCTGCTGCTCTTATCACTTTTAGACAAACAGAAACTGTGTTTGGTGACTCACTAACAGGAAGAGAACATTCCCTCTTACTGTGAGGTGATATTAATGACAGTAAATCTTCCCATGACCTTAGTTAGCTGTCATTTGCTAGGCAGTTCCTGTGGGTCTGAAGAGCTGTGATGTAGCCTATGGTTATCTAAAATAAGCTTAGAAAAGGTTGTGTGAAAATTATTATTATTTTTTAGGTTTTCTCTTGTATGCATGAAAGCTGTTGGGGATCTATTTCATATTTTTCAGAATTCTGTCTATTTAAACTAACTTATTGAAATTAGGTTTCATGAAAAAAAAATGTGGTAGGCTTTCAAAAACTCTGAAGACTCACAGCCCTCATTGAGGTAATTGAAAACTTTGGGGCACCAAACTTTACAAAAAGATGAGAACTGTGTTTGAGCTGTAGCAGAAAGGCTGTCCAGAAAATTAGTTATTGCTCAGCTACTGGAGCAATTCCTAACAGAAGCAGTCTGTGCCAGAAGATCCTGTTCTTTTATACACTTCATCTGGTGGTTTAATTGTATTTAAACCAGAGGCCATTTAAAGATTATTCAGATTCTCCAAGAGAAGTGACTGGCAGAGTCACAGTCATCCCAGTGCACTGGAGCTGCAAAGCTCCTGTCAGACAGGACGTGACTGAGAGATATTGGAGACTCCAGGAGTGCTGTCAGAACACATTAACAAACCCATTTTTGCATTTCTGTCATCACATCAAGATATCTTTGGCTCACTCTCTTTGAAAAGACCTAGTGTTTCAAAATCTTGGGTCTGAAAAACCTTTGTGTCTTTCATATTTTTGGCAGCTACCTTTTAGGAGCAGTTAGGATTCATTCCCTAATATTTTTCAGATACCAAGACACGTTTTGTGGAAAGCTACTGTAGAAATGCAGCAGCTTTGATTTCTAATGAGAAGAAATGCTATAAGGTTAATGACAACAGCTAGCTGTTTTGTTGGTTCCATAATTAGCCATTGTCCATAAATGACAATTATAAATGATAAAACTTTGTCCCTGCTATCCTTGTATTCAGAAGAGTCAGATCCAGAGGAGGCACTGAGAGAAGCAGCTTGTTGGGCATTGCTGCCCATCCACTGTGTGACAGCCCATGGCTGCATTGCAGGGAAGCAACAAAGGCTTGGAGCATTTCTGTAAGGGAGCTCAGGCTGCACAGCAGCCTCTGCCCCATGACTAAGTTGGGAAACTACTTTGAGATTATTCAGAACTTTAAAAATCGTTTTGAAATAAAGAGAATGAGTAAGTGAAGACATAGGAAGTAATAGAATAGAATAGGAAGTTATTTGTACAACTCACATTTGTGGCTGAGATGAATACAAGAGGACTGGTAGATATTAGTGGAAAGTAGGTGGTAGCAGCTACTCTGAGTAATTGTAATTGTGTTTAATTTATTTGTAAATATCAGCTGGTTTTTTTTTTTTCTAGTTCAGCATTTTCCCTGTCAGAGGAAAGCTTTGCAGTGTCTCAGCTGTTGGTCAAGCAGCCTGAGTACTTTTATTAAATTCAGATTTAAGAGAAAACTATTTGTGGAAGCCAGACTAGTCTTTCATCTATTTGGGCAATAACTTTTGAGGGTAATGACTGGGGGAGGTGTTAGTTTGTAGACATTCCCTGTTACCTCCAATTGTGTAAAAGCATCTGATTTCTTAAGGCTTCTATATGATATGAGAATTTACACAGTAATAATATCAATATTGCTTCGGCATAGTGCACTTGTTTAGTCAGAGTTAGCACAGAGGAGTATGGAGTTACTGCAGATCATGTAAGTCAAGGCAGCCCTCATGCTGTTCCACAGGCAGCCCTGGTACAGCAATCCAAACTGCATCACCCTATACTGCCAAAATGTTCCCTGACAAACTCGGTGTCCAAGGGAGTGCAGCAATGGACAGCGGAAGTGTTACTAGAGGTGAAAAGCTACATTCCCCTTCCTCTTTATTTGTTTACTAAATATTCAGAAATGTGGGTTCTAGAGAAGAAATGCAGCTCTGTAGCACAAGAATTCAGTTGACTTTGCTGCTGTTGAATCCTAAATACTTTAAGAACATTTCAAAAGCAGTGGTTTCTCCTCTTGTTTACCTCACACCAGTCCTGCTTAGTGAGAGCTCGATCAGATCTAAGCTCTCCATCTCTATTCCAGCATTCCAGGCCTCAGCTCTTAGCAGATATGCTTATTAATATATATGCTAAAGGAAGCATATGGCTTTGCAAATCAGGGAAGATTTTATTTAGTAATAGAATTTTATTTAGAGATTGCTCATTAATTCTTTAAAACATCTTTTGGTTACAAGTATTTGCTTAAGTTTATGCAACATAAATTGCATATAACTAAAACTCAAATTATTTCTTATGAATAATGTATTTGAACAAATATAGGCCTTCAATGTATTTGCAAATCATTTGTAGTCAGCTCACAATTTTTAAGTCTGAGCCCATTTTTTCAAGTTGTTTACTCATTTAGTTTAGAAGTGGGGCTTCATATGTCTCCAAGTGTTTACTATGCAATTTTCAAGATGTATGATTTACTGCTTGAGGTGCTTTTTTCCATCTCCTTGAAAATCTCTGGGAGTCCACCTGCCTAATAACATCCTGAAACATTTATTGTGTTTGAGTTTACTGTGCAGGTAATGGAAAGGGAAGCGTAAACTGATGAAAAGCATTTCTCTGCTTCTTGTGCAAATATTGAATTCATGCAATGGTTGTGCTATCATCTAAAAAACTCTTTTGCATTCCTCCTATATGAAAATGTATGTGTCCAAATATTCATGGCTAAATAGAACCATCCTATGCATGAGTTAGCATAATTCAGATTAAAGCAGTAGAATAAACCTTGAGAAACATTTCAAGATGAAATAATTTTGTTGCCAAGTCATGGTTCCTGAAAAAGAAATATTTCTTTCAGATCAGTTTCTGAGCACCTGCTGGAAGTGTTGCTGTTCTGGACCCCGATCTCCTGGTGTAGCCCCGTTCAGCCTCACACTGGCCCTTCAGAGCTGGCATGGACTCAGGTACTTCTCATTTCTTTCAGCTGATCCATTTCAAAAGTTTCTGCTCACCACTCAGCCCCTTGCTGGTCATTCAGTCACCCCGAGGCTGCAGTCACACTCGTGCTTTGAAAGGAACAGCTCAGCAATGACAAGCCCATGAAAATGAAATGGCTTTTTTCCGTCTCACTGCTTTTCCTGGGCAATAGGATTTCCTGGGAACCAGAAACTCTGTGGCCAAAGGGCTGCTTGCTCTCCCTGTGAGGGAGAGTTGCTGTCCCAGCAGGAGAGCCCCTGGCTGTGCCTAAGTGAGGCTCACCCTCTTGAGAATTCAGACATTTCCAGGAGGTGTTGAAGCAAGCTGTGCTCAGGCTCTCAGAGCCGGGAGTGTAAGGGAGGAGGGGACAGCTGTGGCTGGGAAGGGACACTGTGTGCACACACTGCTGGGACAGAGCCATTTCTGCACTGACCATCTGAGTCCAGAGTGCCAGGCCAATAAATGCCTCAGACAGGTGCAGCAATGCATCCAGCATGTGCTTGGTTCCCAGGTCACAGCAACTTGCAGTGAGGCCACTCTAGCAGGAAGAGCCATCAAGTCATAACAGGCAATCAGGGACTGCTGAACATGGGCCAAGGACCGCCTCTTGAGCTCCTGGCTATGAGCCTTGGGCTTCATTCAGCCTCGGGTCTGGTCTGTGCAGTTACAAGTGCAGCACAGCTTTCTAGTAGCCCGAAATGATGGGCACCTGTGCCACACTCCACACAAGATATGAAATCAAAAACTATACAAGACCACCAAAGCTTTCACAGACTTCTGAAAAGCTCCTTAGACAAAAATGTGTTTTGTCATTTTTATCTATGCTCTGTTTAGTTCTGTTATGGCTGTGCCAACATTTTCTGCTGTGATTTTTCCAGTAAAATTTTCCTTCCTGGTAGAGAGTTAAGACAACTCCTAATGTGACTAGATAAACAAAGAAAAAAACAATGGTGTTTGAAATGATGCTGTCCATTAATGTACCTTGTAATTAGTATGTCCTGTATCTGTGTTCAGGAGGCAGAATTCCATTCTGCCATAACCATTCAAATAGCCTCTTTGACTGGTGAGAATTTCCTCTCAATGCAAGGGATGGAGGAAACCAAATGTGGGGCTTTCCCATTCTATTCCCTATCCACTCAGGTCTCAGAAAAAATGAGTCACAGATCGGTTTCCACAGATCAGTGGCCACCACCCTCTGCCAGGAGACTTAGTTGCCAGGACAACTGTTGCCAAGACTTGCTGCTTTCCTAGGGAACCGTTTCAGTGTGTTATTTCTGTACAACAAACCATCTCCCATGTCTATTGTTATACCCACGTGAGAAGCTATCAGAGTTTTAGCTCCATGTGGAGATTGGGAAAGGGTAGCAGGAGAAGACAAGTTCCAGTTCCAAAGGGGAATTTGTGATCCTAGAGGGATCTGCCCAAACGCTGTGGTCTGTCAGACTATACATGCACTCTGAAAACAGAGGTCCCAAATTGCAGAGATGGGACCCTCTCCAAGCCATGAGATCAAAATAAATTCCCAAGCCTGTAACACTTTTAAAAAATATTTAGTTTGGAATAGGATAAGGTCCTTGGGGATATTCTGCATTGCAATAAGTAGCTATATAAACTCTTGTATTTGAGTGCAGTGGCTGTGATCAGCCACTGCATGTGCTGGAAGGAACAGGTTCCATCACCTCACACAGCCTGGGAATGACTTTGGAATGACTGATATCTCCTCAAAGGATCACTCTTTTCCCTTGGAAATTCACTGCTTGTGAGTTTTATATCACCTGAAAGCTCACCTTAGCTTCACTTTGTTGGTGGTACATACACAGCAATAAAGAATCCCATTGTTACAGATGATTAGAGTTTATTTTTCAACTGTATTCATTTCCATTTCTTTTTGTATCAAATTATTTTTGTTCAAGTGGTTTTGATTATTCTATAATATGAGATAGCACTCAAATGAATGGCTGGAAGTTAGTTAAGTGGATAAACTCCTCTGTTAAGAAATACAAAGAAATTTAACACTGTTCTTGTCCACCAGAGGTCCCTTACAGGCCACTTTATTCATTGGTGCCTGTGCTTTCACTTGCCTGGTTAGAATCTGTTGTTTCCCCTGTGGAGTACTTTTGGATCAGCTCTTGAAATTCAGGTCCTGAAGACCCTACTAATGACTTTGAATCTTTTCCAGAATCACTAAGAAGCAGAAGGGAAAAATCCTGCTGAAACATAATAAAAATCATGAAGAACTGTAGGGATTTCCTTGATCCCATAACCTTGGTAGGTAATCTCAGTATTTACACCATGCTTCACAAGTTTTGCTGTGCATATTAAATGTTCTTGAGTGTGAGCCAACTCTATACTCTGTATTACTAAATCTATATGGGATTCTTATCTGGATTCTTATCAGGTCAATCATCACAAAACCTTTCTCAATGTGCACTTAAGTTGAGAAGCAAAATATGTTTAGAGCTTCTGATACTTCAAATGAATGTGAATGTCAGCTCTTTTGTGCTAGCATAAGCTTCAGCTTCATAAATTTTTGCTGCAAAATGATGAAAACCCTTGAGAAATCTTTATTTGACAGATCAGTTGTCAAATGTGGTCAACTCACCCAGCTTTGGCAAAAGCTGCCATTCTGTATCTCCTGTTGCAGCCAGAGTGAAGCACTGGAAATCTGCCATGGTGTTTTATGAGACCTTAAGCATCAAGATCACCTCTTCATGGCCTGTGTTTGAAGAAGTCTCAACAGAAAAAAATGCCCTTCCTCTTGCATTTCATTTACAGTAGATGAAGGAAAGGCAAAGGAACAGAGTGGGAATATTCCTGTTCCTCCAAGTCAAATGAAGGACTGAAACTTCCCAATAGTGTACAGACCCCTTTAGCCCAACAATTAGATAATGTGTTCTGAGCTTTGTATGTATGGCATTTGTTTTTGTTTTGTTACTGTTTGATGGCAACATTTAGCCACTTCTTGCTCAGAGCAATATAGTGCTGAACAGTTCAGCATCATACAGGTGTATCAGCATCAAAATATTTTTGTTTGATTCAGCTGAGTAAATATCAAGGTGTAAACTCAGGTTTAACCATGAAGCACTGTAATTTGCCTTTGTACGCACGTGTACTGGAGCAGACAAAAACCTGCAATATTCTCTCTGGCTCCCTAATTCCTTTAATACTGGGATAAAATCATAGCTATTCTCAAGGATAAGGATATAAATATACAAAGATTTACACTGTGCTTAGTTTTCCAGTTGCACTAAGCAATTAATTCTTTGCAGAAGTCAAACAGAAAGCTGGGTGGAAAGTGGCCTAGTGCTGGATAAAACTTTTATGGAGTGATGGGTGTCCCATATGCAGATGCATTCTAAATGTGTAAGGTAAGATCCCTTAAAGCTTCATAAAGCTGAAGAGAGAAGTTTTTGGACTTTATAGTCAAACTTTTTGATTTTGTAGTTAAAGTTTTACAATGTAACTAAAGTAGAAGAGCTGACTAGGGATGGTAAGAACAGCATCTTGATGTTATTTATCTTCATTCAGAATCTCATGTTTTAAAGCTCACATGTCTTTTACCTCAGATGACAGAAAGCTCAGCAGATTTTCAGAAGAAGAGGAGAAGCTGAATACAGGTGCTCTTAATAGTCAGTATCCCAAGTGAGGGATCCCGTGTGAATCATCAGCTCTGAATGTCAAACAGAACTTCCCCTGAATTAAGCAGGTTGTTTGGGTTTTTTGGTCTGGTCTGCTTCAGAACTGTCTCGCTCTCTTAGCAGCTTCTGTCAAGATTATGCTCAGCCTTGCAAGCTGTGTTATTCCTGTGGCATTGTTCCTAGTGTGTCCTACTGTAGAAATTCCCTGCTCCCTCACAAGAAGTTGGTGCTTTCACCTTGCTCTTAATACACCAAACAGTCACAGGACACTTGAAGTTTATATCAGTAATGAGGATTGACTATTTCAGGAGAAAAAACAAAACAGAAAGCAACTGTTCATGTACGCAGTCCCTTTGGCAGGCTGACAAGTCAAAAGAAATAGATAAAGAACTTCAGCTCTGCTCCATCCTTCTGATTGTGCAGAAGTACAGATGCATGGTAGGAGACACAGGCAAGGGATAAATCACTGCTAATTCACAAAAAAATGATCCTGCACAGGACAGCTTCTATTTTATATACTTCTAAGGGTTCTAATTATGCTCACTGTATGAGCACCTATTAAGAATCATGCCCCATGATGCCTGCTCTGGGTTTTTTTTAAGGCAAGGTTATTCCTAGAGTTTTGCTCTTCAAAAGTCTTTAATCCTGTCTCTAATTGTCTCAATGAAAAGCGTGAAACACTTTGTGAACCCCAGGTTTCAGAAAAAAAGCACGCTGATGGTCCGACATCAAAGCGAGTCAGTGAGGTAGCTGTGCATTTCTACCCCGTGCTTTAACCATGTATTCTTTTGCAAGTGTCTAGGAGCTGTCACCCTGCTATGTCGTGATGAAAATAATTGGGTTTAGTTCCCACTTCTGTTATTCCCATATGATATTGCTGCTGGTGAAAAATGCTCAAAATTGATGGCTCCAAAGGCAAATTTGAAACTTCAAAAGTCAAGTGTTCTCCTGTGCTGAGCTGCTTCCCTCTCCAAGGAAATCTGCAGTTTCACTAGATATTCAAAAATACACAGACAAAAGACCACTCCCCCAAATAATGGTCTGCAGAAAGAAGGTACATTCAAGGATCTAAATAGTGATGAGCTCTGCACACAAACTTGGAATCACAACCAAGTAATTCTGGAGAAAGCTGTAGAGATAAGCAGATAAAGAAATTACAAACTCAATTAAGAAAAACATTTAATAGTTTGTGAATACTAAGCCACATGCCCTTATTTTTTATTTTTTGCTTAATGCAGATATATACAATAGTCCTGTAAATTTTGCTCTTCATATAAACATGCTGGGTTTGGCAGAGTTTAGTGCAATTTCACTGTGTGGAAGAACTGTGTTTCAGCAAGATGGTGTCTTGACCTGGTGAGAACCTCGGGGTGGGGAAATTGCTGACAATCCTGTCTGCTTCATGCTTCTGCTTTTGCGGGCAAGCGGCCTCCGGGGAAGTTCATCAGCCCTACAAAAAAACACACATTTTTGTGTGTTACAAGGTTACAAGTTGAGCCCTGAATGCCGAGTGTTGACAGCGTATAGATCCCATGTCTGCTTCTTGGCCAAAACAGCAAAGGTCAGCGTGGAAATTTCAGCTTCTTATTTAAAAAAAAAAAAAACAAAAAAAAAACAAAAACAAAAAAAAAAACACACACAAAAAACCAACAGATCTGCAATTCCAAACCTCTTTTTAATGATGTTGGCTCTACAATGCTTTTACCAAATCATGTCTGACAAGTAGCACTGCTCTGAACTGATGTGTTCATTATATTTTTACAGACACTAAATTTATCCTAGCTCTTGAGTAGGAAAGATACAAGGCAATAACTGACAGCCTGTAACTTCGCTATCTGATGCCACCGGAACAAAAAATAATAGCCCCAGAAATGGGATCCTGGGAACAAAACCCCTCCTGACACTGCTGCAGGGATGGAGAGCTTTAATTTTTGCAGCTGGAAACATCTAACAGACCTTACTCTTAGTAAACGAATTTTCTGCAAGCAAAACTGCTGAAAAGTCTCTTCCTCAGCACTAAATTTTATGTTATTAATTTTGCAGAGCTACTAGCACACGCTGTACTTTCCATGTCCACACAATGGCACCTTGGCCAGCTGGACAGTGCCAGCTCTGTTGCAGGAGAGGCAGTCGGTAAAGCAGGTCTCAAATAGCCTTCCCTCTTCTAGGTTACTGAAAACTGCATCCACTGACTGAAAATAGGGGAAAAACCTTGCAGTCAAAGCTCAGTACCTGCAGTTGTGCTGATTCTTGAGTTCATTTGTACTGTGCCACAGCCCAAGGCCGGGCAAAGGGCTCGCCCCCCAGGACGTCGCATGCAGCCCCTGTAAATAGGGGTGGGAAGACTGAGGTAGGCAATCAGCAGGATTGTGCAAGACAGAGATAAGCCAGTGAACAACCTCTTGCCAAAACAAAGCACAAAAAAACCCCAGCTTTTAGTAGAAATGCAGAGGATATACCTTTTTCTTTTGGCAGGCTTGTCCTCATGCTAGAAATTCAGCCAGTTTCTGTTTCACTTCTTCCTCCAGCACACTGCCAGGCGAGCTGGTGGTGCAGCAAAGCCTCACTGTGTACTGGCGTGGTAAAGGTGCTGGGAAGTGAAGAATTCCTTTGCTGGGATGAGTACTTGACTGTGCTGAGGCCTTGCAGTCTTTGCAGGTTGATGCAGACATGATGGTTTGGAGGGAATTTTGTGGGCTGCCCCCCCAGCAAGCTGGCAAGGAGGAGGAATCTCCTGTCAGGAGGGAGGAATCTCACAGGCTAAGAGCATTCTGCCCCTGAGTAGTCTGTGTGTAAATACAGGTTTTCTAGGACTTTAATCCAGCAGGGCTGTCCTCTGCTCTCAGGTTTTGGGCTGATGACCAAGAGTTGACACCTCCAAGACCACATCTGGAAAAAGGACTTCCTGCTGCCTCACCAGGTTCCCCTCTCTGCCATTACCTGCATTGGGTCAATCATGGCTTAAAGCATATTTTAAGGAGGAAAAAATGAAATATCTGGGACATCTGTCTTCACAAAGGACTTTCCAAACTAGCTACCTCCTAAATATAAGTTTCAGGGAATCTTTCAAAGCCTAATTCTGATCTCTGCTGAGAAATCTCAAACTGTGTAAGCCTTGGGACCTGAAGACTGCCATTAAATCCATACAATGTGATCCTTCACATGGAATTCTCTATTCTTCTATAAATATAAGTATGATTGCAAAACCTGGGTTTTTTTCTTTTTCAGCTCCCTAAGATTTATTTAATTTTTGTGACAAATTTGGTGCATTTTGCTTTTTTCTTTTAATCTAAGTTGTTGGTGCTAATCATTGTCAATTGCTTTGAAAATTGTTAGGAAATTGTTAGGAAAATCTGCCACCATTTTGCCAAAGTGTAAACAGGCACTTGGGCTCTTCTAGAAAAAAGGATTGGAGCACCTTGGAAAACTATGGATGTAAACAGATTTTAGCTCATGGCTGGCAAAACCAACAGAGATTTGTGTAAGATTGAATCCCTGCAGAGAATGCACTTACCTGAAGTTTTGTTTTCACGTTTTCTTTTGTTTTGAGCTTTGTCTTGTTACCTTCAAGGGAGACACCAGCAATGTCAACTTCCCTAGTACTGGATAATTGGATAATTCCCTAGTATTGGATAGTATAGAAAATCAGCAGATGAAAATCCTTACAGGGTGTTAAGGACTGTCTGGAGTCCATGGAATTGGATAAGAAATATAGACCAGGATTCAAGTTTATTATACTAGTCAGCTAAATACCTTCCCTATTTTATTTTAGTATGTGTCATTGCTCTAGACTCTGATGGGAGCCTAGTGGAGGAAGAACAAAGAAGAATATAGAAAAATGGTGCTTCTTAACCTCTGCTTTTTATCCTAATTATAATGTTCTTACAGTAATATTCTAATGATTATACTCTATATGGTACTTTATCAGATGAAACCTGACAGGGGAAGCTGCTCTCTGTGGGAAATCTTTTCTGAAGCTTAAAATAAAAAGAAATAATTGAGGTGAATAGCAGAATTCATGCTGGATTAGATTTTTCTCTTGTTACCCAAATCTGTCAACCAAATGGTGTTTCCTGAGGCTTCTCTTTTTTTGACTGGTAGAATTGGGAGAAATTAAGAGAAAGTAAGGCTACTTATCTTTAATGTGTAGTTTATGTACTATAAAAGTTTGTCAGCTCACATTTGTGGTAGTTTAATTTTGGTTTGTTTGGTTGTTTTTTGTTTTTTTTTTTCAGTTAAAGAGAATACATTTGACACTCCTGTTGAAAACAAGGGCAATGACTGTGGTGCAGCCTGTCAGAGCTTTACCTTATGATGTTTCCATCTGTTACTGCTCTTCTGCTCAGAGAGGGCAGCAAAGGATTGCAGATCTTTTGGAATCCAGAAGGAGCTCAGCTCTGAGATGAAATACTGAGGAAAAATGTATCTTTTTGATATACAAAGTCTGAAAGGAGAAACAGGGGAGGCGTTCAGATCAGTGCTGCTCAAACATACTTGAACTCTTTGTCCTTTAAGGTGTGGTGTATGCAATTAGTGGAGGCTCTGATAAGAGAAGCACTTAATCACTTTGAGCTAGGCATTACCTGATAGGTGTGGAGTC
Organism: Onychostruthus taczanowskii; assembly: GCF_017590055.1. Taxonomy (NCBI): domain Eukaryota; kingdom Metazoa; phylum Chordata; class Aves; order Passeriformes; family Passeridae; genus Onychostruthus; species Onychostruthus taczanowskii. Next base: position 8,024,240 of record NW_024499462.1, on the reverse strand, counting down.
TCAGCAGAAACACAATGAGCTGCTCAGGATTCATTCTCAACTGGAATATTGTATGACTCATTTGGCGTGAAGATAAAGGCTGTATATTTAGACGTATAATGAACAAAACACTGAAATTAATTTGTATCACGGGGAGATTAATGACTGTTGTGATATTAGGTATTTTCATTAGACCTCAAGACTTTCAGACTCTTATAAGTTTGGTTGTTTCTTTTCAAGATGCACAGATACAGTCAGGGGCTATATGACATCATTCAGACACTATCCCTTTTGCCTGAAGACTGGGGTGTATTTCCCAGGTAACCCCTCAGAATTATGCAAATTGAGAAATGTATTAAATTACTGATTTGTCACCAATCTGTGGACTTAGCAATGATTCTTTTTTATCCTTTCAATGCCTTGGCTTTCACTGCTAAGAGTAAGAAGTTCAGTTAGCACAGAAATACCTGAAATTAAATTTATTCCTGCCCAGAAGTTCAGTGGAGTGCTCCTGCAGCCAGTGTCTTACCAGCTAGACATGGTCCCAAAGGTGCAAAAGGTAAACAGGTACAGGGCCATGACCATTTAGCAATACTGTAATTTTGACACTCCTTATCATCCCTTGATTCTTGTTTCACTCCTCCTTCAATCTTCCATTTTGTCTTTTTACTTCTCTGTTTTTCTTCTGCCCCACTAGCCTTTTGTAGGCTCTGCACAATTTCAGGAAGCTGAACATGCTTTCTGCATTTATGATGCTACTTTTAGATACTTGCTTTTAGTAAATAAAAAAATAATATTGTACATTTTCACAGCAGCCCATAAAATAGAGGTGTAATGAGATTTTAATCTGATCGTACCATTTGTACTCTGAATCACTTCCTATTATCTCCTACTAAATTATTACTGCTCTTTCTTTCCAGGGGCCAGCTCTCAAAACCAGAAATCATGATTGCTAGAGTTGCCTCCTAATCTGATGGTCATAACTTGATTGCTTCCTACTCTCTGTGCCCCAGCAGCAGAATTCCCCCGAGGTGTGATTTGTCAGGTAACTTTTTTCATGTGCTGCTGCAAACAGCAAATGGATCCAAAATGCTTTATGTCATGTGGCAGAACGAAGTCACACTCTCTCCCAAGTGACCAAATCAGTTTCTGCCCAAACTCTTAATAAGTACATATGAAATTGTATATTTTCTACCATATCACATCTGCGTTATCATGTGTAAACCACCCACCTTGGAATGAGCTGCTTGCTTCCCATCCACAAAGGAAAATCTCAGCATTATCACTTCATATGAACTGTGACACAAAATTTCAGTGGCAGACACTGAGATTCTGTGCAGACATCTTCTGGTCCACATACTCCTCTGTGTGCCCTCTGCAATTCCATGGGTGAAATAAGTAAAGCCAGCAGTATCTTTCAACAAACTACTCCAGAGAGGAATCCTTAATAATCTTGTGATTTAGCTCATTTTCTAGATCATATACTGTGGTGTGTGACTGGATTACAGCTGAACAAGTTCGGCTTTCTGGTTTAAGAGAATCTATACCTCTGGAACAACACGAGGGCATTTATTTCACAGATTTTCAGTGCCATATGTAGGGGCAGTAAAGGCTTTTTCATCAAAGTAATGCATTTCCTAGGAAATTAAGATTTCCATGGGAATAATTCAATTTTCCTGAGAATTTTTTATTTTCCTGGGGTTGGGCAGGTGGAAGACCAAAGGGGAAGGAGTCAGTGTTTGGTGCTCTCTTAAAGCACTAAGGAAAGACACTGGGAGAAAAATTTAGGAAACATTTGAACAATTTTTTATTTTAAGTTAAATTCTAGGAGAAGAATTGAGAGACCTATAGAGTTTCCCTGGAAGAGTGAGACATTCAGGAATAAAGAGAACTTTAGAACCACAAGGAGAGAGAGGAAAAAAAGTAGAATATGGAAGTAAGAAATAAACTTTTCATGTTTCTATAGTCTGGTTTTCAAACTTTTAGTATATTCCCCCAAAAAATATTTGTGTTAGTGCCTGGTATTCCTATAGCACCATATCAGGAAAGGTGTGACTTCCAGAAGTGTGAGGAGCGGAAAAAGAAACCATCTGTTACATAGGAGATGAGCTGCCCAACAGAAGTGGAGGGAGAAATTGTCTGGAATGAATCACCAGCTTGTTGTTTTCTGTGGGTGAAACACCAATCCCTCTGTCTCATGTTATCAACAGCATTTTTTCTTCTCTCATTCTTCGCCTGTTCATGTGTTTTTTGCTCCAATTTTAATTACTTTCCAAATGTTCACGTGTGTGTCTGGCCTGTGAGAACTGGGCTTTTCCCTCTGAACAGAAGATGACTTTGGCAGCCCTGAGAATTCAAAGCCTATCCAAGTGTTCATTTTGGTCAGGTATAAGGCACTCCCAGCTGGACAAATTCCCTGAACAAATCTGCAGTGTGGCCTGTGATTTCTGCTCTGGAAATCAAAGATCTCTTTCACGTGGCATCAGATTACAGGAGAGCTGAGCATCTTGGAGACAGGTGTTGTGCAGTCATTTTAGTATAAATTATTTAATAACAGCCTCGAGTCCCACTTACAGCAACTGATGACTTGCAGAGACAAGTAACTGCTTTGGAAACAGAAGCACAGATTTTGGAGGCTGAAATAAATAGGCACAAAAAAGGTAAGTATACTTTCTGGCCTGGTAAAATGGTGGATGTGCTTGTGCCGTGCCCCTAAAAGGGGCCTGGAATACCCAGAAACAGGGTGTATTTATAATTGTTCTCACTTTAGCATTCAGTTTTGAATCTCCTAGTAAAATACAGATTTCATATTTTCAATAATTTGTGTTTATCCTAGTGATTCAGGGGTAATAAGGTATGGCATGCTCAGCAGGCTGGTGGTTCTTTCTGCCTGAGTTCCTCATCAATACATTGTGAGAGAAGCATTTGTTAATAATCTTTAAATTAATGAGAAATTTGTATCTATTTCATCTTTGAGCTGAGCTGTAAACTTGGAGAGATTACTCTGTAAATGCAGCTTCTGATACATTCTTTTATGATGTAAGTAATGGACAGTGCATACAGTGCCATGTTTCTTCAGTATCTATTGATGTCTTTGCTCCTGGGGCACTTTTATTCTAGTTCTAAAATTGACTGATAATGATCACTTAGAGCCTAGAGTGGTATTTATCCTCTGAGTACAGAAGTCCACTGCAGTAGCTACTGACATGGAAATAATTTCTTTTTTGAAGTTTCAGCTATTTTCGTGCAGCTCTTCCCATGTGATTGGAAAATGAATTTTGTTGTAACTACAAAGAGGAATAAAACAGTGAAGCAGTCAGGCAAGTTGCTTTGTGTGCAGTACAAAATCGTGAGAAGAGAATAAGATGATGTGTTCTGGCAATCTATAGGCATCAGCTGAGGTACAGGAGATATAAATCAAGATTTAGATGTGTGGAAAGCAGAATTTTTTTAGTCTTAAATTAAATAGAAAAGCCTGCTACTGAAATGTTCTCCAAGTGGAATTTAGCTCATGGAGAAAAAAAAGCAAAAGGCCCTGTTTGTGATAGGTCCTTAATGTGAGAGAAATGATCCTATAAGCTTTTATGATTTTCTTGATGGGAGCTTCTTTCACCTCAGATGAACTACAAAAACACAATTATGGATGTATTAACTAGGAATGGGTGGATATCATGACAACAAAGCCCAGTACTACAAGTCTGACAATTAAGAAAAATGCTTCCATTGAAGGCTGTAAGTGTTTAACCATGGAGGAACAGATTTTCAATTTGTCTTCCACTTAGCTTGGTCTTAAACTAAGTGTCTCTGTGGAGAGAAGGATTGTGGCTACACTGGCAAGTTATGGACCCATGGGAACATAGAAATGTGTCTGCACAGAGGAACATTTGATGCCCAGCTCATCTGTTTTATAGCTGTTATTTTCACTGTCTAATTCCCTGTCTACCTTTATAAGTAATGACATTTATTTTCTCTGCACTAGGTTATACTGGTACAGCAAAAAAGCAATTACTGAAATTGGTAAAGGATATGAATTTTCCAGAGTATGATTTATCTGCTGATCTGCTTCATGCCTTCCTTGTCATTACTGGCAAAGTATCTTTGCAGTTCTTAAGTGAACTGCATTCCTTTTCTGCATTAATTGGTGTCCTGCAGCTATGAAAAACATTTTAAAATTTGCCTGGGAATTTTTAATCAATATTTATTACCTAAAACCACAGGAAATGGTGCAATATTTGAAAAATGTATTTGGGTTTAGGGATCAGAAATAATTCAGTCTCCAATGCATTAATTTGCAATGATTATGTAAGTCTGTTTTGAGACTGTCTCCAAAAACCACCATGAATTGTTTTGAGACCATTTCATCTGGGGCTGGACTAAGAGTAGGAATGTGTTTTACCCACAGTGCATCAGCCAGTAGGTTGCAATGACTAAACTACTGATTTGAAAAAAAAAGAAAACCTGGAGTAGTATTTTGAAGATATGAAAGATATGAATGGTTGCTTTCTTTCAACTGTTTTTGTTTTTTGGTTTGTTTTTTTTTTTTTTTATTTTTTTTTTATTTTTATTTTTATTTTTTAGAAATACTATTCCTGATGCCAGTTTCTCAAGAGTTCAGCTCTGAAGTGTAATTTAGACTGATTTTACGTTATTTTTTCCAGCAAGTCTCCAATAGAGTTGAGAAAGTTATGAAGCTTCTTGTAACTTTAAGTTAATGTTTATTTTCAGAGAGCACTGTGCTTCATTCAAATGGGATCTGTACAAACCACAAAATGGTTTACAGGTAAGTGCAAAAGCACTCTTATGCTAAACACACTGGAAGTTCTCAAAAGCAGAAGGGAAAAACATTCCTATTGCATGCTCAGTTTGCTATGGCCCAAAGTTATCAGATAATTAACTTTTACACCCAGCTGTGTACAGCAAAGGCATATTTGGCCCCAGCAAGGATTGGGTTTATAGAAAATCTGAGCTGCACTTCTTGGAATAAATTCCCAGTCCTTAATCTTTTAGGCTCCTTCTGGTGTCACTTCTCCTTTCCAGCATTTCGTGTCCTGCAGGCTTGCCCTGCTGTAAACCATCCCAAGGAAACGCTCCCCCAGCTCTAACACCTCCTGTGCAGAAGGGAAGCTGCAGCTTCCCTCTCTTTTGGGAAAACCAAACTGCTCTTTATCACTGGTGCAAACCCATCTCTGCTGGAAGGGCAGCTGTGCAGGGGTAGCTCTGTTAGGCTGGGCTCAGAGGCCAGCTCTCCAGGCCTGGGGCAGTGCCCAGGGGAGCAGAGCAGTGGTGCTGGAATCTGACAGCCTGCAAGGCCATCATGCAGGAGCAGGCTGATCTCCGGCTGGACAAAAGTCCCCAGGGCAGGAGCCACACCTAGAAACAGAAAATGAGCCCTTAATAAGTCATATTACTTGAAACTTTAAAATTCAGCAAGGTGTCATCAGGTGTGCCCTAAGTTCTGACCTTTTTCATTATTTATGTTAGGGACACCTTTTCTTCCTTGAGGAACACCTTTCTTCAGTAGGTGCTAAAAAAGAAAGAGTTTGCAGTTGTGGTCTATTGTCTTCCAGAAGGCTTAAATCAGCATTCCTGATGACCTCTTAATTTTGCATTAATTATAAATTCATCTGTATTTGTTGTTATATCCCTGATTAGAACCAGCTCATATGGTGCTAATATGACCTCCACAGAGCTTATAAATAATTCAGGATGAAAGCAGCATTTGTTAATCAGCTACTGGGTTTATCTTTCTAAAACACAATTTCAGTTTAAGTACATGCTCAGGAGGAGCTATCCTGTCACATGTGAAAAAACACAATCATTGAAAGGCTCTTTTCATTCTCTTTAGTTTTCAAGTGGCAATTTTTAGTGGAAGCTGCAAGGTGCAAACAGGAAGCCATTCAATCAGTAGCAACTAATACTTACTGCTTTATTTTTTACTTCTAACACATAAATATGGGGGAACAGGTGGCTAATGTATAGCTAGAGCAGAGGAGAAGTGTTTTCTTTGCTGTGGCTCGTTTCCTGTTGTGAAGGCATCAAACTCTTCAGCTTAAATATGCAGAGGAGAAGCTTTATGCAGGGCCTGTGACTTTTGCACTGCCAAATGGCTCTGCTCTGCTGCTTAGCACCTGGAGACCTAAGGAGTGAAAAATGATTCCTGAATTGCAGTTTGGCCAAAAATGCTCAGAGGAATAAATAATGCAAGATTGCCTGGAAACCTAGGCACAGTCTCTTTTAAGCTCTGCTAAAACCTCTCAACACCAGCAGCATGACTGGATACTCTGTGCTCTCTCTAGCACAAATGACTTTTTCCCAAGGCATCTGCAGTGAAAATCTCTTTTTATGGCCTGTGACCCCAGTGAAGATTCAGACATCAGTTGAGCTGTTTAGATCAGTGCTTCAGGGTAGACAGTTGTAAGAGCTTTTTCCTGGCTTTCTGTGAGCTCTGGTTTGTTTCTGACTTACATCACAAGTAATAGTTTACATCATTTATCTCTGTAACAATAACAAAGTATGTTTCTCAGGAAAGGTAAAAAAACATAAAAAATGGCAGTGATTAAACAGTTGGGCCCCATTTTTGTGGGAAAATAGATGCTAGAGAAATGCAATGTACTACTGGCATGGTGACACTGGTACCAAAACAGGAGCACAGTTGTTCTGCAGGTTTTGAAAACAAAATTTTATAAGTTAATACTTAAAATCACTTCAGCTTTAGAGGATTGTGCATGGGAACTGTGGCAATGGCCTGACCCTGTGAAAGAGACACTCCATGGCAGCCAGCACAGGGTACCACACAGCTGGGCTGTGCTCAGGGCTGAACACAGGCACAGCTGGGGAAAACCTATGTTCTAGCTTGGGTTCCTGAGATGTTCTGGTAAGGCAAACAAACAATGAGACCACATGAAAAATGAGCATGTTTGAGCAGTTCTTGTGTAGATTCCCACTCCTGGGAAACAAGCATGTTCCTGTCTGCCTAGAATGAGTCCTCAAATCCAAGTAAGAGTGCCAAAACTAATTTATAAATAAATATAATTAATACTTTCATTATACTATAAAAGGTATATTTTATATTAGAATAGATTGAAAATATTAATTGTGTAGAGTTTCTCTTGCTTTACAAACAAAAATAATGTTTACTCTTCAAAACTTCATCTAAAACTGCTATAAAGTCTGTAAGAGGTGACGCTCATGGAATAACAAAATGATATTTTATTAGTTAAGTAGTTGACATTCATGGTTATTACATTTCTCAGAGTTATTAAACATTCTCTTTGATTTGTCATTCAAGTTAAGTCTGCTGTGTTTTAATAACCTACTGAACTATTTAATTTTGAATCATTTTGGACTCAAGCAACATTCAAGATCTTCCCCTCTCTTAAGAATGTGAGGGTGCAGAACTCTGTTCATTCAGTTTGTTTTATTTCTATTTCTTTGAGTCTTCATCTGTTCCTTGTTTTTATCTATTAGCTGAACTTCAGGGGGCTTTAAATAGAGCTTTTCTTGTTTACCCTTGCAGGAACCTTCCAAGAATATTTCTGCACCGAAGCCTCTGCAATAACTGCACCTTAGGTAGTTTCAAGTCGGCTGAGATGTATCAGTCCCAGGTAAGGAGGTTAATCTGCTTCCTTGGGCACTGGCAGCCTTTCCTTTGCACGTCAGCCCTGCAGCTCAGTGCACACAGAGCCCCCTGTGCAATTGCAGGAGCTGGGTGGATGCAGGGCTGGGCCTCGCCAACCCATCAGGAGATCTGCTTTTCAGGGGAGCTGAAATGATGGAGTACTTTACTAGCTGACTGCTATAAAATTCTTCTCTGCTTTTGCACAAATTAGGATGTAAGCATTTTCAAAAGAAGCAGATTCGGTTTGTTAAGCTCTATGTGCTTCCAACAACACGGTCAGCTAAAACACAGAGAATTTTGTTGGCTCTCCTGAAAAAATCTGTGGAAAATGAAATTCTGTAATACCTGTTATTTTAATTTTCAGCTCATAACAGCAATAAAAGCCACAATAGGTGGTGTTTGCTGAGAATTCATTAATGGTTGTGTCCCTTCAATAAAATACAAAGCAGCTTCATTTCACTGTGATCATCAGACCTTAACAGCAGCTTGGTGAGTTTATTATTTTCCTTTGCTGCTCTGTATTTTCTGCCATGTGTTTTCAACCACAAGTTTCTCCCAAGGACTTTGAATTTCTATTGCAAATAAAACGTTGACAATGCTTTTGGATACATATGTTCTAACACTTATCAGTGAGACATTACGCAGCCATTTCCCAGCAATAACAACATAATAAGAGCTTGGCAGATTTTTTTTTTCTATCAGCGGACTTGATTATTTTAAATTGATAACAAGAGCCAGGTGGCTATTCATAAGGGCAAGATATGAATTGCAAGCACACGTTTCCAAGGCAATGTTGGCCAGTGGCTGTTCAAGCATAAATTTCTTCCTATTACCACTTTTGATGGGAGGTAAATGGTCCAGTTCATCTCTATGGGAACACAAAGTGGCAGGACACCTCCAGCATTACTCTTTGCACTGTTCCCAGTGAAAGAAGGCAATGTTTACTCCACTGTGACACACCTAGGTGACATTGCAGTGAGTAATTTTCTTATGCTGTTAAACAAAGATTAGGAGTCATACCCCATACTGTTCTGTAGTATTTCTGTGTGAGGGCTGCTTGCTGCAGAAGATGCAAGGAGGAATTAGAGTTGGTAATGTGTCCTACAGGATAAAAAGGTGAATTGATGATCTGAGGAAAATCACAGGATTCCTCAGTGATCCTAGGAATAATATCTCTAAACTTTAGTTATTATAGCTCTGAAACAGGTAAGAAACAGACCTGAAAACATCACTAGGTTGTGAATTTAGAGTGAAACATTTCTGGTTTCTGTTTGTTTATGAAAGGACAAGACAGAAGCTGATTAGAGTATGGTCCAAATTTTTAGTAAACCTAGATAAAGAATATGGGAAGGGAGAAGGGAAGAGCACTTGTCCTGCCCAAAGAAAGGAATAAGGTTATGTCTGAAAATCAAAGCAAGAGCTGCTTGATGCCTTTGTTTTAATGTGTTCTGGTTGATTTTGTCCTTTTTTAATTCAAGGTATAGAAACAATAGTTTAGTCAAAATTACTTTAATCTAGCAACTTGCCTACAATTTTCAGAAAACCCAAGAGAACCACTTTGATATCTGTAATTTAAATCAGTTATTTAAAGTATATGAGAGAGAAGGAATCTAATGTAATCTGAAAGCAAAGCCAAGTAGCTCTGTTAACACAGGCTTAACTTGCAGGTTCTTTGGCAGGAGAGAACCATTTTAAAAAATGGAAATCTGGTCACCTATTTTCTTGATAGCAAAGTTTGAATTATTTTTCCTAGAATAGAAAATTGATAGATGGAAAAAGATTTGTGTTAGGGTTAGGGTTCAGTTCAGTCTGGTGAAGCCAGCTCTTTAAAATCCAATGCTCCAAGCTCTGCTCCCCATCTCTGCTTGGAAAATCATGATCTATATTCAGTATTCATTCTTTTTCCCCATCCACCTGTGTACACTCAGATGTAAAAATCTCCTAGGATCCACTCCCCAAAATAACAGTGTGCTATTGAGCTGACAGCATTTCTCTGATGCCATGTTCTTTTTCATAAATATAAACAGGTCTCGTCAGCAATTACATTCTTCCTGTAAGATGTTTATCCTCAAGTTAAGGTCTAGGGCACACACAGCAGAATTTTCTTTCAGTATTAGCAGTGTGGTTAAGTGCCACACTTCCATTTTTTTCCTCCCATTCCTGCATCAGTGCACTGTAAATTAGCATACAAACTATTTTATCAGTGTTTCTTATTTTCCAAAGGCGGGGGACTGTTGAACTTCCCATATTTTTGTTTGGTTTTGTGCCAATAAAATTGAATTGCAGGAGGGGAGGAGGTAACACTTCACCTACTGGGTTGTTTCATGACATAGGAGGTGACATATGCTTAGTGCCCTGTATTTCTGATGAAGTCTTAAGCTGATGCCAATGAGCCCTCTTAAAGCTAACTATAGACACTTAACTCTGTATGATTTAAAGCTCAGCAAATAAATTACAGTGGAAATACTAGAATACATATATAAAAAGTGACTATTGTTTTGAAAAAGGTAAACATGGAGAATTGACTGCACCTGCTTACCTCACAGATGCTGTACCCAAGACTTGCTCACAGTCAATATCAGGAACTTGCAGCACTTTAAATTATTGTCTCACAAATTGCTAATATAAACTAGCAAGGCTGTACATCACTATTTTATGTGAAAGAGCATGGCATAGCTTTACACGGATCAGGATATGCTAAGTTACCATAATCAGTTAGTAATCAGCTCACTTCAAAACAGCAAAATGAGGAGTTTACCTTGTGTTCTGAAAAAGAGAGGCTTGAATGCTGTATAAAATCAGTTCTGTTCTGAAGCCCCCTTGGCAGTCAGTTTTTTGGGGTAGGTAGCATGCAGAGCTGTTATAGAAAGAAGCAGTCCCTTTGGCTACATCTTGAAAATCAGATTCCATTTCCCCCCAAGTTCTCCTTTGCTGAGAGTTGAGCAGGGTTTGGGTTTAATCCACTGGCAGTACATAACTTTTAACATTCTTATGGTTCTTCCTAATGACAGAAAGAGGCATGCAGTACCTGGGGTTCACTGAAACCATTAGAGTTCCCTGGCCAAGCTTTGTGGTTGTTTCCCAGCTGAAGGCCTTCAGCCATTACCACACAGGTTTACCTGCAAATTTGAGAATTCTCATCCCACCTATTCTACAGGGATGCTAGGTTGCACAAAAAATATTTACTTTCTTTCTTCCTTGTTTGAGTATGTTTGTTTTCCCTTGTTCTCTGCTGCCTGACTAAGGAAAGTAAATCTAATGACTAAGTAATCTCTCACATTGGATTATGTTTTAGATTTCTTATCAGATTCCATTGTGTAAGTATGATCTGACACATAGGAGAACAACTGTTATCAAATGTATCTTTCTTCAAAAGTTTTACCAAGAGATAATAATTGATAAGGTTTTCCTAGATCATAAGCCATGTTTTGCTCAAGCCTCACTTTCATAAATGGATGGAGATACGCAAATGGAGCTTTACTGATCTCCCTGTTTAATGTTTTCAATTCTTTCATTTTCTTAGAATATAAACTGTGTTAGGTGGAGGAAACAGTACAAATCTCCAGAGAGTTATCATGTCCATGTATTAGAGCTGCATGTATATGCAATGATGCAGCAGAAAAACTAGCCCCTGCAACTGTTGCAGAATTGCCTAGAAATTGGATCTGCTGAGATTTTGTTCTGGTAACATTCCCAAGAACTTGGGCACCTAGTAATTTAAAATATTGCTTCTCAAAATCTGGATCCATTAAGTTCCATCTTATTCTGGAATTGGAGAAATTTCCTATGTTCCCCAGAGGTCTGCTGCCATCCAGAAACAGAACTCCCTGTATCCTTGACTGTGCTCAATTGTCTGGCACCTGTGCTATGCAAACTTTCCAAACTGCAACAGGAATTGGAAAAAAATATTTTATCTGTTGGGTACTGTCTAATCCACATCTTATGCACTCAACACCAGTTTTTTACATCTACCTCACCTGGACTACAGAGAGAAAGAGTTTCCATTGGTGGTGTAAAAGCACTGATCTGCATTCAGAGCTCTGCTGCTCATCTGATAGGGGAAGGACTGAAGACAGATTGTCTAGAACATAAATCTGTGAGTTAACTGATCATTTACTAAGAAAGAAACCTGCTACATCCTCAGTTTGCTATTTGTGGGGGTTTTGAGATGGAGAGCAGGCCATGCTAGGCGCTTTTAACTGCAGGACAAGGCTCACAGCTGTGAATGGAATTGGATTTAAGTGCCTGCACTATGTCTAAGGGGAATCCTAAATGTATCTTCTGCTTCGGTATTTTATCTTGCCTAGGTCAGCCAGTTGATATTAAACATTTCTAATTGCCGAGCAGGGAGCCTAAAGATGTTAGCTTGCAGCTGTGAATCCTGCTGGAATTATTCAGGAAGAATAACACTATTATTAGGGATGATGACAAAACTTAAACAGTTTCAGTAAAATGCAAATGAAAAATAGAAAACATCCTACACTTAAGAGACTGCAGTATAAACTGACAAAGCTCATAAAATCTGTGAAGCTGAAGTGTTTCTGTCTCTCAGGTGAGGAACTGATGTGTTGTGTTCCTGAGGTTTATAAAACAAACCCCATCTAGGATCAAACATCCTAGAGTAGAATGCATCAGAACCAGAAGGAAGTTACAAAATTCCAATATTTATTTCTGGGAAACAAGAGGAGAAAAGCCTCTGCTTTTTTGGTTTTGTTTTGTTTTTTTTTTTTTTTTTTTTTTTTTTTTTTTTTTTTTTTTTTTTGGGGGTTTTTTTTTTTTTTTGGGGGTTTTTTTTTTAAAGATGTTAGCTTGCAGCTGTGAATCCTGCTGGAATTATTCAGGAAGAATAACACTATTATTAGGGATGATGACAAAACTTAAACAGTTTCAGTAAAATGCAAATGAAAAATAGAAAACATCCTACACTTAAGAGACTGCAGTATAAACTGACAAAGCTCATAAAATCTGTGAAGCTGAAGTGTTTCTGTCTCTCAGGTGAGGAACTGATGTGTTGTGTTCCTGAGGTTTATAAAACAAACCCCATCTAGGATCAAACATCCTAGAGTAGAATGCATCAGAACCAGAAGGAAGTTACAAAATTTCAATATTTATTTCTGGGAAACAAGAGGAGCAAGCCTCTGCTTTTTTGGGTTTTTTTGGTTTTTTTGTTTGTTTGTTTTTTGGTTTTGTGGGGTTTTTTTGTTTGTTTGGGGGTTTTTTGTTTGTGTTTTTTCTCGAAATAGATGTCCATTTGAGAATTTTGTGCATGTATACACAGATTTTTTCCAAGATCCATCTCTGACCAAGAGAGGATCAGCTGTCTTGTGCAAGAGAGACCAGAATGTGCATTCTAGCACATAGCTAGAAAATTGTATTAAGGTAAAATATGTACATCAGATACAGAGAGGGGACGAAAGTTTAGAATTCTGATTACTGGGTCAGACTATCTGGAAGGTACCAGGCTTCCCTAAGTTTAATCACAAGAGTATCTTTCCTTTCACAAGAGCCACTGGTGGTCATCTGCCATTTTTTGCTTTTATAAAACAACAAACAATTTTAAAATATGACCTAGAATTGCTGAAAATTACTTTACATTTTTATATCTTTTGTGTCTGCAAATTTGGAGTTCTCTGTTAGTTCTGGATTGCATTTTCTACAACTTTGGCTTTATTTTATTAAAAAAAAAAGAAATTTCTCAACCCTTAAAACTGACCTCAGTATTTGCATAACAAATATGTGAGCAAAACTGAAAAAGCTCATTCGTGGCCTCAGTATTCAGTCTCCACTTCAGCCATATCATTTAACAAACACCACACTATATAAAGGGAATTTGTGTGAACTGCTTTTCCATTTCATTTTGAAGCAGAACGGTAAGTTGAATTTCCTTTTAATAAATCACAAAGAATTTCAGCTAGAAGGCAAACCTGTTCCTTTTGATTTCTGTGGTCATATTTACATTCTAAAATTAAATTTCCCTTTATTAGTAATTTTTTACTTTGCTTATACTAGCAATTTGGGTAGATAAGGAGATGCCTGAAGGACACTAGATAGTAATGACTGATGAAGGTCATTAAAACTGGATTAAAACTGAAGGGCTGTGTTTTTTTCAATTTTGTTATATAACTGATCAGGAGTCTGACTCTGCATCATAATCCAATTATGAGCTGCATGCAGTAGTCCATTCAAACGGAACTCCCTGAATGATCATCACCAGGCCAAGGGTACATGCTGTAATTGCATTTCCTTATCTCAAGGATGTGAGTATTCCTAGCCACCTAAGGTAGGTTTCTGTTAGGGTCTTTAATAATCTGAGTCACTGGCCATGTTTCAATAGGTGTCTGCTGGCCTTCAGTAAAAGGTAAACCACTACAGATGCTTCAAATTCAAAAACCAACCTCAGCAGCACATTTAGTGCTGCACATGTTTCATTTTGAAGCAGAACGGTAAGTTGAATTTCCTTTTAATAAATCACAAAGAATTTCAGCTAGAAGGCAAACCTGTTCCTTTTGATTTCTGTGGTCATATTTACATTCTAAAATTAAATTTCCCTTTATTAGTAATTTTTTACTTTGCTTATACTAGCAATTTGGGTAGATAAGGAGATGCCTGAAGGACACTAGATAGTAATGACTGATGAAGGTCATTAAAACTGGATTAAAACTGAAGGGCTGTGTTTTTTTCAATTTTGTTATATAACTGATCAGGAGTCTGACTCTGCATCATAATCCAATTATGAGCTGCATGCAGTAGTCCATTCAAACGGAACTCCCTGAATGATCATCACCAGGCCAAGGGTACATGCTGTAATTGCATTTCCTTATCTCAAGGATGTGAGTATTCCTAGCCACCTAAGGTAGGTTTCTGTTAGGGTCTTTAATAATCTGAGTCACTGGCCATGTTTCCATAGGTGTCTGCTGGCCTTCAGTAAAAGGTAAACCACTACAGGTGCTTCAAATTCAACAAACCAACCTCAGCAGCACCTTTAGTGCTGCATATATGCTCTCAGGTGGATTTGATTTTACATTCTTTAAAGTGCAAATTCTTGACCATACTGCTATTAGTTAAACAGAGCCTATATGCTGCAAATTCATGACATAATTGAATATTCCTATAATTCAAGGGTATGTCGCATCAGATTGATGTTGAGGAGACATTCCCCTAGAAAAACAAGTTGCTGTTGATGCAGATTAAAAATAATCTCAGAAGTCTTCTATGTCAGAGTCAATATGGAAGATATAAACAATGCTTTTTCTTTTAAAAGCTCACCTCTCTTAGTAAATGACACTAGACTGATATTCTGATTCTGCTTGGCATATATGCTTTGAAATATAATAGCAAATACCTTGTTATAGCTTGATGAATCTAAGTGTTAATAATCTTACAGCATTCAACCAAGCTTTTATTTTAAATTTTAAGTGGAGCTGGATTTAGAACCTAGTTTGTGTAAATGCTGATTTAAAAGGAAAAAAAAAAAAAAGATGGAAGTTTTTAAGAGCGAACAGGTACAGGATCCTCTTTGATTTGTGTCAATAGAAAAGTGAAGTAATGGATATTAAGTTTTTTGTTTTGTATGAGTTCAACCCATGAGCATCACCCCATTGGAAATAGATACCCATTCTGGCATCTTGAACCTTTCTTTATGTCTCCTGTTAGTTTAACTGAATGATGTCAATAACTGGATATTTCCATGCCAGAGTATCTCACAGTCCCTCAGGTTTCACAGCTGCACAGCACACCCACTCACTCTGCTGTAAACAACCCACAATCTACAGTTTTAAAATGCTTTTTAGTCACGATAGCTCAGCACTAAGATTAAAACCCTAGTTAATGTTTTATCTGTAGGGATAAAATAAGATGAATAAGCCTATTGCCAACCAGCAAAAATGCATTTCCTACAAGAGTAACTGACATTTTCAAGCTTGTGGAATTTTGTTCAAAACAGGACAGGAATGTCAATTGAGCTATAAAGTTTTGCCCATGTGTAAAACAGCATCAGTTTATGCCAAATAAATGTGCTTAGATAGCGTTGTGCTTTAAACAAGCTCCCAGACATTAGCAGCACCTCTGTGACAGATCTGCCTTTCAGGTTAATACCCTATGCATCACTGAGTGATTACAGTCCTTGCAGACAGCTGATGGCTTAAGTGTGATCAGTTACCTCTCAGCCTGTCATTTCTCAAGGATTAATCCAATAAATTGTCACTGATAGTGAAAGGGATAATTTATCTTCACTACTCATTTTATCAGCCTAGAAAGTTTATCAGTCTAGAAAGAGTTTTGCGTATAAACTACACAATGGTTGCAAAGTAAATCTGGGCAATCTCTTACGCCTGAACTATAAACTTTATTTAAGCAAGGAAATAATGTAATTTCAAGAAGGGATGATGGGGGGAGGAGTGTGCAGTTGTATAAACCAATGTCTACAATTTCTTACAGAATCATTGCCTGACAAATGTGTGGGGTTTTTTTACAGCTGACCTGAGAAATCATGTTGCCTTACTCATCCTACATCCTCATAGCACTGGCTGCTTTGTTAGTGACTTGCCAAGCAGCGAGTAAGTGCCCAGGCATTTCTGGGCTACCTGGAAGGGATGGTCTGAAAGGTAAGCAAACTTGCCTCTTTTGGAAGAGACCCACCTCACAGAGGCTGCATGGCTAGAACAGAAAACACAGAAGGACATGTGCTCTCAAGGGAGCAGATGTGTTAAGCACAGGAAGGAAAAGACAATGGAGGAAATAGGCAGTTTAATTTTTTGTTCTAAAAAACAGGTCTCCTCTCTCTTCTGGGGGAAGAAATACTCTAACATATAAACATTTTATATGTATGCAGAAATGCTTTCTCCAGGTCTGCTGACAAGGCTAAAGCACTACCAGAATTATTCCCAGACTCCCTTTATTAGGTCAAATATGGGGCTTTTTAAATGGATTGTGAAGTTCAGTAAGAGCTGCAATGTTGCTGGGGATGCAGCAACCTTTTGTGCTTCTACACTGCGGTTTGTTTTAGCTGTGAATTGTGGATTATGATCATGAGAGTGATCATTAGTGACTTTATTCTATGTGTAGGACCTCTGTTACCTCTGGAAAGTGGTATGAAAAAAGAATCCACCTTTACAGTGGGTTCCCATCTTCAGCAAGCAGTGCTGGATGTATTTCACAGTATCCAGAAACCTTCCACTAACACTGCTTATGGCTCCCATTAAAGCAAGTTAAACACCCAGCACTTTAAAAAGAAAATCACACGGTTCCATAGAAACTGTTTCCTCCTCAAAGCATCCCTCATGCTGTCATTACCAATTACTAGAATGAAACCTCTCTTTGGCAAAGCCAGTTTCACAGATAAACTAGCAAAAGGCTTCAACCTGCAAAGCTTCATTTTCTTTTCTGCAGAGGGGAATTATCAGCATTTCAGAGAATTAGATATTTTTGTTATTTTGCTTTAATATAGAGTAACAACAATGTGAAAAAAATACTGGGAAAATATATATTTTACACTTGCTGATGTTAAAAAATACATTTGCAGGTTAGTTCTGGAAAATAATTCGTTTTATTCAGGGGATTGTTCCTAGCAACGCAGCCTAGTATAACTGTCTAACTTTTGTTTTTATCTGTATAGGTCTGCCTGATTCTCTGGCCAGCAAACGCCACGATGCTTTAGCAAACTTGAAACACCGACTTTTCCAACTTGAGGCTGGTAATTCTTCCCCTTGTTACTTTTTCAGCTCACAATCAATTTTAAGTGTCATAGGCAAAGTTAGTTACAGAATCACGACTTGCAGGAAAGAAACTGCATTTAGAAAGGGTGCTACATCCCAAAACTCCATTTTCTCACTCAAAGCAGGGGAAGTCATGGTTCTTATTTCCCTGGAGAGAAGCAGATTCCTCTTGGCAATCATAATGCACATTTATTCAAATTTGGTTTATTTTTAAAATATTCCAACTACCTGTTGTTGCACTTTCCACATGGATTCTTGGAAACTCAGTCTTGTACCACTTTCATCTATCAGCAACCAGATTGTTAAAGATGGTAAATTGTTTTGTACTGAAAAGGGATTCACAAAACAATTATCATTTTTCTGTTTGCCTTGCTCAAATCTGTAGCACACTGATCTTTAGAAAGTACACAAAATATAACAGGGGTTACATTTAGCAGATGTTGGTGCAACATTCTTGTCTTGGAGACAAGGACAGATGGTCACAAGCAGCAAAATATATTTAGTGAACAGTTAGTGAATGGGTAAAATTAAAGATCTTAATTTCTCTTCATCCTTAGCTCAATTTTTCCCTCTGTTCCTCTTAGCACTTGTAGTTTTCATCTCTTGATTTCTCTTTCTTTGCTTTTACATCAGTATGCCATAGAAAATTTACGAAGCTAACTCTTTTCATGTTTCAGTGCTTTCTTTGAATGGGAAAATAAGAAAAGTAGGAGAGAAAATACTTGCTAGCAATGGGAAGAAAGCTGACTTTGCATCTGCACTACAATCCTGTGAAGAGGTTGGAGGAACTCTTGCAGCTCCCAAGAATGAGGAGGAGAATAAAGCTGTTATGGACATTGTGAAAGAGCATAACCAATATGCTTACTTGGGCATTAGAAAGGGGGAGACTTCAGGTCAGGTGAAGTATATAAATGGCATGCCTCTGAGTTACAGCAACTGGCACCAGCGTGAGCCTAATGGCAACGGGAAAGAGAAATGTGTGGAGATGTACCCTGATGGCACCTGGAATGACAAAAAATGCAATATGTACCGTCTCACAATCTGTGAATTTTAAAGAATGGCCTTCCAGCCGCCTCAGAGCATGGAGACAATGAAGTATCTGTGTTTCAGTTTGATTAAATTCCTGCAATTTCTCTGGATCCTAAAACATGAGTCGAATCATATTGTGATTTTTTTAGCCTTAGGAAAATGCCAAATGCTCTAGGTGATTAACATGATTAAAATGTGCCTGAGCTGATGTGCCTGATGTGTTTCTCTCCTTTGGAGGGTTGGGAATACCTCAGAATTCATTTCTCATGGCAGACTGTCTCTGTAGCTTTGTGAAGATTGAGGAAAATTCCAAGGTTTGACTTGGGAGATTGGAAATGCTAAAGTTAAAATTGCCCGTGCTGTCATAGTTGGAATCATTTTGAAGTACTTAATAGTTTCTGCCTCAAAAGAGATGCACAGAGGTTGACTTCACTGGAGCCATTAAGGTTTCAGGTTTCGGACATCACTTTCAATCACAGAGCCTGTGTCACATTGAACCACTCGCTGATTCACTAGCATCCACCTTTTGTTTTATAGAAATATCAATAATGCTAGTTACAATTAATTTTTCTAGTTTCAGAGGCTACTCTCTATAAAACACAAAGATAAATATTGCACTCAATTCAAGTAGGTAGAGCGTATAAAATGCCAAAGATTGCATTTTGTTGCTAAAACAGCACATTCCCTCAGAAAACCATGAGATTGCAGTGTTAGAAGGCCACCTGTCTTTTCCCAAAACACTGAGCAAAGCAGATAATATTTTGGGAAGGCAGCTAAGGTTGGAAGTTCAGTCAGTTCAAACACAACAATCTCTGCTGATGTTATATACCAAGCAACAGCACAGACAGACTTTAACTCAAATCTGGTAGCACCAAGAAGCAACATGTCACAGAATATTTTCACTGCTGCTCCGTTTGGGCAGCCGGTGAGCAGGGCAGCTCAGCAGAGTACCACCAGCAGCAAATTCTCACATTCTCACCTTGCACAGAGGAAGCCCTGGGCTCATCCATCCTCATTCACACACTACCTGAGGGGGGGAAAAAAAGAAAGCACTAGCTTTGAAATTCGTGCATTAAACACAATCTCCCGTCCCACATTCGGCTCTGTGCAGGAAGCCCCTGGAGCTGGACTTGACTCTGGGCAGTCCCAGATGTTCAAAACCTCCCCTGAGGAAGAGGGGTAGGGTCTAGTCCCATTCACTGCCAGCCCTGCCAAAATTTTGGCAAGGAATTATTCATCTCCGAGGTTCATGCAGCACTCCAACTGAGAAGAGAGCAGGCTGGGATTCTGAAATGGAAAAGGTACACCCAGGACCACGCTGGATAGATTTCAAAGTGTGAACCTGCTTTCCAGAGCAGCTTGTTTTGAGACCTGTGATCATGGTACCATTTCAGCCAAAAGTTTCAAACAGGAAGGGAATAGAGCCATGACAACTCTAAATCTGTGGTTACATTGAGAAAAAAAGCAAGGCTAAATTTATATCTTTTCATTTTCCTGGGTTTAGATCTGACTAGCTACGCTAAATCTGCTGGAAAGGGTTGAAGGTTTACTTAAAACTACCTGTTAAATATTAGTATTTTAATAAGCAAACCTCATTAGCAATTTTTGAGTCTAACTGTGCAGTTTCAGTGTTAGAGCAAAGTGTTTACCTGTCACAAAAAGTCACCAAAGCCTTCCCCCAAAAAATCCCTATTAACATCATCTTTTACTCTCTGAACAGAAAAATTATATTCATTTACATATTTCTCCAACTAGTTTTGGGGTATCCTCTTCCTTTAGTTAATAAAAAATTTATTTCTACCACATTTGGGTTTGCAAAATGATTGTAGAGATCTCTTGTAAAGACCTTTAATGTGTAAAAATGTTTTAAAAATGTTTTAACACCACATAACATCTATATCTAAACAGATTTATACTTGGAGACAACAGGGTGTTTTTCATCCAGTTAAGAAAAATAAAATTTTTATTTTCCAGTCACAAGCTAGTATTCATTACATCAATAAGCAAAGTATATAAGCTAGGTCTAAAAGCCCAATTTCTTTTGTTTGAGCCATTATTATTGAAAAATGGAGAAAAAACCAAACACATACATGCTGCTGAAAAATAAAAGCTCCTCAGATCCAGAGAACTGCTTGACAGTTCTTTTCTCTTTATGGTTCACACTTGATGTTGCTTGATTACTCTTTGCAGTTCCACAGAGGAAAAAAATATCCAGAAATCAGTGTTTTTTAAAATTTTGATATGGCTTGTTTTGGGTGTCTTGGTGTATAACTCTATCAATTTATACCCTCAAATTCTATTTGAAACCCAAGCATTTCAGTCTATTTTTTTTTTTTTTGAAAGATCTCAATTCTCCATTTATGTATTTTTTTTTTAATGGACAGGGAGGTTGGACACATGAAGTAACAAAATACATGTTTCTGTGTTCTGCTATGGTAATATAAAAAAGATTGATAAAACCTTTCCTTAAAAGTGCAATAATAATTCCTGATGTATAATGACCAGACCAGGAAAAATCCAGGTTAATATTTTTTTCTTCATTTATAATAATTTGCTACAGAAGTGCAACGTGAAGGTAAGATCTTTAAATCAGAAATGTAGTTACTCCCCACATGCTATAGAAGCTGTTTTCAAGAATTAAGATCCTAGTACAAGTAAAAAGATGGCAAAAATTCCAACCCTTTTGAGGCAAGTGAATCCTGTCTCACATAAGAGAAATTGAATATAATGATACCATTAATATGGTATGTTTAACAGCAAGACTTAGGCTAAAAAACTTATGGATATTTATTTCAGAGAGAACTTTCTCTGGTCTAGAGTGATATCCTCTTTTATAACGGTGTAATGTAATTAGAACTACACCACTCAGAGAAGATAACACCAGCCCTCATCAACCCCTACCACATGTGAAGAAATTTACCAATTATTACAGCAAACACAAATTTTTCTGATTTTTTTAGAAACTTGATTTAAAAAACCCCATGGTTCTTGAGAAAACTGAGTTCCAATTCAACCTTCTGTGACCCTAACTGGCAGGATGTGACACAGGCTGGCAGGGCTCCCTTATCTTGTATAAATTGTGAGCTGTACCTCAGAGTATCAGGTTGCAAGTGATCTTTCATTATCAGAAGCTGAAGCATACTTTTATAAAATCCTGTTAGCCAACAGCTACACAAACACAGCTGATTTCAAAACACAATAGATACAGGAATCTTGGAAATTACAGTAGTACCTTAAAAAAATGATAAGAGGACTGTGATGTTTTTTTTTCAAGTGCCTGTTAGGAAACCAGGGTTTGGCAGACTCTGCCTCAAGGGTTGCGAGCCAGCTGTGATGCCAAGTGAAACCTGGAATGAGGCTTCACCCATCTCTTGTGGCTCAGGAGCTGAACAACACTGCAGAGCAAAGGTACCTTAACCCTTGAGGAGGCTGTGGCAATGGGAACTGTTTGGCTATTAAAGAAATGAGATATTGTCTTGCTTTCCATTGGCTAAACAGCTTCTGTGTTTTTTTCCCAGCTGAGCTGCACCAAGTGACATATCAGAGCCATCCAGAGCCCTCCTCTTTCATCCTTCACCTAAGGCCATGGGCAAGATGGCAGTAGCATTCATGTGCACTGATCACAGGTAAAATCAAGACTTTCTGCTCTAAAATGCTGCTCATCGTTTCATTTTTTAAAATGCCTGTTGAAGCCTGCTATCCCAAGTGTCTACATCTTGCTGAATTGCTTTTAGTGCTCAGCAAAAATAGCCTTAGCCCAGCTCTGAGAAATGGGAGCTCGTGCCTCCCCATGCTCTGTGCTTCCTGCTATGCCAGGCAGAAGAGAGTTGCTGGGCACAGTCTGACAATTACTCTGAAATGCAGCAAACACAGGACAAGGTGGAAACAAGGTAGGCTGGAAACAACAATAGAACGGAACAAAATCAACTTAAACAGAAAATATTGCTAGGGTTGGGGCATTTAAATACAAACAGAGAATAAGAAAATAATTTTTAAGGTTACCTGTGAATAGCACTATGGAAGAAAAAATTTTACTTTCAGGAGACTGAGTATACCAAGGCAAGGCTAGCAAACAGGTTTATGGAAGGAGCACGCAGCCATTCAATTCTGTCTGTGTTTCTCAGAGTAGCTAAGAAAGCAGCATTGGCCAGCCTCTGTCCTTAGCAGGTTTTGCCTTTGCCTACATACACTGCACGACACAACCTACTCAGAGCAGCCATCATTTGCTTCACTGCCACTGAAAGTAGGAAACCTCTCACTGATTGATGTGGAAACTGAAGAAAAGTTGCCTCAATACCCAAAAATAGTTTGTTCTTTATCAGATCTGTGTCCTTGGATCTTGCGAGGCCTCTGTGAGATGTGGTTCAAGGAAAGATCAGAAAATAGTTTACAAGCTATGGTAGTTATATAAAATAGTCTATTAGGCAATCATAAACAAGCATATTAGAAATTAAGGTGTGTTTAAATATCTATTTAATTTGCACTATCTTTTTAGTATGCTGATGAAAATCAAGACAAGAAAGGTTTACAGTTTATCCAGTCTACATCAGTTTTTCCTCATGAGTCTATCACAAGGAACTTTTTATCCCCCCTCTGTTTCCCAGGCCCTGAGTCAGCATGTGAAACACACAACTGCAGGCCAAACCTCCTCCTCTTCTTGTACTTGCCTAACTTGTGGTTTCTTCCAGGTGCAGTTAAATGTTCAAGCTGTTCTCACCATGGATGTAAAGGGCCAGGGTCTGCCAGTGACCTTTTCCAGGGCTCATCTAGAACCCAGGAGCTGGCTTGTCTCATGTTCTCTGTTTGATTTTGGTGGGGCCTTTTTTCCCAAAAATTAAATAATCTCTGCCAGAAGAATGTTGAAAGCATACATCAAACACTCAAAAGCTAAGAAACTTGAAATTTGACAAGAAACTTGAAACAAAGGCAACTCGTGCAAATTTTAAACAGCCCTCTTCTGTCAATGTGCATACAACTGGGCACTGCCTGTTTGTTTTTCACAGGACTGCTGCCCTCAAGGGCACTCAATAAACAATGCAGCAGGATTTAATCCAGCATCTGTGGGCACACCACCAAGGACAAATGTGTTGAGGCACACATCAGGGGTTGAGGTGGGTGTGGAAGTGCAGGCACGGGTGCACAGTGCCCGTGGAGGTGATCCAGCCTTGCTTAGGCCCAGTAGCATTGCTTAGACTCATACAGATCTGCTGACATTCCCCTTCCAGTCTCAAAGACTTCATTCCCCAGCTGTCTTGGCTGCTGGCCTTGCTGTAGCATCAGGATGCTGGCCTGACACCACAAGCATGATGTGGCCACATCTGACTTGGCTGAACTGGAACACAGACACAAACACCTTTCCTTAAAGTCTTCACTGCACAGGGCTGAGAACAGTGTAAAACACTTGGCAAGGCCATTTGCATTTCAGTGATACTCCTCATCTTGGGCTTCTGCTCTTACAGGACTGGCATAAAGCTGCTTTTTTCCTTCACTGAAAGGTCCTTGCTCCACTGGAGAAAACT
Organism: Onychostruthus taczanowskii; assembly: GCF_017590055.1. Taxonomy (NCBI): domain Eukaryota; kingdom Metazoa; phylum Chordata; class Aves; order Passeriformes; family Passeridae; genus Onychostruthus; species Onychostruthus taczanowskii. Next base: position 8,000,382 of record NW_024499462.1, on the reverse strand, counting down.
GCTCTTTTTGACAGATGAATTTCCCCTGGAGTATTCTGTAAGTTATTTCAGCATGTGTCTCTCTAGCTGTCTCCTCTACAAGTGCTGCAGATGCGCCACTGTCATTTGCCTCTGCTGCTACAATTGTGAGATTCTGTTTAGTTAGGAGACTTGGGTCATTATCACTGATAAGTCCTCAGTCTAACAAAAATGGTGGTGGTTTTCCTGGTGAGTATTATATTTCAGGTGGACTTGTTAGGCTTATCTTCTGTGACATTTGCACACCCACTCTGTGGAAACATTAGGTATTTCAAATATGAATGGAGAAATTTGTTCTGTTCCAGGGTTGCTGTTTTAAAATGTGTGAAAGTGTTTCTACAAGTTACAAAAGTACCTTCAAGTACTTTCCTCATGTTTTAAGTATGTTTACCTCTTGAAGAAAACGTTCCCCCATCATTCAAGCTAAAGTTCATTCAATTTCCATTTATATGCCAATTCATATCATATGATATATTCTTTGTGTTCTCTGCAGATAAGAAGATGAATCTCAAGTTACATGCCCTATAAATTGGGCCATTTAATGAGTCTTTCTTAATTCACACAGGAGCTGCTAGGTAAGTTGAACATCTTTAGATAGATTGCTGCTTAAACTATGTTGAATCTATTAAACTGTATCACAAAACTTTCCAATTCCAATGTGTGTATCAGCAGTTTTATTAACAATTTCACCTCTTTTTATAGACCATGTCACCTGAGGTGAAGAGATGTTTAAAAAATGGATGCTGCAATAGTCAAATAAGTATTAGCAGTTGTTTTGCTCTTAAACCAATTAACAAAAACAGCATGTCCCACTTTGTTTTAAACATTCTCTTGCTAAAGCAGCCATGTGTCTAGTGCTCTCCTGTAAAATGAAACTATAACTTTTTACATGGAGAAAAATGGCATATAATGGTATCTGATGTACAGGAAAGAGCTTTGCAGGGATGTTTTGGGCTTTTGCTCTGTAGAATTTTGTAGACTTAGCAGACTGTCTTTTGGGAAAGTATTTTAATTGTCTGAAATAAGATAATTTTGCAACTACATGAACGACATTCATGTCACTGCAGGCAAAATGTAATATATGTAAGACTTCACACTCAGAAAAATTCTAAAACATTCTCTTTTTTTATTTAAATGCAGGACTCTACCCTGGACACGAAACCAGCCTGGTTTACCTTTAGCTTTAAATGATGCTGTCTCCACAGCTGCACAAAATCTTAGCAGTAGCTTTTTTCCTGCTCCCATTCTGTGCTCAAGGAAAACTTGCAGGATTTCTTCCACGGTTCCCTTTCAAGCCTTTTTTTGGAGACAGGAGCAGCAATGAAGATGAACAACAAATAACAGGTACATGAAGTTATCTCCATTTTTATCTGTTGTGTTCTATTTTTATGTTTTGAAAACACAGTGCTATCTACCATAATGTGATATGTGATCTACTTGAAGTAAAACAATCAGGACTTATTATTAACTTCCTTATATGAAGTAAGACGCTTAAATCTCTATTTAATGATTCAGTGGTTCAACACACATAGAAAAGTTTAGAATTTTCTGTAGCACAAGAAATTTGTTGCTGAGTCCTAGGTTGTAGCTGTAAGCAAGTGCTTGAACAGCTTGAAGGATTCTATCAAGGATTCAGTCCCTGGACACAGTTAAAAATCAGCTAAACCTACTGCACAAGTGCCAGAGTTTTGCCTGGACTGGCTCAATCACTTAGAGAGAAAATTATCTGTTTGTCAGTTCCAGTTCATAAACATCCCTGCTCTGCAGATGACTTCCAGGAAATTATCCCCTATCCTTACAAAGATTTATGTGTGTTACAAAGATTAATCACCTGTTTAAAACACAGCAGTAAACTAAAACTTGTCAAACAAACACTTTGAAAGTTCATAATAATTTCATATGATGAGCTCTGCTTTATTTGAAAGCCAAGACTGACACTGTAAAGCAAAGTGCCTGATAGCTGGTTTTGTTCACAGATCTCACACCTCTGGCTGGTAATGAACATGGGGACCCTATCCATCAATTAGAATACCGGATTTCCAGACTGGAAGGAGGTATTTTATCTGCCTTTACTTTCTGCTGCTACTGGTTTAGTGGGGGTAGATCAGGTGGGCAAAAATTGCTTCTTCAGAAGAAGGCAGAATTTTCTGCAGTTTTATTGCATTCCTTTTTAAATCTTCTTCACTGGTATATCAATGAGTGAAAACTTTTAAATGGGGGTGGGGGAATGGGAATTAGATTTTCATAACTAGTGGGAGACACCTGGGTAACAGCTCTGGAGTATGAGTGCAAGCAAGGCAGGAATGTGGCAGATTGAAATCCCTGCCTGTGCAGAGCTGCTCCATGCACACCTTGTGCCCCCAATAGAAAAACAACACTAAAAACATACCAAGACAATCATGACCAGATCAATTCTAAGATTCCACTCACTCAAGAACATTGGTGAACTGCAAACCACCTCAGAGTCGTATGGAAAGTCTCAAAGAAAATCATATGCTTTAAAAAAAAAAAAAAGAAAAAAAAAGTATTCCTTTCCTCCTCCAAAATTTTATGTGATTCTCCTGTTTCATCATCTGTGCACTTCTTCTCTTTCAACCCCTCCCCATTTTCAAATTTCTTTGATTTCAAGTTCTCCTTTCCTTTACCTTTTCCTGGGTTTAACCTAAAATTATGGAGCAAAAGAGCAAGAGTTAAAATTGACATCAAAGTGAGCACACAACAATCACACGTTTAACATCTTTTCCCTCCTCTTGCAGTCCTTCGCTTGAACAAGATGATAACAGAGTCTGGAGGAAAAATCTTTGCTACCAGTGGAAAAAAAGCTGATTTTGATGCTACAGTGGAAAAATGTAAAGAGGCTGGAGGCTCTATTGCCACTCCAACGAGCCCTGGCGAGAACGATGCCATTCTGTACTTTGTGAAATATTTTAACACCTACGCCTACCTGGGGATAAAACAATCCCTTATTCCAGGAAGATTCCAGCTCCTGAATGGTGCTCAGCTGAGCTATACTAACTGGTATTCAAATGAACCTTCTGGCAAAGGGGAGGAGGAGTGTGTGGAGATGTACACTGATGGCACTTGGAATGACAAAAAGTGTAACAAGAATCACCTTATTGTCTGCCAGTTTTAGTGCTTCCCTTGCTGCTCTCTGGAATATGCTTCTCTATCACTCGTGTCTTCCTTTGTAGCTAGAGAACTTAGATAATGCAGCATGAAAAAATAAAATGCACTCTTTCCCAGCCTGATTTGTCTTTTAAACAAATGCCAGCCATAAAGAGGAAACTGTATCATGAAAGCAGAGGCCATTTTGTCTGTTTGTTAATCATTGCCACTGAGTGTCTTAATACTGCTGCCTATGGTTTCCTACTGCTGTTAGCCTGCTAATTTATTACAAAACCAAAAATTAGAGTTCTTGGCTGCATATCTAAAGTGACTTGCAGCCACAAGATCTTCCAGTACTCCTTTACCCACGAACCTCTAACTTTGTGTGTATTTTGCTCCCTTTTTGTGAGTTTCCCTCACCAAAACTCCCCATACAGACTCTCTGCTCAGCCCACGGTGTTTTGGCCACCCTCACCCCCAACAGGTGCCCTGAAAGAAGACACGAGCAGTGCAGCTGGGGTGGCACAGAGCCACCCTCCTTACATTCCCCACTGGAAAACTTCAGACTCAGCAGCTCTTTAGCCTTCATGCACCTCAAAAGTGGCAAACAGAAGCCACCTGTTCAGCAATTCCTAATCCCTTTTCTGACTCAAGGAGAACAAGGAGACCAAGTCCCCTGTCACATGGGATGTGTGTGGAAGAAAACACATGGGAGGCAACAGGAAAATTACTGGGCCTATGTGATTTAGGGAAAATCAGCAGAGCCATGACATGGCCAATTTTTTTAGGCTATATTGTCGTGAGATTCAGATACAGCTAATTCTGGGCACCACAAATGTGCTTGTCAGACCCTCATTGGGATTCCCACAGGGCCAAGGTTAGAGGATGCCAAGTGACTGAGCACTCATTGCAGAAGCTGCTCAGTCTCCACCATCCAGATTAAGCTAAAGGATTAATAGAAATCTTTCTTGGCTTTCTTGTTTGAGTCTGTTCGCCTACTAAAGGTGAGGATTCCCCAGGTTTAGATTCACAGCTGTGCAGTATAGCTGCACCCTCAGAGATGTCTGATTTGGATTTTTCCTTTTTCCAGGGCAGTTGACTTCAACATGAGGCAATGAAGGCTGTTCATCAGCTCCACGATGTGGTGCAAAGGCTGGCTGAGCACCTGGGGGTGCCTCCATAAAGACAAATTCCTGACTATGAGCCGCATTCATTCACACTGTGTTAGTCCCAGCTTGGTCACAGAAACCTGAGCAAGGACATGTCCAGCTCTAGAGCCAGATCAGCTCCTCTCACCCTCTGCAAGACAGGGAGAGAGAACAGCCAAAGTGTGGAAGGTAACAGGGGAGGGAAGGTGTGCTCACAGCTCATGTGAACCTGGGGGGCAGCAAAGAGGCTGCTTGGAGCCTTGCAGCTGTGCAGATCACTGCCATTCCAGAGCAGCAGCTTGCCATGAACAACACTGCTGCGCTGGCTTAAATTCAATTACAGGATTATTTTGGGCACATGGTCTCACCACCTGCTCTGTGACAAGGAATGGGTCTTCCTGGCCTTCTTTCAGCCCTCTGCTCGATGTCAGGGCCTGTGAATCATTCTTGCCATTATTCTCTGCAAACTAAGCTGCTTGTCTTCTAGGTATTAGGAAAATCAATGCAACAAGGTTGGTGTCAAACCAAGACACCTTTCTGCTTGAGCAGCCTGCAGCTGGTCCACCTCCACAGGTAGACTCAATTATTCACTCCAGCAGTACTTAAATCCTTCATCACAATGCATATTAAATTGGACCCTGTCTCCAAGAACTATGAAGTTATCTCAACATATGCAAAGATAAAACTCTTGTGAGCAAAGTCCTTTTTTTCCACGTCTCTGTTTAGCAAGTAAGGAGATCTACAAGCTGTTAACAAATGCCTTATTTCTGGACAGCACAGCCAAAATATAAAATACTGAATCCTATATCATGTAAGGTCTAGATAGACTCCTGTGTTAACCCAGTGGAAACAGGAACATAGAGGGGCAATGAGGACTCAGGAGTCTGTATGGCTCTGTTTCACTTTCAAACCCTATTCTTACTCACAAACACTTTACAGCTCACCAATATCTGCCTGCCCCCATCAGCTCACCTGTCCCGTCTTCAGCCTTGCATGACTCCTGTTGTGAAATTAACTCTGCCACGAGCACAAGGAAACAGGATCACAAGCATCATCTCATATAGTAATTTTCCACTCATCACATTCCAGTAAAGTTTAAGAAATGTTCAGTGATTGACATCAGCCTGAGAATGAAGCTGGACACACAGCCCACTGTCACCAAACATTTAAAGCCATGCTAAGTTTTTTATTCTATCCTGCTAATCTCCAGGGGGTCACAGAGTTATCTCAGAATGAAAGCTATTTGCAGGTGTGTGTCAAAGAAAGCATCTACCTTCAGTAGGTACTAGGATGAGGACACAGAACCCCAAAGTAAATGTTTGTCACTCTGCCAGAAGCTGCCACCTTCAACAACCCTGCTGACAGCAGGCAGGTCTGGAAACAGCAGTCTTGGCCTGAAAGGCAGATATTGGGTCAGCGTTTGGGCACCAAATTATTTCCTAAATCTAAATGAGATGGCTGTACAGCATCCTCTGATTTGTAGAAAGACAGGATTTCCCAAGGCTAGCAAGCCTTTTTTTCAAGAGCTGTTTTCTGAAACATTTGTAAGCTTATTTTAAAAGCTTAATCCACCCTATCCTAACTCTAAATATTAGTTGTACTTTTAAAAACTCACTATTGGACTTGTATTTACTAGTACTTGTGGATATTCTGGACCACCCAGCGTGCTGACAAGCCAAACTCTGTGATGTTCAATTTTCAGTCAATGGCATGCACTTTCCCACTTTTGATTGTAGGGTTACTTAATCCTAGTGGTGGTATTAGTAAAGTTAAAATTGTATTAATCTGAAGAGTTAGTAAAAAAACAGGATAAACAGGTTTCTCAGAAAGCAACTTAGCAAGGAATTTGATTTTAGCAAGATGAAATATTAGTGTCAAATATTGAGAGAGGTGGAAGTCACTTGACAAGTTCTGTGGGGAAACATTCTGCCTTGTATAGTGGAAAACACTATTAAATTATTTTACCCATCCCCCTGCCAAGAATTGTTCAGAAAATTGTTTTGAATTCATAAAAATATCCACCATGTGAAAAACTATTGACAGCTGTTATTTTCTGTGAAAATACCCTAGTTAGTATTTGTTTTCTGCTTTGTAAGAAACTGAAAAACCTATTGCTGGTTGTGTGGCTTTGAGGTCTAAGGGGATATCCTTGCAATCTGAAGCTCTGTACAGCCCTTTGGATGTATCCACTCCACCACAGATCCCTCCACAGACTTCTTTGTTCGATTTTTAATGCAGGCTGCAGTTTGGCCTTCGCATCTTCTCCTGTCAAGAGACAAGAGCCAGGTGCAGCACTGTGTTCAGGCAGCAGGGCCACTTCCCTGGGACTGTGTAGTGCCACCTCCACAGCAGCATGGAGAGAGCCAGAGCTGGCTTAGCAAAGCCTCTGAAGAGGAATTATGTGCACTTTATAGGACAGATACTGCAGCTGTGGCTTTTCAAACACTGCAGTAAAGCTAAGCTGTTAAGTAGCAAGCGGGCTGTTGAATATCCATAGGTGGAAGATAGTTGGGTGCATGAATAAACTTAGAGGCACCAGCCTTCATGCTCTGAAGGCTGCACACGTTGCTCACAATAATCAGCTAGAATGAGTTACTTATTAAGATTACTCACTTGTGAGTAAATAAGATGATTTACAAGGAAAGCCCAAGTGGTTTTCTGGTGAGAAACGGGCTCTCATTTTTCACTGCAGTGGCTGTCTCCTCTGAGGAGCAGCGGTCAGGGCAGAACGGCTTTCCTGGGAAGGCTGGTGCCACTTTAAGAGCACGAGTGGGAGGTGGTGGAGGCACGCTGTACAAACAAAACAAGGGCCTGAGCAGGCTGCAGCGCTCACCTGGGGCTCTGAGCCTGCCCTGTCCTGGCGCAGGTGGAAGAGCAGCCCTGGCAGCGCAGGATGGGCACCCGGAGAGAGCCCCGCAGCACACGCCGGGGGCGCTGAGCAGGTAGGACAGCACCGAAAATATCCAGGTGCCTGCTTTCTCAGGCTGACAAAGACAAAAATTTTCAACACAAATTCAACTGCTTCGATGCCTTTCTATAAAAAATAAGGGGGAAAACTAAATTATTTCTAATAAGGTTGTCAGCAGGGAAGAGTTGAAGAATATAGAGTTCCTAGTCACATAATTAATTTCAAGTGCAAAATAGTTAGAATTATGTTTGTAAGTGGACTGCATAAGGCAATCTTTATTCTCCTTCTACAGTTAGCACATCTCCAGCTTGTATAAGTTTATTCAAAAGTGTTTAAAATCTAAATATTTCAGAACCGAATATGTTTGTGACTCAGACGTAGGTATCTCCTCACATTCAAGAATCAGAAACCTAACAGATAAATGCTACAATGTGTTATCTATGAGAGCATAAAAGCATCTTTTTAGACAAAATGCAAAAATCTGAATTTATACATCCAGAAAAGTATGATTTAAGTAGCAACTGAGAAACTCCTCTTGCAGTTTTAACTTTTATTGTAGTCACCTGATTACAATTACTTTTGGAAGTGAGGTGAAACTAAGGGCTTGATCAGCTTAATCACAATAGTTTGCTATGCTAGTTTTGTCTATTAAAGAATCTGTCTTCATCATAATTTTTGTTTTAAAAATCTTCCCCCAGGTTTCATACATTTAATTTCTGCACCCAATTTTCACATTAAGAGATTTTAAGCTTGATTTGTATCCTGCAGTGTCTTTACTCACTGAAAGATAAATACATACAGATTTGACTTAAAAATAATCAGACTAATCTGCTTCCTACCTTATAAAGGCTGAAATATTTTAAATAATGAATACTTGAATATTTTAATTAAAATTTTAATTACTTGTAGAGGGAGATATTTATAACAAATTCAGTGAAAATTCTGTTTATATTTTAATGATTCTGAATGCTTTCATACACTCTTGATTTGAAAGGCTTGGTCCTCTAGAGGCCAAAGCAGCATTATTGGACCTTTCTAAGGTTTTACATATTTGAAATGCAGCCTTTTCTCTAAGGTACCAAACTCATTAATTTGATTTCTGGTTCTTACAGGAGTTCTAAGTGACAATTTTAACTTGCAGTGTAGTTATCTCTCTATCATCGCCCTCTTTCCAAGTCCATCACTGCGCCAGACATCCAGACCTGAGAATTTTTCCCATTGCTTCCTCTGTTTGCAGCGCACAGTCAGGGGGGTGGCAGAGGAATAACTCACCCTCCTGCCGTGGCACAGGGTTGCCAGGCACGCTGCAGCAGCAGTGACCTCTCGGAAAGCAGCCATGGGGAATGATCTTGGAGTGCTAACAGGAAGCTCACTCAGAGAACAAGCACCCAGGAGCACTTGTTTTCCCCACTTGAAGGGCAAATATTTATATCACTGAGTGGAAAATGAAGCAGAACAAGTTCGTTGTTGTTGTTGGTTTACCCCTTTCAGCTTGTTCTTCCTTTAGAATAAGTGTGTGCCTGGGAGCAGAGTGGTCACACCCCTGCACGGTGGGAAGTGCTGAAGCCACTGGGAGCCCATCTGTGTGTGTGACTGAGCAGCTCTCAGGTGCAGACAATAAAACCCTTCCCCACATAAACACCTATCTTCTACACCTGTTTGTAGAAGATTCTGGAATTTCAGTATAGTCCATGTGGTTTTATCTGATATAATTTATAGCAGAATCTAGTTACAATTTTTATACAATTAAAACTTATATAAAGATATCACTAATAATCTTTAATAGTTCAGATATATTGTTTTGTATTTTATACAAATTTTACATTGCTTTGTACTACTGATTGTGGTTTTTTATCCAATCTGACTGTATTCATCTCCACCAAAGCAAGAACTGAGCCCTGTCACTTGATTTCACAAAGACAAGTCTTTGACTGACATTAAGTGCTCTAGCTACTAATCAGAATATCTTCCTAGAAACAAAAGAAAGTATAAATATTCGCTGATATAAAACAGATCTTGCAGACTTCAATCCCTTCTGCCATTTGGTGGCTGCATTTACAATTTCACTGGGCTGCCAAAGTTTTTAAAACTTTTTTTTCTGTCCTCAGAGTTCAGCCAGTAGTACTAGGTCTGTGACTTTCAAGGCACAAAGTAAAAATTATCATATGATAGCCAATAATTCTGTAGTTTGGAGGCCAATAAATTATATAAATACATGCTATTTCAGATACCAGTTCCTCTTTTAGCCCTATGCAATACATTTTCAAAAAAAACTCAAGCGAGAGCAAGTTACAGACTGGGAGGCCACCACCTCCCACAGGCATCTTGCTCAAGGGAACTTCTCAAGTTACCATAACTAAAGTTCTCTAAGATTCAGAGGGGGTTGTCTTGAACCTTCACACCATTTCTGTAGACTGCAAATAAGCCTTTTTCTTTTTTTTTTTTTTTCCTACAGCGTTGCTACCTTCTGCATTTGTCTTCATTGCACATTGAGGAAGTGCAATTCCCCCTACCCAGATGCAATAGTGGGATAAATATATCTGGGGGTTTTGTAAGGTTTTCCCTACTGGTAGTTCTCTAAAATCAAAATATTCATGTGTAATTTCGAGGGGGCGGGGGAAACAAAATTAGCAGAGAAAAGGAACTGTCTTTTAACCTAGCAAAGATTACATCCACTAGAGCAGGCAGGAAAAGGTTGTCACAGGAAAGGTGAGACTATCACACAGCAGGGCCAGAGGTCAGAGCACATAAACACACACAAAATCAAGCAGCTGCTCTGTAGAAAACAGCCACAGAGCACAGCCCTCTTCAGGGAATGAGCCTGGTGGGCAGCATTCCAGCTCCAGCCACCCTCCTGCCACAGGTATGTGGCTTCACTGCTAAGAAGAGAGCAGCTGAGTGCTCCAGGGAGCTCCAGCTGCATCCTCTGTGCTTTTTCTGTGCTTGTAAGATTTAAGATCAATCCAACTAGAACGCAACACAGCAGCCAAGGAGATCTCCATCAGGACTCTGCTGATGGATAGCTAGGTTTCCTGCAGGATATCATGGCCTGAATCCAACAAGATTTGTTACTAGACATATACTGGTAACACAAAAAATGAGCTAATGGCAGTTTTAACACTGTCATGTACACAATTGCTGGAAATTATTCAAATTTTCTACTCTGCTTAGACATAAATACTCTATCAACCCAGTTTCCATCTTCACCTTCACATAAAGGTGAGGATTTAGTAACAACACAGTAAAAACACAGTAAAGCACATGCTTGGACAAACCTGAGACCTCCTCTGGTGAGTTGTAGTCCCAATTCCCACAGCAAAGGCAGCACTGCAGCCCCTCAGAAAAGCTCCTCACTACTGGCACAAGGGACTGGGGAGAAAAAAAAACCTCTTCAGGCCCTGGCACCTCATTTATTCACTGTACAGCTTTCACGTGTGTGAGTCCAGGAAGAGGACTTGCCCTCCTGGTGACTGTCAGGTGTGTAGGTCCTGTGGCAGGAATTGCACTGAACACCGCATTCCCTAGGACACATCTGTTGACACTTAGCAGAATCAACACAAATTAACTCCTTCCTAAGCACCCTGCTCTTTCTGAAGCCTTGTACATGGAAAAAGATAAAATATGCATTCTGATGGCTGTTCAATTTCCAGTTCTCCTTTCCATCATGTTCTTCTCTTTTCAGCTTTAGCTTTGATACATGTCAGTATAGCAGTCATTTTGTGTAATGATGCTCTAAGTAGGAGAGGAGAGCCTTAAAAATCAAAATTCTAAAGAGACAGTCTTACCCAAGGGTTAGGGACAGTGCTTTAGGGTGGACAGGGTGTCTTACACCAGCATCAACAACTGCACTGAGCCAAGGGAGAAAGGCAGGCTGATGATCTATAGAGGCTCCTGAGGGCACACACAGAGAGAGAAAGAGCAGGAGCTGTTCTGGGGTCTGCAGCCCAGGAAGTGGGTTTATTTTTTGGGCTGAGAAAGGAATAGGCCAAAGAGCTGACACCCCTATGCTGGCTGAAGCAAACCTATCTATTCAGACATAATTCCTGTTTGGAAGTAAATAACGCAGCATATATTTTGCTTTACAGCTTCAGAGACTCTGGACATGGAGGAGACGATGGTGGAAACAATCCTGGCCCCATGGGAAATCCTGCTGGTCATTTTTGCTGCGGTGCTGGTGATGAGTTTGCTGATGCTGCTGCCCCCCGCTGCCGTGGTGGTCTGGAGGATGAGGCGTGTGCCGCAGATCTCGCTGCAGGGCTCCGTGTGAGCCAGCCCTGCTCCCACCAGTGCCCTGGCAGGATGGTCACACTGAGAGCATCTCTCAGGGTCCCTCTCACTGCCTGTGACCCACCCAAAAACAGTGGGTCTGCCAGTCTGCTGCTGCGAAGTTCCTGTGAAAAGAGAGCGTGTGTGGTTGTGTCGCCGTGAGCACAGCTCTCGGCACTTCGCCTTCCGTGTTTTGGCTGGGTTGTAATTGCTGCTCTGGGCTCTTCTCTTGTGTTATAATGGATTGAAAGAGAAGCACTCTATTCCCTTAATTAAAATCAGGAAAGCCTCCCTCTCTATAGGTGAATATTACCGAAGCCTTTAGCTGACTGACACTTATGCAGGTGGATTTATCCAAAGCTTGCAGGGAGGCAGTGGTTTAGTCTGGTTGTATTGCAAAACCTAAAAATAAATAATAAAATTTCGGATATTGTTTCAAGAAATAAGCCTCCCCTGCTTCTGTTGTTTGATCTGGAATCTTAATGGTTTAAAATATTCTTAAATTCTTTCCTTCTATATGAATTTTCCTCTCTCCTCAACCCCCTAGTGGCAGAACAAACCCAATCCTGGGAGCAGAGCAGGAGCACGAGGAATGGTCCTATGCTCAGAGAGGCCAGACACCAACAAGAAGATAATGCAAACACACAGCAACCATTTACATGAATGAAATTATGCAAATGTACTCTGGGAAATAACAGGATTAAATTCACTTTAGTTTTTAACTGTGTCATATTGGCTTATTGAGTCAACTCCCTCTCTTATAGATACATAAGAACTCAGGTGGTGGGAATAGAACAAAACTTCTCTGCAAGTTTCTGATAAAACACCCCAGCAACACCCCAGCAATCTCCAGTTTAATATAAGGTTCGTAACAGATGATAATTAAAGCTTTGCAGCCTAATTCTTCCACACTGTGTGACACTCACTATGAGGATTTAAGACCCACAAATGAAAGTTTCTGCTAGTTTACAGGCTTCATTTCCTCATGAAAAAAAATACGAGTAACTTTTCTTTTCTTTTGTTGGTTGGTCTGAAAAGTCAGTAGAATAGATTAACAAAATTGAGAGAAAAAATGGGGTTTAGCACCAGTATAAAAATTATACTGCAAACTACTCCAGCTATTTTACATGAGCATTGGTTGATAATGATTTGGCTGGAAAGACTGAAAAACATTATAATTTCATTTGATAGGGATCATTTGTTTGCCATAAATAAATAAATAAATAGATAGAAACAAAACCCAGTGATTCAAAACTCATTATTTTTCTTTAAGACTGGAACACTTTTGTCTGCAACAAAATGACTTAATTTATTGCCACATGGTTTATAAGCAGCCAAAGCAGCCAACTCATCCCTTTTCTGATGTAATTATCTGTTCCACTCATTGTCATATGACTGTCTGCTTCTGGGCCCTAAAGCAGCTGGGGTTATTTATGGGGTTTTTTGCTTGTAATGACTCGATTCTGAGCCTGAAATATGTCTGTAAATATATATATTTGAATGATTTATCTGATTAATGAGGTAAAGGTCAATTTTATATCATGTACCACAAAACTATGCAGTCTATGTCTGAGAGCTCAACAGAAATAGGGAAAAGGTAGAAAAGGGAAAGGAAACACAAACAGATTAGCTGTCTGTCTTCAGATCTACAGCTTCACTGTTTGCTCAACAGAAGAAAATTAAAATATTACCTCAAGCACAGATTCCACTGAAAACCAAGCAAGCAGCAACTAAATTTCTTGTTTATATTTCACAATAAATCACATGCACATTGTTTGGTAGCTACAGCTCCACAAATAAGCTGGATCACAAGTGCTAAATTGCCTTTGATCTTCACTTTCACTTAGTGCCAGGTGGACAATGGACAGGTTTTCTGCTGCTGTTCTAAGCCCCAATCAAGCAAGCAAGTGAATAAAGTCTTATACCTCTACAGCCAGGAGCTGTTGCCACTTACACAGCTTTAATGGTCATCAGAGCAATGCTAGTGATTAACTGGCAGCTGTAAAAGTGACAGGAGTACGGCCCTTTCTCAGTAAAGAAGACCCCTGACACAGGACAATTTCTGACAACAATCAGTTATATTATCTGCAGAGAGCCTGAAGAAGTTAAGCCAATAGGAGGGCATCCATTAAAAACTGTAGATCTTATTTAATTCCAGCTAGACAAATTAAAGCCATAAAAGTGATCTTCTTTCTTTGAAACTCCCCTGCCACGAGCTGCGGGATTAGATTTACCCTCTATATCCGTTCCCCAAGGCTGAGGTCATGACTGTGATCTCCAGACCTGTGTTCACACGTGCTAGCTGTGATTCCAATGCTCTGCCTGTGCTGCCCAGGCGCAGCCAGAGGCTGGGCTGTGCTCAGGCTGCCGCTAGTAGCCACAGGTGACACAGTCAGCCCCCTGGTCCCGGCCGGAGCCGTCGATGCCGCGCTCGCCAATCTCCTGGAGGAAGATGTTCAGCTGCTCTGCCTGAGCCTCAGGGAAGGCCAGAGTGCGCACACAGGTGCTGTTGCTGGGGAAATAGGCAGATTTAGCTCCACTGACGGCCACCTCGGAGGCTGGAAAAGATCAAAGATGACAAAAAGTTAATAAATAAATAAATAAATAAAGAAGCAGCTGAATTCTCCTTAGCTTAGCTTTGTCCTGATCTTTGAACGTGCGCTGGCATTCTAATTTTTTAAACTAAAGTCTCCAACTTGGAATAAAAGTGCCCAGATGATTGCTTGCTTTTATTAAGCCTTGGAAAACAGCCAGCAACTGCTCTAGCAACTAGGCACTGCCAACAGTAAAATATTTTCTATTAAGCATAGGAGAGATAGGGTGGCCTTTTTGTGCATCTATATGCACACTCATTTTTAAATTAAGGCAATAACAACAGAGTCATACAGCCTGCTTTGGGTCACAGATTGAGCAATGGACACAATGGGAGCAGTCTTACTGTCCTTGGGCTGCCATGAAGATGGCAGCACTGCTGGCTGGGGCCCAGCTGCTGGCTTTTATTGTGTGTACATACAGGTGTTGGCCAATTTGCTGAGATTATTCAACTATTACTGCAATATAAACATTTTTATGTCCTATTGCTATCTGTCCAGTGGGTCACACAACCCTTGTGCAACACGGGGTTTGTGTCAGGGTGATACCAATTTACTGGGGTTTTTTTTTAAAAACAGGTCCATCTTCCCACAAAAATTTGCATAAATGCCTTATTTGGTACCCCAAGATGAAAGAGCAGTGTCTTCATGAGAGTATTAAAGCTAATGTGTTTCCTTGCTCATCAGTTTCTCAGCTCAGCACTGGCTCTCACAATGTCACACATGACAAGGCTGTCATGAAAAGAGAAATTTTTCTTTCCTCCTATTTTTTTGAACAAAGGAGAGGCAGCCTTGTGTCCCCATGAACAGATATATCTGAGAAGCACTCACGGTTGCAGACTGCCAGTGCCTTCTCCCCGACAAGCTGCGTGGTCCAGGAAAAGCCCGTGGCATTGCCACACATTTCATACAGCCTGCTTCTCCTGAGGAACTGGAAGTCATAGCCCTTGGGAGGGAGAAAATAAACAAGCACTGTCTTAGGGTACGTCATGGTAGCTGCAAGAGGAAGAAACAGGGCAGGTAAATACAAACACTACAACCTCTCCCAGCCCTGAGGGATATTAAAAAAGTACAGCAAGCAAAATTAGGCTTTACCAAATAAGCATTTGTAAGGGAAGGAAAAGTTGCAGCCATATATAAGGCAGGAATGTTACCTTGTTGCACATGGGTTTGCAGTACTGAGTGTTGTCAATGGTCACACACACCAGCCCCCCGTTTTTTGGGGGCACTGGGCGTGGGCATGGAGGCAGCTGCTTGCAAACTTTTGGGTGGATAAAAAGAGAAGAGAGCAAGAAAACAGTATATCAGAGTGAAAGTGGGTATAAAAGCTTCCCCTTCCCAGGCAAATTCATTGACCTGTCTCCAGCCACTGACATCATCAAAGCACGCATTTTTGGTTGTTTAAAACTTTTTCATCCCCCCACTTTTTTTTTTTTTTTTAACTGGTTTTTTTTTTTTTTTTTTGGCCACACCCACAGAATTTTCCCCTCACTTGTCACTGAGACTGCAGGGTCAGCCCCAGTTACACTTTAGAAGCAGCTCACTGTGGCATTCGCAGCACTGACATTCAGTGGCCAAAACTATCCAAATATTTCTTGGAAAAATATGACTGGCATGGCAGCTCCAAGGCAGCACAGAGGCTGTGGCTGGAGGGCAGAGCAGGCCCTGCTGGCCCTGTGACTGTGCTGCTGCTCAGCGCCAGTGCTGGGCTGCAGGGACAGCAGGACCCCCTGTTTGTGCTGCTGTGCCTCCCCAGTCCCAGTGCTCCCTGTTACTGAGACATCTTTTATATTTTGCCTCTCCTCCCCTGAAGAAATGCAGACACTTGGTTCATTCTGTAGTAGAAAAAATTCCCTTTGTGCTTCTCCTCTGCCACTTTGTTCAACGCCCAGCAAAGGGGAGGGTTGGTTCAGGAGGGGCCTCACATTGCTCCTGAACAGGGCGCAGCAGATCAAGAGTTTCTTGCAGTGTCCAGGCCAGGAAATTGATTGAAGTTTTTTCACCCTCGGCAATAATTTCAGGCAAGCATTCTGAATATTTCTGTGGAGATAGGGGAGAAAAAGTCTAAGTTGAAAAGGAAAGACTTTGGAGCGTTAGAATTAACCTATCTGTGAACATATGTAAATAAAGAAGGTCATGTATTTCTAAGTAGCTACTGTTATTTATCTCATTATACTGCTTATATTCAAGCCACTTTACATATTTGGAGCAGGGCCAAACTGGAAAATATATCTACAAGGACAGTTTTTGGACTAGCAGCAGCAGGACCAAAGTTGTGGTAAGTCAGATGACACTAATGTTTTTCTGCTCTTGCGTGTGGCTCCCCTCCCCAGCACGTACTTTGTACATTGCCAAAGCAGTACACGAGTTGTGCTTGCCCAGCCAGCGCAGGCAGACACAGGAGGAGCCCACCAGCACAGGAGGTGGGTGCAGAACAGACCCTGGGTCAGCCAGCCTCTTACCTTGAGACTCCCGTTCACATCATCTATGGTTGCACTTTTGCATTCACTTTGATCGGCAGCAGCCCTGATTTCAGTAAAATCTAAAAGGCAAGCAGAAGCAGGTACTTAGCTAGATCATAGTCCCTCCTGACACATGAACAAATACCACTTGTGCAGAGGAAGTGTCCTTCTATCCTGCTTCTATCCTACCCCACAGTCCGAGTACCAGCTTGTACACCTGAGGTGATCAGGGTTCAAATCTGAATAATCTGTACAAATACTCATTTGTTGGAAACAGCAATGTGAGCACCTGTTCAGGGCCACTCAGGGCTGGGTTCCCTAGCAGGCCCTTCATTTCTCTAAGACAGCCCTATTTAAATAATTGTTAGTCATATTCAAGAACATCTTACCTGCAAGAAGAATCGCTAAACTTAGAACAATCAGTGTTTTCCAGGGGAGGCAGAGGCCGAACATTTCTGTCTGCAGGAGATCACAGGTAATTACTTGCTGCTTGTGGTGCCTAAGAGCAGAAGCCCTGCAGTCAGGCACAGAGCTGCGTGTGTGGTGGCTGGCTGTTCACCCTGTGCCTCACTCCTCAGCAGTGCTGTGGTCAGGGATTAGGGGAGGCACACATTGCCCCACTTGCCGGGAAGCCCAAGGAGAGCTTGCCAGAACGCTCTGGGGGAGGGCAGGGGCATGTTCTCGTCAGGGCAGTGAGGCAGCCTGGCTGCCAGCTCCACCAGGAAATTTTCAGATTAACGGCTTTACTGTAAACATGTTTAGTGTGTGCACATTCTTGCATGCTCTGGCTCTCTCACCACCTTCCCATCTGTCTGTGTTTGCCTCTCTCACACACACACACACACACACATACACTTTGATAAAGAAGACATAATCATGCCTTATAATAATAGCTCAGAACATCAAATGACAACAGATTTGAATCAATGGGTTATGGTCTGTGTCCTGTAGCATCCAAAGTTTTGCTAATTTTTTTTTTTTTTTTTGATGAAGCCATGAACCTCACGTGCTTAAATCCATTTATGGGAAGAGCTGAAGAGGTAGCAAAGTTGCCACAAAAGTTCCACCTTTTCTACTCTGCACATTTACTAACAGATTAATCCAATTGTCCGAGGGGTGCCTGACCCATGTGCGCAATGCAGGGCTCAGAGTCACAGCCTGTCACACATCTGCACTCACTGCCAAGCCTCGGGCCAGCCTCACCTTCCTGCCGGCCAGCTGGGCACACACACACCCCTCTCCTCTCCAACAAACCTTTAATGGTTGTTATTGTCACCACCTGAGCAGAACTGTTCCTTTTGTCTGCAGGTGTTTCTTTTTGTGGAGCACAGACATTTCTATTTGCAGTGTTATGAAGCACATTTATTAGCACATTTATTTCTTTCTTAATTAATTATAAATTATTTTAATTTTATTTTTTATTAATTTGGTTTTATTAATTTTTAATTCACTTGCTTCTGCTGGTTGTAGTGTACCACATTATGACCTGGAGCTCCAAACAGCTTACCTTTCTGAGGCTGACACACACATATTCCATATTCCTTGGAAGATAAACAATATGCAGCTAGGAAAGCAGTCCCTGGGAAATCTTTGCCAACTCATTCTCTAAGATGCAGGTGGTCTTTAAGATATTTTTCTGCCAAAATGTACCCAGGTGGGTACCCAACGAGGCCCACTGATTAATGTGGCAAGTCCTTGAGAGATCAGAAGGTACACATAAACCTGTTTATCTCAACTTACACAGAGCACATTAGCATAATTAATAAAAGTGGAGAGACCTCTGGCTTGACTAGATAGAAACTGTGTTTATGACATACTTGAAAGGAAGAAATGGCAGCTTTTTCTTTAATGTTCATCACAGGCACTTTCTTTCCACCACCGCATGTTTTCGGGCGGCGCTGTATGAAGACATTTATTTAGGAGATAAACACGGGGTGGCAGCACTTCTCCAGCGCAGATTAATCAGAACGCTGGCTAAAAGCATTAAGTCCCTTTTGGGGGCCATACACAGGCAACCCTTGAATTGGAGGGTTAAGTGGTTGCCTACTGACAAACAAAACTATTAGAGAAGATAAACGTGGTCTCACACCCTCCCAGTTTAAACAAATCTGTGCCTAACTCAGGCATTTGCAAAGAGTAGTTTGCCACCGTGGAGGACAATACAGCACATGGGCACAGAGACCTCCTTGTCCTCAGTCTTGGCCATGTCCCGGCCACCTGCAGCAGTGACCATGACCTGTGGGCAGGAACACCGGGCACCGGGAGCAGCCCTGCAGCCATCGGGAGCAGCAATGCAGCTATGGGAGCAGCCCTGCAGCCATGGGAGCAGCAATGCAGCTATGGGAGCAGCCCTGCAGCCACCCAGTGCCGGCACAGCCCCACTCCACAGCTGGGCACACGCCCCGAGCCGGTGCCAGCCCTCCAGGGGACACTGCTCCAAATGTAACCTTTGTCTGGTGAAGTTTTAAAGTTCTTTCTTTCAGCTATATTTTATTCCCAGTCTATATCCAACATAGAAAGGCGTGCAATAACCCTGATGCTTGGGAACAAAAATGATTAAAAAATACTGTATAGCACAAACCTAAGAGTTACAAATAAAAATCTAATGCTTATTCACTGAATTTCTGTTAGTCACAGGGACTAAAGAGTGATCATACACGTCTTAACAGGGAAATGCATATAACAATTTCAAAATCAAATTTAATTATTTTGGTAAACTAGAAGCAGCTGAGTTGAGATGGACCATTTTACAGCAGCATTAAAAAAAAAAAAAAAAACATAGAAAAAGATACACCTTTACGTAGAGGGTAGGAAAAAGCTTTTTATTCTATGATTGTTGTGTCATAGGAGAGCACTTGTGTTTCAAAAACAGAAGTAATTGAAACGTGACAGTAGGAGCACATATGCACTGAAGGTGATTTAAATATTACACATATGTTAACATCTTTTATAAAAGAGGCAAAGATACTGTTAGGTACTATTCAGCCTTCTCCCATCAAAGCAGCCCCCAGCTGTATGCATTGCTAACTCCAGTAAGGAAATTGGACCCCAGAATTTCCCATTGTCTAATCAGAAGCAACAGATCTGCTGATCCTTAGTCAGAGTTGGGAAAGTTATCTTCACCTTTGCCCATCAAAGGTTTGAGGTACAGCTTTTGGTTTTAGTACCTGAGTCACACTTTGTCTTTATCCAAAGAACTAACAGAGCAGCAGTTAAAAGTAAACTGTATTTTGCTGTCTTATGCTGATTAAAAAAACAGACTCTGTCCATTATATCTTAGATAATGAAAGACAATGAGGGTTACAAAAAATCAATTTCCAAGAAAATAACTTTTTCTTTCTTTGCTCTTAAAATCTAAAATTCCTTCTGTTGAATATAAAGCTGTCAAATTTGATTTTCAGAAGCATCCTCATCATTAGTGGTCTTCCTTTCTGGTTTTAAAAGGTGACATGTCACTAATGTCAAAACACAAGTTTCTTAGGCACTTCCCATGAGAATTCCTGTCTTCCAAAGTGACCATAACATGCAGTCTTCTGGTAAATGGGCTTTTTCAAATCCAGATCCCTGTTTGTATAATAAAAAGAAGGAAAAAAAAAATTCATGTTAAGATACTTCATGATAATTACTATTAAAATCCTGATGTTGATATCCATCCCACCCCCTTACAGAAGCAAGCATATTCTGGGGATGCAAGCATATCAATGAACATGTTCAATGGAGACACTTAAAGTGACAACACTACTTAAATTTCTGTAATGTCTTTACCTTAGGGCTACAGGAAAAGGCCTTATTATTAAGAATTATTAATTGTAATGGAAAAGATGAAACAACCTTAAATTCCTTTGGTAAACCAAACGATACCTTTTTATAAGAGCAAAGTAACTTAAAGTTCTTGGAATGAAAGAGTTGTTTTATTTGACTTCCATATACTATAGAAGGCCAAACCTTCAGAAACAGCTGAAGATTTTGCAAGAAATAATTTCTTGGGTGCAACTACTGGGATATTTTCCTTTCTGTGTGTTTCTTTACCTGACAATGACTCCAGGCCGAAGATCAAAGTTTTTGTGCACAATGTCCAGCAGCTCTTTCTCTGTTTTTTGGGAAGTTCCGTAAGTGAACAGTGAAATAGACAGTGGATGAGCAACCCCAATGGCATAAGAAACCTGTGGGGAAAAGGTACCTTAGTCAGCCAATAAACACAGCACCTCGGGGCAACAGTGGGCAGCAGTGAAAGCATTAATTTATGAATCATCTTATGAAAACTAAGGCCTCTCCCTCACCTCTCACATTTACACAATCTGTATTTGTAGAAACAAAGAAGAGAAAACTTTGAAAATGCTAAGGCCTCTGGACTACTTTCTCCCCCATTATCCAGTCACTTCATGCTCATTTCAATGCCAGTGAGTGTCAGAGTGTTGAGGGCTCAACAAATATCCGGAAAAATAGCCAAAAAGCTAAATGCAAAGTTCCAGTTTTAAGAAGCCAGCTGATTCTTAGTGACATTACAATGGGCTTGAACCAAGCATCAAGTCTTCCTTTCTCCAAAAAACCATCAGCAACACCACTTCTACTACAGCGGCTCATACCATGGGCACAGAAAAGCAAAGAAAATCTAAAAAGGAGAAGCAACACCCTTAGCAAACCATACCTGAACCAGAACACGGCGGCAGAGCCCAGCTTTCACCAGGGACTTGGCCACCCAGCGGGCAGCGTAGGCGGCCGACCTGTCCACCTTGGTGTAGTCTTTGCCAGAGAAGGCCCCGCCGCCGTGCGCTCCCCAGCCGCCGTACGTGTCCACGATGATCTTCCTGCCAGTGACACCAGCGTCACCCTGCACCAGGGACAGAAGGCATCCATTTCACATCCATTCAGACTCAAACAAGGCTAGGCATTCCTACAGAACACTGCAGCAATGTGTAGTTTGACCACAGGCATTGCTGGGGTAGCTGAAGGAACGGCCTTGTCTCACCAAGGCACAACAGAGGCTGTAATTGCTCTTTAAAGCCAGATTCTCAAGATAAGCCATTCACAAATTTGTTTGGTTACTCAAGCAAAGAGGCTTACACCCAGATAACTACAGCATGCACTGCCTGTTTTAATTGTCAATATGGAAGCTTTGGTTTAGAAATTACCTACTAAGTATTCAAACCTATTATGGGATATTGCTAAAGCATTATGTGTCATAAAGGAACTATTGAGAGATTTCACACTGTTTAAAATATCAAAAAAAAAAAAAATCCAGGTTTTTGTATCTTTTAGTCAAAATCACAAATTGTGTGAATATTAAATAGTAGATTCTTTTTTTTATTTACAGTCAAAGGTATGTCAGTAGTACCTTATAGATGGTACATAGACATTGGCACCCAGCACTGCCAGTGCAGTATCAGAGACTGTCATATATGTATTAAAAACTGCATTTCCAAACCTAAAATATTTATAGTCTAATTTGAACTGTACACAATGGGAAAGAGTACTAGGCAGTCATAGGTAATTGAGAAAGGATTAGTTATTTCTAAGAACAGATACTTATAGAGGAATATTTTCAATTATTAAATAAGGAAGCACAGATAATATTCTAGTGGCCTACAGCTATCCTGACTGATCTTCACAAGTACTTCATACTTTCATTTGATCTGGGTGAGCTGAACAGCACTAGACTAATTATCCAACACCTACACTTTACTAAATCCTTAAGCTTTCTGGTGTGAAAGAAAACATGTTCAAATTTTAAATTCTGCTACCACCTGTGCAGGGAGATTTGAAATTCTTTGCCTCAGAACATCACGTCACTAAAATGTAACTGCTGGAATGTTTGCATGGCAAACACAAGTGGGGAGTCAAAGTTTTTTCTTAGAAAGACTGTGCATATACATAGAAGTAAACCTTTGGCACTGTTTGTTCAATTCTGCTAAGAAAGCACTGAGACATAAATCTGGATTTTATATAGCTGAGCATGTATTAAAGGATCCTGTGCTTGGGTTTTTCTGCTTGCCTCAAACCTCAAGTTTTGATGGTGCAGACAGCTGCAATGAGAACACCTTGCATGCCACCATGACTTGGCTGCAGATCTGAGTGAGAGGAAGAATAAATGGACATGTGAAAGGCAAAAAAACCACCCCTTGTTTCAAAGGTGCTGAACAAGTACAAATGCACTTGTAATGTGTGTGGAAGTCATTGCTGTGATGAGCTGTAAGGTCTGTCCTCATCACACCAGCAGGTACTGCTGGTAGGGATACGATGACAGCAGTAAACCTACTCATTTTGCCATAGCCAGAATTCAAGGTCCCACCACACTCAAAAACATAAGATGAAAATCCCAAGTGAAATATATGTATCATCCTTAGATGAATTGAGCTTGAGGTAAGACAGCCTCCTGTAGCTAGCTTTGTTAAAAATAAAACTGAGTAACACTCTTCTGAGAAATAAGCAGAAAGCTAAAGCTGTTGCAGCCAAGAGAAGAAACAGTTATTTCTATGCTGCAATGACATTGTAAATTGCACAAGTGATAATAGCAGTTGGAAGGTCATGGACACATAGGCAGATTGACCCATACTAAGTAAACTTAGCCCAGGTTTAAACAGCTGTAAATGGACACTGTGACTGTTCTCAGTTTGCATGTGCAAACATATGCAACACAGCTCCAACATAAGAGCAGCAAGGAATACCTGGCTGGCTTATCACTTGTAACTATAGTACATTTTTAAATGGATGCAGTTCAGTACACATCTGAAAGATTTACATTTTTAATGGGTGCACTTCACTGCACGCATAAATTTTTTTCTGTGTCTAGCCTTCTTTGTCTGTGTAGCTATGATTGCTGCCTTGGTTCATTCACTCTAAATTACAGCTCAAGTTTGACTCTCCTTTTGTGCATAGTCTAGGATGTCAATGATACACAAAGTTACAGTGATACAACCCATTCAACTGCATAGAAATACGTTTTTTAGAACCAATAATTAAAGTGATAAATCTCAACATCTTCCTACCTGTTACATGGGACTAATATAAAAAAGAGTGCCTTAGAAATAATTCTAGAAAATGCTGGTAAGTAAATGAATTTATAAAACAAAGGGAAAACACCATCTACTTGGATTTGTTGTAAAATTGAACCTAATTTCAGGAAGGAGCTTTGAAGTTTTGTTGTGATAATTCTGAAGGCATCTGAAGATGAAAACATTCATAATGGTAAATTTGTTTTCAAAAACTGAATCTCAGAACTGCTGATCCTACAGAGAGTAGAAGTTCTTCCTGACTTTGGTGAGAACAGGATAAAACTATAAATCCCTTATCCTGACTGCCAAAAAGTAAAAGGAACACTTATTTTCTCACCAGAAGAAGCCTTATTGGGGCTGATTTTCAGGACAGATGAACACCTTCAGCTCTACTGGTATCAGACATAACAGTGAGAGCTATGCAGATCTGAAAAGCAGGTTCACTGTAAGAGAAGTAAAGCTTCTCTTGTCCATCTCTCTCTAAGAGGTGCTTTCCATGAGGAAAGACTGCAGGTCTCACTCAGAGCTGGTCCCCAGAGGGTTTGAGAAAACCCAGAACTGGGCTGTACACTCTACATGCAATGGAAGACTGGATGCAGACTTGCCTGCCTGGTCCCAACACATGTACAGTATCACCAGGCCCTCACAGGTTACTTTGGCATAGCACATGTGAAACCCTGGGCTCTTCTCCCTCATCAGGAAAAGTCTTCCACTGGGCAGCTTGCTCCTTACCCTGGGACAGACATGCCAAAACCTGAGCACTGAAGACACACATACAGTGAAAAGCAACCTCGTAAGACCTCCAAAATAATACAACAACACAAACCTGAGGCCCTCCAATAACAAAACGTCCACTGGGCTGAAGGTGATAAACAGTTTTGTCATCCAAGTATTTGGCAGGGACAACGACTTGGATCACCCGTTCCTTCAGGGTCCGGCGCATGCTCTCCAGAGAAATGGTCTCATCGTGCTGCACCGAGATTACAATGGTGTGAACACGTACTGGGATCACTGCCCCGTTCTTCTGGATGTACTGAACTGTCACCTGAGGGACACAGGGACAGCAGGGAAAAACAACAGAGCTGCTGTAAATGTGTCACTGGTATGCATCAAAAGTCACCCAGGCTATTCCAAAAGCTAAACTGTAGCAAAATCACTATGGACGTTAGAGTGATCACTGCTCACAGTAATGCCAATGTATAAAAAATGAAGCCTATTTCCTATTTCCTCACTGAATTTTTGCTATGCTAAAGAAAAAAAAAAAAAAAAAAGAAAAACCCCAACTCAATAAGAACCCATTCATTCTCTATGAAATCATCCAAAATATGTCTTTCAGCTGGGATTTCCTTCAAAACTCTCAAGCCTCAGAAATTTATGTTCCTAGTGCATCTTGAAAATGTCAGCCTGAACCCCTAATTACAAATAAATCCTTTGTGTGTCACTTTTCCAACAAGCACAAACCACTTTAGTTCTGAAGGGCTAAATGTCCCTTCAGTGGCAAGTGCTCTGAGACAAGTTAACCATTTTCCAACAGCCGAGGAGACAATGTCACAAGCAGTGGAAAAGCTTTATCTGCTCCTTGTAGGTTGTCCTGATAGGCTGAAACACATCAACTGCTGTCTTCAAAAATAATTCAGTATTTCTGGAACGAAAAGGTGCTGGTTTCCAACGTTGTGGACAATCCCCTGAAGTATTTACCTGTGTCTTGGAGTCGGGCCTCAGCCAAGGGAGTTCTCCATTACGCCTCAGCTCTGCTAACCTGGCGTTCAGTTTATGAGCAAGAATAATTGTTAGGGGCATGCATTCTTCTGTCTCATCTGTTGCATAACCAAACATCAAACCCTGCAGGAGGAGAGAACATACTTCTATCACTGTTAAAGGCACCACAACCAAAGACAATGAGATTTCATCTGAAGCAAAGAGTCAGCAGTATCCTCAGGTTTACTTTCTACTGTTTTAATCACAGTGCACGAAGCCAAAACTCAGATCAGGCTCCAACACGTTATAGTGTAATGAAAAGCAGACCATGTTCCTAGAATTTTTTCACTAGCCTGAAGGCTTACATGTTGAGCTACATACCTGAACAAAAACAAAGACATATCTGCAAAAAAAAACCCTATAGGTTCTGTCACAGAAAAAAAAATCTGCTGGAGAAAATATTTCAGGACTATTCTGTCATGGGAAAGATGTTTTCAGTAGGCTGGAAATGTTCCAGAGGCTTTTATGTATAAATACAGATACACTTATACTTACTGCATCTCACATATGAAATTTCAGTGGAATGGGGTGTGAGCACTCCATGAAGGACATACCCTTCAAACAGTTTAAGGCACCTGCCTCAGATTTTTCAATGCCACATGCTCAGAGTCACAGCTTCTACTGTTATATTCACACTGTTATATATTACTTTTATAATTCTGTCATGTTCCCTGTATCAGATTAACATTTGCTAAATAGAATTGGCAGCATTTTCTTTCTCCTCATCCAGTGTAGGTTGTGGGGGGGGGGGGAAAAGGCAGGAAGGCACTTTGATCAAATGGAAAGTGAGGCCATCAAAGTGTCAAAGAAAGTCATATCTCTTTTCCTCTTATGTAGTATTATGTCCCCATGACAGCAGAAAATCGTTTTAATTTAGCCCTCAAGAGATTTTTTTAACAATATTAGCTTGGCTCCTGAACTCTGATACTTGCACTTACAGTTCTCAACAGCACTTGTATAACTAGACATTACTCCTAATGATAACTAGTAAATGTTGAATTAACTCATATGGCATCAGTCACATTGTGCAGTTTTTCTGTTAGTATCTCTCCATTGGGAACACACCATAAATGCCTACATGTGTTCCTTAGCTCAGAGAAATGCAGTTTGGACAGCCTTAATTACATGGAGCACCTATTACAAGAGCTGCCTCTGGGAATAAGTGAGAACTAAATGTACTCTGGTATTTATTGTACTAATGCTGAGGGTGGGTAAAACATCACCTAATTTTTTGCTGCACAAAATCTCAACAGCTCTTTGAATGTGAAAAGTTCCTTTCTTTATTCTATGTTATATTGCATGTCGGGCTGCAAGATGAATGGTCTGATGAACCTAAAACTACAAAACAAAAACATGAGATACATAAGCAAAAAACCTTTGCTGAGTTCTAAAGGGAACCTCCTCAGCCACTACAAACTGCCAGAGCTCTCCTGATTTGCCAGGAGTGCTAAAACAAAAGTCTGCCCTCAAGCAACCTCCAACTGTTTTAGTAAAATTATGGGGTTTATTCTGGGGTAAAGGAAAGTATGGAAATACTTTGATGGGTTTTGACATAAAAAAATAGGACAATAAGAGGGAGTAAACTTTTTCCATTTAAACAGCTTTGGTGTTTTAGATGTGATGCTATGTCTACCTGATCTCCGGCACCAACATCTTCTTCATTCCTGTGTAGATGAACACCTTGGGCAATATCAGGTGACTGCTGTTCCAGTGCCACTAAAACATTACAAGTCTTGTAGTCAAAGCCTATTAGGAAAAAATAACAGCAGTGAATTAACTTTTTCTCTCACAACTAGGGAAAGTAACCTGGAACCGGAGGACAAAATTTTTATTCTGAAGGATACCACATTCAGAACTCAAAACCAAACTATTATTCTTTAGTAAAATTTTTGTCAATACCACACTTGAAATCTTTTTTGAATTGGGTAGATCATACAGGGTTACCCTTCTTGCTAGGTACAGGTTATTTTTTCTTGCACTGACTCCCTGTGCCAAGCCAACACAGATTATGAGCCTCTCCCAAATGAATACTAATGAAGTTCTCTACATGAATTCCCAGAAGCTGAGTTTTCCAGCAACTGAAGATTCTGCTCTCTCCACATTATTTGTAATACACACAAAGCAGTGTCCCTACTCAAATCTCTCATGGGACTTTACACGAACCACAAACAGAAAAACACCAGATTCAGGTCTCACAACAAATCTGGAAATGGGAATTTACATGACTTTCCAAGAGCAAAAGTAAGGTTTTAAAAAGAATTTGAAAGACTTACAGAAGATTGTGGCAAAATTTCCCACCTGTTCCTAGGTATATTAATAGTAACTTGCTTCTCTCCAAATCCAACCTTTCCTAGAACTGTAGCTACTGATAGCTGCTGACCGAACTTGTGTTCAGCCAATACAACATCATCCGTGTCCATATGCATATGATCCACTTGAATGCTCTTTACCCTCTTTTCAGTGGGCTATGTAGAGATGAAAACTATATTTCTGTATATAAATGTTTGGTTTAGGGTTCTTTTTTACTTCTAGGAATTGTTTTTTACTGGGTCATCAAATCTCCCCTCATCATTGTTGACAGTTTGGATAAAAAGGAGATCTATGACCTCCTAGATTTGCTTCTGTTTTCTGAAAGCACTGCAGTTGTGTGACAGTGCAGGCTACCTGCAGCTGAGCTGCTGTAATATTCTCCCATCACAACCTCCTGCAAATTGGATTGCAATCAAAGGACTGCAGTAAACAACTTGTAAACCAAAAGCTCTTCTGTTACACTTCACTGTAACAGAATACTTGGAATATTTCTACTGTATAAACAGATACATGCAAATCAGAAAGTGAAATGTGTCTGGTGCACAGAGGATTTTGTGTTTTTTATCATTTGCATATCTCACAACCTAGGTCTGGACAACACACTGCTGAGTGCAAAAGGAGATATTCAGAGCTGACAAAGCACCCCGCAGTGACAACCACCTTTACACCTGGGAATTCCAAATGCTACTGCGGTACAAAAATACAAAGGTACAATGAAATGAACTAGGTTTCTTCTCTCTCTTTTGCACCAAGGTGCAACAACCAGCTTGCCAGATGAAAGACCAAGAGTCAAGTTCTTGCAAGTTTGGAGGAGTGGTAGGTTCTATGGCTCAAGTTGCAGTTAACTATTGTGGCCAAATACCACAGTTCGAAGTATACTCTGCCTACTCCAAATTCAGTTTTAACTAATAAAAGGTTTTTACTTACTGGGGTAAAGCCAGAAAATGTATCATATAGCACCATGTAAGCAGCTTTCACACAGCACATTCAGTTTGTATCAGGCTTGCTAAAGCCCCTGTGTGTAAGTGGTGACAGACCTGTTTTGCAGTTGCCTATTGCTTGCTGTTCCATGATTTCATGAGTTTTTCCACCAACCTTTAGCTGAATCATCATAGCCAATGTGTCTAATTGCATCTCGGACAACTCGCTGGTAATCCACAATAGCACGAGAAGTGATCTCCCCACAGAGCAACACCATTCCTGTCTTACACACTGTCTCTGAAAAGAGAGATGAGAACAGGAGTACAATAGCAGAATAAGCCAGCCACTAAGACAAAGAACTGTGTTTGTGATGATGCTGATTTTGAGAGATCTATTGGACATATACAGTGTAAATACTTTCTATCCATATTTTTAGCATTGTAACTCCATCTATAAAAAATTCTTTTCATATTCACCATCTGTCTGAAAGCAAGGAAAAAACTAATATATCCAATTTACAAATGGGAAAGTCATAACACCTAACATGATTCAGTGATATGCAAACCTGTTCCTTCCAGGACAATTCAGTCCCCACACAAAATCAATGGCTCTACTCTTCTACAACCTGCTTGCTCTTCAGTCTTTACAAAAATTTTTACCGCTTCTTCTCATCTCTCCTTTTAAAAACTGAAATTCTTATGTCATTTTTTGAGAGTGAAATGAGTTAGGTCTTTGCAAACATCCTAAAAAAAAGAATGTGACTGTGTGATGACTTAAAGCAAAGGAGCAAACGACTCACCACAAGCAACCTTGGCATTCGGGTCCTGTTTGAGATGGGCGTCTAGTACAGCATCGCTGATTTGATCACAGATTTTATCTGCAAGATATCAAAGCTGGGACTCAAAACCACAGCACTCAAAATGAAACATGGGCTGTTTGCATCACTTTCAGTGGTATTTCAGAAAGGAATTCTTTTATTGCTTATTACTGGCATATTTAAGGTAGCTAAAAAGAAAGACACATTAAACATCCTTCAAGTAAACTCAGTAGACACATTTGGGCATTTACCTGTAATGTAAACTAACTAGGTGTAAACTAACTAGAACTTTATCTGCAGTTTTCTGCACTTGGACGTGAAACAAGTGTGTAATGCACACAATAACCTGAGAGGTTGAGAGGTTTTGCTGGCAGCTTTCTCCTTCTCTAGGACCATCAGCTCTGCAAACCAGTGGTGCACTAATGGAATGGTGATGTTCCACCACAGCTTCCATCACCCCAACAGAAAGTTGTAATGTACCTGGCCTACACTGGTTATAAAGCCTGAGAAAGTGTTTAGATTAATAGAAATAATGCACAGCTCAGTGGAGGGCTGGGGTTTGGGTTGCTTTTTGTCACTGCTTCCTACCATCTGGCAATGTCACCTATTAATAATCCCTGCAAACCACCTAAGGCAGCACAGGGAATAGACACACGGGAGCAAAGAAGGGGTTACCAGGTGAAGTTTGCCTGAGGTAAACTTTTAGTTACATGCCAAACACAAAGGTTTCAGCTGAAGTTTGTCATAATAATATTTTATCTTTTTCTTTGTTTCTTTTCTAATCCTTAAAACAAATATTGAATCTTAATCAAATAATCTAGCTAATCTAATGGACACAAAAGGGCAGCACCCATAGCAATCTCTTCCACATGAAAATGGTTAATTTTCTTACATAATTTAATTTTATTTTTATTTTAAAAGTACTGTTCTTAGTACTGCTTTTAGATTTTGACATAATAAGCTGTGTGGCAAAATAAATGAATCTCCTGCCTTGCTGTGTGCAACACAATCTGTTGGAAAGCAACGTTTTGTAAGAGTCTGTCATTTGGGGCTTTTAATACACTTAAGCTCAAGTCAAAATAAATTCTCACTTATTTTCATGAAGAAGGTGTACATTTAGCTAAGAGGGAGAAATCAAGGACTGGAGAACTAATGTGATTCTGACACTCTTATCTCCCATATTAACTCCCATCACACCACTTCAACATAAAAAGAATAAACACAAAAGACAACTAGCAAATGTACACTGCATTGGAACTTTCAGCCTTGCAAGAACTGTACATGGATTACTAAATTTGGGACAATTATTACCAAACAGGAATCAGACTTGTAATTTATGTAGAAGTCCAACTGAACCTTGTTTAGCAAACCTTGGTACAAAGCTGGCTGAAGCGATTAAAATGTATCTTTGCTTGCTCTCTTCAAAGTTTTCATTTTATAAGGAAATATATCCACATTTTCAAGCATAAAAGCAAGAAATATTGACAACAACATGCAATATATTACCTGGGTGAGACAACAGAGCAACTGGGTTAGAATGGGTTTCTTAGTGCAGGTCCAATACCCAGCAGCAAACTCTAGTGACAGGGACTGCTTATGCCACTGTCCCACATGCCTAAGTTCCCTGTATGGCCCACACAGGGATATTATTGTATGCATTCTTGCCAAAACACTCTAGAAGGGTGTTAAGAAGCTGTGGGAATGTTTAGGATAGAATACGAATGCCCTAAATCAGAAAAGTCTATCTTGGAGGATGAAATCAATCAAACTCAACCTGGTTCTGAAAGACTGAAGGAAAGGCAGCCTGCCAGGGGAAACCCCTATGGGCACTGAGATCCTGGTCCCTAAGAACCTAAAAATACTGTGCTGAGAGAAACGGGTTTTGGGGTTTTTTTCTGAGAGGAAATAATGTAACTACATTTGATAAATGAAAGTTAAGAGACAGATAAAGATTCAAAAAGGAAAATCTGAAAAGATTCAGAGGCATGCAGGATTCCTTATCCTTCAAAAGTCTATGAAAATTGGATATCTTCTTAAAAGGTAGGAATGAAATACAACTGCCATTTACTAGCTTTTTTGAAGAACTCTTGCATGAAATATTACTGTATTAATATTAATGTATGAAGGTCAGATCAGATTATATTTTGGAGAAGAACCCTTCTGATCTTTAACATCTATTAGGGTGAGACCCTAATAAACTAAAATAACAAATTAGAATAATTTGATCTACTATACTTGGAGCACACCTTTACATTAAAATAGTCTGGGGCAAATCAGTTTGATAATACATGTCATATCAGGTTGTTGGTGCAACAACCAGCAGTTCTAGTGCAACTAGATCCAAATCCAGATACAGATATGTCTATCAAGACAGGAAAGAGAAATCCAGCTGGATCATTGGCTGATTAATGCATTAAAGGCATGTCTATTAGTAATGGTCTCTGGTGTAAAATAAAACCAGCCATTCTATTTTTAGCAATGCTTAGCAGGCTTTGTGCACCCTCCATTATGTTATTTAAATTTCTCATCTTAGCTGGACCATTTCTCTTATTATCTGCTAAGTGTGAGAGGTTAAGTTTGACTATTATTTTTTTCCTTTTTATTTTGCCTTCTTTTTTAGAAACAGGGAAAGCATAATGGAAAACTTCTGGTAAGACAATATAATCTTAAAAAACCCATTTAGTAGGTCAGAATTCAGTCCATGCATACCTTCGTGTCATGAATTACTATCCAATAGAATGAATATTGCAAAAGGAGTATCTGAAATGACTGAGCAGGGAAGTATTAGACAGCCATGACTCTTCATGAAATCCAGCCATCCCACAGGTCCAGCCTTATGGCAGAGATGCCAACAAGCCATGAAACAGCTTTTGCTAACCGTAAAATGAGTCTGGGGAGGCTGATGGTAAACCCTACTCAAAATCCCAGTTGTAATACAAGGAAGTAAAGGAGGTGTTCAACAACAAAGGTGATCTCTGATAATTAGAAGAAACTTTACAGTTCTCCAGATAGTTAGACATAAGTTTGTTACTTGAATCTAGAGTATGTGTGAGCCTAACAAAAGTTCTCAGAACCTTCACAGGAATTCAGTTTCACAGACTCACTACACAGAGAAGAAAAAAAAAAAACAAACCAAAAACCACAACTATGAACAGCAGTAAAACCTGAAAATTTTATTCAAAAAAAGCTCCACAAAGCACAATGAAGTGGTACAGCCACACTTCTGGCTTTGATGGTGTAGTAAATATAATAAACATTTACCATTTAAAATGGCAAGGTTGGTTTTCTTCAAAACCTGTAATCACCAACATTAAATTCAGTATTTTAATGATAAGTAATTTTTATCAACATAAAAAAATTAAACTAGAATGTGAATTTTTATATGCAAAATATGGCAAACAGATCAATTCTCAGTTTTCTGCTAAAAAAAATTAAACAGGGAAGAAATGCAGATACGTATCATAAGCATTTCATTAAAAAATCAGCTTTCCTACAAAAGACTTCCACTAGAAAGTAATGTCCAAATGTCTTGTACAGCTGTTCTCCTTGTTCAGTGCACAGTTTATTGAAGTATCATGCATATCATTAAATATATATAATCTTATATCTAAGACACGCTGGACAGATCTGCATTTTCTGGGGTTTTTTTCCTTCTTTTTTTTTTTTTTCCTGTGAATATCTACAAGATAAACACATACTTTTACTATGGTTGAAAACCTGAGGGTGCTTTTAGAAGATGTTTTGTCTTCTATTTTTAAAAAGATTCCTTAGTACTTTCTGGAAAACTGAATGGCAGCCAGTTTGCAGCCAGTTCCACCTGAAGCCACACCAGCTAGGGGAGGGAATTACTCCTTGGTGGTTTGACATCTGCAAGACATTGTGGGGCACAGAAACACACAATGCTTTTCAAAGCACCATGAAGCCTGTGCAGCATGACAGACACTACAGGACTAAGGAAAATGGAGCACTGACAAAATAGAGACCAAAATCAAGAGTTATCCTTTTCGTGATTCTGTCTGTGTGCTTTTATCACTATATTGAAAGGAAGAAGTCATGTGTAAGTCTTCATAGACTTTGGAGTTTAAACCACTAAATGATTAAAGATCTGAAAGGAATTCCCAAATGTTATGGCCAAAGAATTTTGAAGAATCTGAAGTGAGAAGGTGGCATAAACAGTTTTCCATAATGTCTCTGGGGAGCACAGGTAATACCTGTAGGTTAATTATTGGCAGCTGTTACTTGCTTCTATGGAATCCATACTTCTTGGTGACACCCAGCTCCAGGCATTGCACAGATACAAGCCAGCTCTCTCTACACTCAAATAAATAAGCATGTAATTTCTCCTGCTTTGTGCATTAAGAAGATCTCCATTAACGCATTCAATACTCAGCTAATACAATCAGAACAATTCAAATTTCCACCAGACAAAGATCTGGTTCAGGACCTTTACTTCACATAATGCCCTCTAGCAAAATTATACTATCACATACGAAAGAGAAATAATCAAGAACACGCAAATTATCCATTTTGTATAAACAGAGGAAATCAAAACTCACAATAAAATTCTATTGCTACAGATAACATCAGAAGCCCAACTACAGCCTCAGGCACTGGGCCTCATTTTAAGAAATAGCCAAGATTTTCCTGGGTGATAAAATCCTAATGGCATGTCCACACCTCCTGTGCAAAACCACAGAGGGGAAAAGGGGGCTTGGGCAGGATGTAGGGGTGATCATTTTGCTGTCAGGAGCCAGAGCTGTCACGGAGATGATTCAGATCCAATGCTGATGCTCAGGAAAAAGAATTTGCAGGACAACCCAGAGTTACTGCCAGCCTGTCCTCCTTTGATCTGGAATCTCTATCTTCCCTTTGCCATAGGCATTGGGGTTTTCATTACCCTAAGTGAAGATCTAGGCTGTTTAAGAAAGCATCGCAGCCTTGAAAACACCCACCCAGGTAAATTTCAGTTCCCACTCACTCCAAAATAAACATCCCAGGTTGATACTTTGTATCTCACAGTACCCAAAGACCCAGCAAGCTCTGCCAGGCGAGAGAAGCTGCAGGGATATCCAAGTGGTAACTGTGTTTCTCAAGGGCCTGCCTAGAATTTCAGCACAGGAGAAAAATAAAATTCATGGGGCTTAAAAGAAAGGCCCAATAGAGTGTTTGGAAATAAAGGAGGGAATGTGAATAAGAACTAAAAAATTGGCCAAATTCTAAAACAAAAACCAAGATAAAGAGAGGGGAGGTGAGAATACAAACCAAGCAACAAAGCTAAATCCGGGGTCTCAGCTGAACTCTCTCTGCTCTGAGACTTCCCTATTTTTGCCCCAAAATGATTAAAAAACAATGATTAGAGCAGCATAACTTGCGACCAGTTGTCTTTGGAAATAACATCATCTGTGTAAAATTACCACACTGTATTATGTGATATTTCCAATGAAACGACATAGCACTACAGACAGTGAATGTAAATACATATAAATTTGATGTGGGACATAGGTTCCAAGGACAAAACATGGCTGTCATTTTCCAACTGTGTTACATCAGAAAGAACCCCAACTGGTTTAACCTGATGTAGTTGCCTTCACATTGATAGAGAGGTACTCAATTGCATCAGCCATGGATTTGATCTGCAGTAATGAGTTAATCTAGAAGAGTATCAAACTATAGACATAAAGTTCTCACTACTGACCTTTTTGTCCTCTGCTATAACATCATTCCACCCATTTATGATTCACTCACATAATATGAATACAGACCTGAAAAGCGTTAATACAGCAAAAAGCACAGGCCACCAAATCAGCTTCTAAAACAAATACACTTTTCAGGACCTCAAATAGCCCATTGTCCCCTGGCCTCACTTGAGGGAACAGTTGCTGTTGACATAAGGTGTATGTTTATGGTGGATGAATATTTGTTTTCAATAAAATTGAACTAATCTCTGCTGACCATACATAAAGTTTAGCAAATAACTGTCCACTATTTGCTTAAGCAATTCCATATATTGCATCAGATGATGGAAACGGGTGGGAGGCAGGGGGCAATTTGGTGACTTTGCCATGTACAGCTGCTGGGACCACTAAAAAAAGGCTCTAAGATAGGCTGCTTAGGGATATTCCTGACATAGGTGACAGTCTTAGACCACTCCATATGTGCAGGACAGTTTCACAGGACCCATAAAGATATGGAACTTGAGAAGCAAGCTATGCATTCTCACCCATATGGGAAACTTGAGCCTGTTAGAGATACAGTAGTGTCTCCACAGGAATACTGAAAGAAATTTAGATGAAAAGGAAGGAGCAGCACCCATAAACCTCACTGCCTTCCTCAGCTAAACATACACCCTGCAAAAGCACATAAAATGTTGTAAGCATTCTAGTTATAGCAGTTCCACAGTCTGTATGGACAAAGTCCAGTAGAAATAAAGTAGAAAAAGCACCCTGTGAAAAATAACTTCTCTAATAAGATTAACACCAGGTGAATTCTTGTTTAGATTTTTAAAATACCTCAAATGAAAATATTACACTTTTTAGACTTTTACCAGAGCTGGCTTCTTACCTGGATGTCCTTCTCCCACGGACTCCGACGTGAACATGAAAGCCCCTTCATCATCAAGCGTGTAATCACATAAACCATCCACCGGCCCATTCATGGCTGTGATGCTGCTCCTGATGGATTATTACAAACAGTGGCTGAAGAGCTCTACCTTCAGTGCCTTCTGTTTAAGAAGGCTCTTTAGCAGCAGGACTATTGCTGTCTTCACTTATTACCTCTTGGGCTAACTTGAATTTCAGTGTGTGAAAGCAGCACGTGCTTGCATCCGTGCCTGCATGTAAGGAGTATGCATGTGCCTGTAGTATCCCTACCTAGCCTGATCTGTCAGTCCCTGAGCTGCTCCTATATATGGAAAAGTGAAAGTGCCCAGATAATCATGTGAGGAAAATGGAAGAGCCCATTTCTTGGCAGGGGAGTTAGTTAACTTTAGGATACTTCACTAATTAACTCAGTTCTTGGAAACACTCTGGATTTCAACCTGTGCCAGATTGGTTATCTTAGCAGCTCCACTGAGCATGAAGTAAAGCAAGAGTGCTAGTGACAGTTCAGGTCAGCTGCTTTTCTCTTTGGCTCTCCCCTGATTCTGGGATCTGTGGTGTACTACCTACTCGGTGTTGTGGTTCTGCAGGGATAGATACAAAATGCGTAAACTTGCATCCTTACTAACAAAGGACTAGAAGAAGTTTGCTCTGCATCATATAACCATATTTTCCTTTTACTTTTTCATCTCTAGAAAACTAGAATTCTCTCATGAATCTTTTTTTTTTTTTATTTTCATTCATTTGTCGTGCGCATTTGAGAGACGTTTCATCTCTAGAAAACTAGAATTCTCTCATGAATCATTTTTTTTTTATTTTCATTCATTTATCGTGCGCATTTGAGAGACAAAACATCTGATAAGATCTAGCACCACGGCTGCTTCACAGTCTGCTACACAGAGCCTGCACTTCAGCCTTTGCTTTTCTTTTCCCCTGTCCTTTCTTCTATTAATACAGGTCCATTTTAATTATATTTTTGTATCATATTCCATAACCCTTATAAATGCAATAACTGCCACATCTCAGAGCTCAGTGATGAGTTCTGCTGCAGAGAATTTCTTCTAGTCAAACGGCTCATGTCTGGAATATGCTGATGGTATGTCAGGTATGAAGGAAGAGGGCATTTAGTGGGTATTTGTGCCTTGAAGTGAGTATATAAAAAAACAAGTAAACATACCCATGGGACAGATCCACAAAACACCCACCACTACTGCACCATTACAAGTAGGTGTAATTTTCCTTATTTCCTTTACAGAAACCATTATAGTCTCAATCTCTGCCCAAAGCACTGGTCTAGAAAAAAATTATTTCTATATCATTCTTCAGTTTAAAAACTTAGTTTACTTCAAACCTTAGCCATTATTACTACTATTATTATTATTGATACCATTATTAAAAAATCCCCAAGATGGTTCCTTGGATTCAAATTTCTCACTGCTACATATTTATATAAGAACTCAGAATTCTCACTTTCTCCCTACATTCCTGAAAACAATAACCAATACCTGTGAATGTTCACCAGTAAACTGCTGCAGCACTGGCCCCTCTCTAATAATCATCAACATGGAATCATTCATTTCAAATACTCTTACTGGGTTTTCTATTGTACAGAATTCATCTCATGGAATGATGAGCACTGGTTGCACTTAAAAAATTCCACAAATTCACACATCAGATACACATTATGAGGCACAGATTCTTTGGAGCAAACTGTGGTCACCCCACTGACATGAAGATATTACTCCAGCCTGAATAAATTACACATTAACACTACCCAGAAAAATAGAATTTGTAAAAAAAAATAAATAAAAAAAAATAAAGGCCAAAGAGTAACTAACCATATTAAACTTAGTTAATCTGTAACATTCAAAAATTATATTAACTTTAATTTACTTAACTTTACTTTACTTTTAAAGTAAAATAACATCATTGATAAATGCTCATTCTTAAATGCAAATGTCGTCTTCTTCATTATGGAAGCTCCAAAAGACACAAAGGGAATGGATGAAGCAAAAAACGATTTTGAGTGTATTAAGCCTTCTCTTTCTGATTCTACAATCATCCAACAAAAGCAGACAAGACTGATTATCATTAGCCTGTGAGTTCCACTCTCTCTTGCTTCTGGTTTTGCTTTTTCTTGGTTTTCAATGCCACTTAAGGAGAGAAAATGTAGTTTGGGAATCAGCATTCATGGTTTTAAGGTAACACTTCAGCAGAATGCAGGACTCACACAATTCTCTTACCACATGTAAAAATAAAAAAAACCTACAAGCTCTCAAAATGCTGAAGAGAACAAGTGTTGACATACATGAGGAATGAGTTTGCAGGAGCATTGTATATTTTGCTTTCACAGTTCTTTTTGCACTTGCTTCTGTTTAGTTAAATGCATTGGTCCTTGTGACCTTTGGAGGGTTACCCTTCATTAAAAAGCCTCTCTGGTAGTAGTACTCCAGAGATGTTGCCAGCTGCATTTCACATTAACTTGTGTAAAACCTCCAATTTGAGCTTCTTCCAGCTGTGCTTTTACTATCAAGAGCAATACATTTGCTTTAAGGCGATGAAGCACCTCAGCATGTTCTCTTCTAGGACATCTACGACCAATGCCAAACATTGTAGGATTATATAATATTTAATTTGGCTTCTCTTCCCAGACAATTTGACTTTTTAAATATTTGTAAAAAGGTAATATAGCGATTTACCAACATGTCTTTTTGACATAGCACTCCTGTCTATGAGAAAAAAAAAAAAAAAAAAGGATGACACTAAGAGAATGATCAGTATCAGCATTTCTCCTTATTCCATTTTATTGATAATGACTAACCTCTCAGTGTAACAGGATTCCAAATCTTCTATTACCTTTGTTGCCATACTCACCTGGACTGTGCCCTAATAAAGTTTCTCTGTGACTCTCTTTATAATTCATGTATTGCCCATCATTGTATTATCTTTTGACCATATTCTATGATCTTTGCTCAGAAAATACCAATTGATAAAATCTTCCAAATCAGTATGACTACTGTGCTTTGAAATGAGGCTAAAGACAGGAAAAAACCTGATGTAAAAACAGCACTGCCCCTCTGTATTTCTCTGTATTGCCTATAATGTCAATTGAAACCACCATTTCAATTGGAATAGCAATGTAAGTCTTTCTATTGACTTTAGGAGTCTTCATATTTGGCACCATCCTATAGTTTTGCTGCTTTTACTCACAGCAGTTCTGCAGGACCACCACTCTTCTACCTCATGTAACAAAGAGTGACCAGAAGGCAGAGATTTATCACAGCCTTGAGAAAGCCCTGGGAATCAGTGAACAAGATTTAACAGACAGAAACTGTTATGAATCATTGCTATTGATGGTGCTGATTCTCTAGAAAGGTGACTGATAAGTTGTCTTGACCCTAGACCTCTCATTCTCATCAGATTGTTTTACTTGCTCATTTTCTCATTTCCTACATTTATTTGCCTTTCTCCTCTTCCCTCATTTTGTCTTGCTTATATCCATCTAGTTAAAACGCATTTTCCCTTTCTTCTTGTTTCTTTTCCTCCTTTTACTTGTGCATTTCCATCTTCCTTCTTGTCACTACTTATATCCTATTCAGGTTATAAACCACTGAAAATGGAGCCTACATGGGTGAATGGCATCAGTAGAAGTGACAAACAAGTTTGAGCTAATAAATGACAGACAAACACTAGGACAGCAGAAAGGCAAAGAAAGCAGGTATCTCTAAGACTTAGGCATCCTCACTTCAGCTGCAGAAGAAGTTTTCCTAGCAATCAGTACAGGCTCCTTCCCTCCTACAGCTTCACCACCATGGTAACTTTCTGGTGATTTCTTTTGAGTGAGGACTGTATCAATATCTTGGAAGAATTCTGCATTACTAGAATCAGTTATGGGAAGACCATTTCTTAAGCTGTGCAATTTCTCTCTTATCACTGCTTTCAAATGTTAAGGATAATGACTTGATATGTAGAGATCACACACTTTTACTACAGGAACTTAAAATTACAATCCCACTACATTAAAGAACCAAAACATGTTTACGTGTAGCAATACACAGGAATACTTCAAGGATACAAATAACATGTAGGAGAATATTTTCCTAAATACTTCTGCTTTGTTCTTTCACCTTTATCTTCACATATGATTTTACCAAGTTAATTGTTTAACAGGCTAATAATTTAAATTTCTTACTTAGCTATTTTATTCTCACTTCATGCAAGGAATTTACTCCTAACTAATGTCTGTGGAAAGTTTTTCAGGTGCCTACAAAAACAACTTTAATACTAGTTTCATTTTTGCTGTTTACTATTAGTAGTTCGTATTATACAAATAATGTGTTTTCAAGGAATTACTGCAGTCCATCTTTTTTTTCCTATTGGAAATGAGCAATAAATTTTGCAAGCTTCATGGGAATATCCTTTAAGGCTTTTTGGTTGGTTGGTGAAAAGCATTGACTTAGCCTCTACATTTTGGTTAGGGGGAAGTAGCTGGTTTTGGTTTATTTTTAGAGTTAACTTAAGGAAGGTTTGTTAAGATGTGTTTATTTCCTTTGCATGAAGAATGACAAACCTGACCAAAGCAACAGAGTTTGAATATGGGGAATTCAAAACTTGCTTCCCACCTGCTTCAAAACTCTTGCCTCTATCTAGTGTTATCTGAAAATAAGAGTGGCTCAAGGCCTCCCAAACATGCAGGTGTAGATTTCACTGGCCAATAAACATTCGGGGTAAAATAAATACTGCAGACCAGAAAAAAGGATGTGATTGTAGCAGAAAAGAAGGTAGTGTGTGCCCTGAGATGGGTGTCTATCACCCAGCATTTATTCTTTCATCTCACCTTTCACCTTCTCCAGACTGGGCTATGGGACCTCCTGGACATGACCATGAGCAATTCAGCCCATTCATTCTGGAGGACTTGTATGAATTTTTGAGTAAATACCAATTCCAGTCAGAGCAATTTCTTGTTGTGCATTCTATGTAACTCACTCCACAGTAACACCAGCTTCAGAGAGGTCCTCTGTTGCATCTCCCAGCTCTCATCCCT
The DNA here is from genome assembly GCF_017590055.1 of Onychostruthus taczanowskii. NCBI lineage: Eukaryota > Metazoa > Chordata > Aves > Passeriformes > Passeridae > Onychostruthus > Onychostruthus taczanowskii. The sequence continues at coordinate 7,959,446 of NW_024499462.1, read as the reverse complement.
GCCATTTCCTAAGAAGTGTTTCCAGGTTCTTCCATTACCAATATCAGAGAAAAGAATTTTGCTTCTCTCCCCGGTGCTTGTCCTTTTTGCATCTGTTTGACCTCAAATTCTCTATTCCAATGCCTCACTGAATCACAGTGTTTAAAGCTGGACAGTCTCTGCTCCAGCCTTCTGCTCAAAGCAGGACCAACTTGAAGAGGTTGTTCATGGCCATGTTATAAAGTAGTATGTGCCAGGCCTTTATACATGAAGTGGCAACTTTTAGTTTCTTAGGAAATAATTAAAGCTACACTGGGGTTAAATTGGGCTTTTATTAAAAAATATATCTTGGTGTTAATTTCACTGGGAGAATTATTTCTTTAAATTAGCAGAAATGAATACACACCTAATAAAAGTACTAGCAGTTCATGTCTCAATCCCAAGATAATGATAAAATTAAAAGTCTTTTTTTCACCAAATCATTTTCATAAATAGCACTTGTTGTACCAAAAATGGTGCAAAAATAGCTAGATTAGTTAAAGTTTAAAGCATTCCATTTGCTGATTGGCTACTCTTGCTTAATTTAAACAGCATTAAACCATATTGGTATATAATTAGTTCTGCCTTTAGTCTTTGGCAGTTTTCCTATTTAAGTTGTAACCTCTGTAGAGCAATGCACAAGCTTTTGTTTGTGTTACATGCTTATGTGAAGGTCTATTACAACAGAATCACAAGATCTTTGTATCCTTCACAAATGATGAGAGGGTAGAAGGGAAAAAATAGAGCCCTGTTCCATACTCGCCTCACACAACTAAATGTTTCAGTTTGCAAATGTAGCAGTGTACAACATACATATTTAGCATTTTACTTATAAACCACGATAGTAAACATAGTAAATTGACCCATTCATTGTTAAAATTATGCCTTAGACAGGTATGGAAAAGTCTTCAATTAGATATGATCTCCCTTAAACCTTACAAAAAGCCATCTATATATTTTACTGGATGTTTTTTCCAGCTGTTATGGTCAGTTTGGCTAGGGAAAGACTGTCATCTGACATGTAACAAAGCACAACCCTTAACTTCAATTGCACGAGGTGAGATCCACACAATCCATATGCAGCCAGTTTCCTTCTGTGGGGGTAGTTAGGGCTCCTTACTGTGAATGACAGGTCTGATCACCTGCCCAGACTAAACCCCATTACAGCCATAGAGCTTTATCTCAGTTTGGCTAGGGAACTTCAGCTGGCTTCCAGCAGCTTGGGTTCTGTATGATCTTCTGCTTTCCCGTGTCTTGTGACATTATCAGTGTAAACCATTAGGATTTCCTCAGTACCTTAGGAAAAAGACTGATGCATTTAAACAGCTATTACCCAAGAGTTTTTCTGCAGTGTTTCATAGATGTTTACAATACAGGTGGTCTTTGGACTTTGAAACAAATATTGACTTTAGTACATGAAGTCAGGTTTCACAAACCTATCTGCAAGAACAGTTGTGGAATTTATTAATTCTGGCTTCCTGACAAGGAACATTAGGTTAAATTCAGGCACATTTGACTTTTTTGAGATACAATGCTAGAACATACTTCTCCTTCAGCTGGTATAAAATTGTAGTTACTTCTCTGGATCAAAACCTTTTACAAGTCTTCCCTAGGTGTAGTGTATGTGAAACATACACTACACATAGGGAAGCAGTGTATGTTTCCTACACCACTAGTGTATGTTTTCCTACTCTTCTATGCTTGCAATGAAAATATTTACATAATTGAATTTCTTGATACAGGCAAACATCTATTCAAACACTCAGTACTAATCTAGTAAATAACACATAGCATAATTTAACATGCATTTTGCATGACTGAAAATAACTACACCATGCTGTGAGATCAAGAATTAGACTTGTATGGCTATCAGGAGAAAAAGATACTGCACACACTCAACATCCATTTTAGCCATGATTCCTATCTGTGGTTATTCACAGCCTTTTCAGAAATTGTCTCACTGTCACTGCTACAGAGCTCAAATGCTCTGCTGGTGCTGTGAGGTCTGCAAGAAACTCTTAACTAGGTCAAGTGATTAGTGACATCTTTCAGAAATCCTCCAACCTGACCTTGCTACTACACTTGATCCAGACTGGGAAGGTTGCCACTTAGATAGCAATTTCACATACTTCACCTGGGCAAATATATTAGCAACCAGCAAAGATTACTATCTTTATCTATGTCTGAAAGATTTCACTGCAGTTAGTCATTTAGCACTTTCAGATAAGCAGGTCTGAACTAAAACAAAGCAAAAAATGTTCTTTGATATCTCTCTAAACATCCATTAAGTAATGGATGAAGGTATGTAGGATCACCTAACACAAGTATATAAACAGTACTATACAAAAATTCACACAGCAATCACAAGACATCAATATTTTTAGATTCCGGTTAATAGAATATGGAATGGGAAATGGATCTCACCAAAAGATCTTTAGGCTTATAGACAGAGTTGCCTTCTCAGAGTTTCATTATGATACTCTTCTTTTTTTTTCTTCCAAGTCCTTTACCCTGAAACAAACCAAAAAGCTCAAGAATTATGATGTGTTACAATCTTGCTTTGACCCTTAGCAACAAGAACATTTGCAGCAATGAGAAATATCAGTACCTGGAATGTTATGTCTTACCTGTTGTATGAAAACATAAAAAATTATTCAAATGAACAAAAAAAAGGCCCCAATAAACCTCCAGAATAAGATCAGTGTGTGCAATGTGAAATAAGACTATAAACATCAACATTTTATTCTTAAGGTTTAAGATCAATAACTTTTCCATTTTTGCAATGGAGAGTATTCAAGTTATGCACAAATCTCAGTACTCCAGAAAATAAACCAGACACACTAGATCATCTCCAGGAAGAAGACAGTTTTAGTCCTTTAAGTTGAAACTGAAGCCTGCAGCTTTATTAGGCAGGGAAAGAGAAGGACAAAACTATTCTCTTTACCATCTTAAACCCTACCCTGTACAGACTCCCCACAGGTAACAGCTCATAGTTAAACATGTGGAAGATTTGATCTTAGGGTATATCTCTATCTTTCTTCTCCTCCAATATTTTCTTACCCCTTGATTCTTCTTTTTTCCCTCTTCCAGGTTTTTCTATTAATCAGTTTAAGGAGCACCTAAATTTCCTACATTCATATCAATTCCTTGATTTCTGTGCAGAGGATTCTTTCCTGTTTCTTGACAGGAGGTTGACAGCTTATAGGTTTTCTGCTGCTGATTCTTTTTTATGTCCACAATCTGTGCTGCTTGTAATTAAACACCAGTGTTGCCTTTGGCCTCTCAACTGTTTGGTAAGTCAGCCAGAAAACAGAGATCAGAGCAGACCTGCAACAATCACAACCTATCAACTACTCCTATTGACTCTGAGAAGAAAAAACATTTGATTCACACATATGAGAAGGTTTAGCCAGTGAAATGAAGCATCTCATTTTCTGCTTTTGAAAATTGATACTGAAATCAGCACCTAGCATAAGCCAACTCCTCTCAGGTACCCTCTTTTCTGTGTTTTTAGAAATATTGGCTAATGAGAAGACTAATGGCAAGTTTATACTGCAGCTGAATTGTTAAATTCTTCCCAATTGCTACCAATGGCTTAGAATCTCAAGAGCAACAGTCAAAGGTTGTGGGTAATCAGCTCTAGTTTGTTCCCTGTTCCCCCTCTGCAGTACCATAAAACACGCTACGGGGATTCTGTAAGTCTTTAGAGGCAAGGTCAGCAAGGTTATTTCAATGTGTAATTATTTTTAAGACACATACAGATATTCCCACGCAGTTGGCATGAGTGTTTTACTAGGACTCAAGTTGGATTCCTGCCAGCAAATTCAGTAAGCACAGACCTGATCTCCTTAGAAATTAAACTATGAAATTAACTTACAGATTTTGAGTTCACAAATATGTGAACCTGTTCAAAGCTGCAGGTTTCATTCTTATGGTGTTTATAGCAACAAAATACTGTAAGCAATATTTTTTTTCTTTTACTTAAAACTAGGAATTTACTCATCCTACCAAAGAAAGCAAAATTGAGAGAAGTCAATGGACCTTTCTCTAAAGGTTAGATGGTCCTTTGAGTTAAAGAAGTATGGAAAAGAATATTGGCATATTGATGCCAGCTGCATATGCTCACCACACACAAAAGTGGTGACTTTCTTGTAGTCACAGAATAATGAAAGAGCTGTAGCTGCTGGAGAGACTTTTGAAGAAACTGCACCAAAATAAAGAAGCCTGCCTTTACTCTGTCAAGAGACAAGCCAAATGCATAGAAATAAAAATATATAGGTCTGTTTTTTCATTTCCTGATTTTTTTGTGCCATGCAAAGCTTGGGCAAATTCAAAGACAGATTCACACACTGTAACTATGATGAGATTTTAAGTGATAGCTAAAAAAAAACAACCTAGCAAAGTCACATAAGGAGAATAAGGGGAAAAAAGGCTCCAGTTAACAGCAACCTACATGTGAGCAGTGGCAAAACCATTTATCCTAAAGTTACTAAGAGGCAGGTGCCTATAAACACAAACTTTTGATATAAGAGTATAGTCAGTGTTTCAGTATAGTACTTTAGTATATCATCAGTGGTAGTTTTTATAGGGTCCATACTTCTTTCCAATAAATCTGACTCAACACTTTTAAAATACAAGGAAATACAATAACACTTTACCCAAGTTCAAGTGAGAAACAAAATACTGGCGCATTTTTGCTATAGGTTCCACTTAGATACATATGCCCACAGAAAAAAACGCTGAAGAACAGCTGTCTCAGAACTGCACCACAGTCCCAGCCCTAGAAATCTTCAGCTGTCAGGGCCTAAGGGTAACTTTTCAGTGCAGCCTGGCTTACAATCAAACAAACAGATCCTGTTTCCCAGGTTACAATTATCAGCTAAATAAACAGAATTTTTTAAACGTATCTACTAAACACATCAGTGGCAAAACTGCAATTGCTTACAATAATGAACCAAATACAGGTGTGTCTGTGTGCAGCCAGTCATTTCTGCAAGAAAGTACATCCAAGAGGTGGAGTAGAAATTAGGCAGAATGATTGGAGAAGCCTAACACACTCCCAGGAATGTGACTTGAAACAGAGCAAAAGAGAGCAGCAGTGCCCCTCTGCTGAAATGGAAATTATATATTATCTGAATGTTTCCTCTTTCCAACCCTCCCCACAAGCTCTTTTTATTTCTGTGCTATGTGCCTTGCAGATACAGTTTGAGGCAATCACTTCCCTCCTGTTTTAATATTTAGTACATTAAGAATGTAATAACTAGGAGACGGCTTCTCAGGAGTAGAAGTCCATGTTAGTTGAGAGCTTAATCTTCTTATGATTTCAACCACAACTTTTTCAGCAACTTCAATGAGACCAAGACTGAGATCCTTGGAATGCATCTTCAGCAAACACCAAAAAAGGGTTTGCCTCAATTTTTTTGGAAACAAAATAACAACAATCAGCTCTATAATGGAGCAGAAAATATGACTCAGTTCATTAAGAAAAACAGACTAACCAAAATACGGATCAAGTTCAAACATACCTCCACCTCCTCCACCAGGAAAAGCCAATTTATTTATCTGGCATCTGCTAGACAACATCTAAACTATGGAGGAACCACTGAACAAAATAATTTGCTGAACTCAAACACCAGTTGGTTCTTGCATCAAACTAAAGTCACATTTTCATGAGTACTTTCCCAAGATTTTTGGAAGAAAATCCCAAAACTTTTATTATATCAACTTCTATTGAGATCCATGAGTGACTACATGGAGAAATGGCAGAATTCCCTTGGGGAGTTCATTAAAAAATTCTTAAACCTTTTTCATGCCCTTTGAGAAGCTAGAATTATTCAGATAACTTTGGTGTGATATGCCTAAATATCAATTTTTATTTCTAAATCAAATCCAAGCTTCACATCATCATTTAAAGTACACTGAATTTTTAAATTGTGATGGATGAAAGTAATGGGGGGAACATTTGGAATTTTTAGTGAAGCATATATTTCTGTAGCAGTATAGAAATGTCAATACAGCCTTTGAAATAGATAACTCAAGAACGATTAATCAACAAGAACCAAATGGCAACCTTCTCTGCTCATTCCATTACTTGACAGTATGAAAGTGCATTTACTTTCAGGTGCTAAAACAAACACGCCTGGTATTAATGTATTAATATGGTTTGAAATTTTGGGCAGTGATTTCGGATGATCTACAACTAAAAGAAAAATGGGAGTACTCAGTACCTTCAGACAGGCTCTCATGAATGTAATTTTTCATGATATACTATCTTCTAATTTATTTAAAATAAAAAAGAGTGTAGATTACAAAAATTCTGATCTAAATTAAACACTGATTTTGGTTAATGACAATGATTCTATGATGTACAAGTTAACAGGGAAGACCCACAGTATTGAAGTTGCATATACATCTGAGAACTCTCAAATTCTGAGAATGAGTCTTCTGCTTAACTTTTTAAAAATCTGCTACACTGTGCCAGCTCAAAAAAGGGCACCTTCCTCTACCCAGCCTTTCTTCCATTACTATTAGCCCAAAACCTGTACAAGTGCTTGTAACAGCATAACTTCTTCCACTGTATGAATTATAACAAATACACAAGTATAAAACACAATGACTACATGAAAATCTATAATGGCAGCGCCAGAAAACAAACAAAAGCAATAAAACCAAGCAAACAAACTCCCCCACAAGAAAACCCAAACAAAACCCCCAAAAAAGCAACAAGTCAAAAACAAAACTGTAAAAGCAGACAAGTACACTGGTAAGATATTTTAAAAAGTACATCAGTCCTTATCAGCAAATAACAGGCTTAGACTCTCATTTCTAGCTGTAGTCAATAGACAACACTGCTCTTTTTCTAACCTATGTACAGGAAATTCTTCAAAGAAGTAAAGCAATTAACAACTGACTTCAAATATGAGTATTAGCTGTATTAGCAAAGTTCAGAGAAATTCAATTTAACATTTAATCCAGACTAATTCATATGGCTCCCATTACCATTCGCAAATTACTGTATAAAACTTCTGCTTACAAAAAGATAAGTCAGTTCCTTTAGACTATGAAGGAAAACCATAAAAGGGACTGCAATCTGAATAAAACCTATTCTATGAAAAGATAACTTTAAAATGTGCTTGCTGCAACATGTATTTCTCCATGCAAGAGAAGGTTCTCACACTGCAGAGCTGTTTTCACCTCTGTGAGCAGACTGACAGTTAATCTGGATCATTTTGTCCTATTCTGGGCTTCATATCTGTTTTCATCCTTGTGCTTCAGTATTGCTGGAATGAGAACAGCTGTGAATGGGCATGTTACTATCAGCATGTTCTCTGAAGGATCTGGCCACGGCCTGGTCACAGCCTAAACAAGACTGCTCTTCTTCTGAAGAAAGGAAAAATGACAAGTTCATAAATCTTCTGTCAGTATTTAGAACCTTATTTTCAGTGACAGTTTTCATCATCTGTGAATTTCATCTTCTTTCCATAAAAATTTATTCAAAGGGAGTGTAAGCTGCAGATGAAGTTACATTTTGTAACTGCTTTTTTTTCTTTCCAAGGTACAATTTCACATTTATGCAGAGGTTAAATTGTGTTATCACTCTGAAATCACATCACGTGCAGTAATTAAGAGAGTCATGCATCCTCCAGGCTCTAGCTTGCTATTCTCCAAGGAAGGTGAAAGTTCAGAAAGAGAAGGCAAAAATCATTTTAAGCTGCATTAATTTCCCTCCAGGTTTAGACACCCAAGGAGAAGTCATCTTTGTTGTGAACTACATTTTCAAGTAACCTACAGGCAGGTTTGCACCTCAAGAAAGCACGGAGCCAAGAACTGTTTATCTCATCACATATCCAAGATAAGAATTCCTATAAAGCTGTAATGGACCAGGTCTGTGCACATCAGACCCTGAAAAAAAAAATGGGAATTCCTATAAATAACATTTTAACAACAGAAGTTTTCTGTACCTAACAATAAAGAAACAGGTAAATTGGAATCTACCACTTTATTTTGACCCTTGCTTAGTAATTTTCTGATAAAAGTTTCCATCCAAAACTTCCTACCTTGAAATAAAGTGAGGAATATGGACTGCAGCATCACAAAGGAAAAGTCATACTTAAGAATAAGCTGAAACAGAATGACATACAGAAGTTGTAGTTTTCATGGGCTGTAATTGACAGAGCTCCCAGTGTGCTTATTTAGGATGCACTCTAGTGGACACACATATAATGAAATCAAACAAAGATACAAACAGTATAAAATGATAAAAAAATGAAAGCAGCATGTCATCAGAATTAATTTCTAGCATGTTTTAAAATAGTGTCTTACATTTTGAAGGTTGTATGAAGGTTGAAATTTTCGTGGTCAACATGACTGCACATTAAGTGTAAATGAACATGAGTTACCAATTTTTGGAAGTGTTAATCTAAATATTAAGAATCAGTTATACATATTGTTTAAAAGACAAACTCCATCTGTTTATCCATTTCTCCATCCCTTTGAGATTGGCACAAGAGGCTGCTGTGCATGCAGTGCTAACAGGTGCAATTAGACCTGGTATCCAAGTGTGTCCTTGAATGATTCTATTGTAACTGTTTCTAACAAATATAATCGTAAACTGTGCCAAAATCTGTTTACTGGAACACCAACCACAAGGGTGTATTCATGTCACAGGAAAGGTTTGGACTATCATAGAAACTGCAAACCAATCAGAATTATTGTAGATAGCAAAGCCTGACCACTTAGACACAAAAAAATAGTTCCACTTCTCATGACTCCAAAGTTACACAAACATTTCTAAGGATTTATACCTGGTAAGTGACTTTAAGGATGCTCATATAAGACGTGGTTATTAACAGCATTCAAATAGCAGTGTAGTAATAAGATGGGCACAGGATTTTTTTTAATAGAGGTACTTTATCTTTAAGGGAAAAAAATAATATATTAATATATAGAAAAATCAATAGTGCTCATGTATTTAAAATTTTGTAAGATTATTCTTAGTCTGATCTACATGATCAAAACAAGTTATTCAGAGCAAGAAAACATTTATTATGTGATTGACCCTTGTCTGTTGGGTGTATAGATACTTTTAACAGTTTGCCAAGGATAGCAAACCCCTTAGACTCAGCGATACTATTAAAAAATTGAAGTGAAAGTATCAGAAAAATCTCATCCCAAGACTGAAGATCACAGTGAATGCATTAACTATGCACTGACTTTGTAATGAAAGGTATTTTCATTACACACTATTGGTAATGACCATCTAACCTGCAGCAGAAGACAGAGATGCAAATGTACATTTTATTGAATGCATATTCATTTTTAAGAACAGCGGGATTTCTTAATGCTGCCATTTTTTCTATTTATAATGAAAAGACACAGAACATTCTTGACAACCTATACCAAGATACCAGTGATTACAAACATCTGTTCTTGTAAAAATGCAATCTGTAAGGATTATAAAACTTATTTTTTATAGATAGCCATGGATCAAACTAAATATTCTTCTAAATTTTTAGAAGTGAAGTTTTAGAAATAATGATGGTATTTAGTAGAGAACACATTTAATTTCTTGATTTAAAAATTCAAGAAAAATGCAGAAAAGTCTTAAAAACTTGACTAATCAAGACTAACATGCAGACACTTGCAGCTTACCTAGTACCACACAATGCCCAGAAAACACTCTAATAATAAATATAACAATAAATATATTTATCCAATAATAAAGCCTAGATGACCTCATGACTTGAAGGAGACAAGATCTTCTAGTATATACTGAGTCAGAGTTAAATTTACCTCTTTCAAATACATATGGGAAATCTTATTGGATTTTTGCACCAAGTTTGAAGTACAGAATACTCTCCATCTTTTAATCTGCAGAACATTCCCTTTTTCTCTCAGAAACCATTCAAATTCTTGGAAAATTATTTTCAGTAATATTTTATTCTTTTAATATTGATTCAAATTGTCATATTGTGGCATCTATCCTCAAATCATATTGACACTTTAGTTATATTTTCATTTATTATAGTTACTTCAATATGCAATAAGTAGAAAATATATTTGCTGCTTCCACTTCAGCTGCTGTTTTCTTCTTGTGAAAGTCAGCCATGCCAGCTACAATGCTTTAAGAACAAAAAGGAAGAATCGGTATCAGAAAAAACGGACTTTATACAAACACCTTGAAAACAGACACCAGAGAAACAGTTATGTAAATCAGTTATATTTATAAAATACATAAATCGAGATACTACACTTCAGGATAGCAAGTAATGAGTAGAAAATATATTTACTGCTCTCAGGTCAGCTCTAATTTTCTTCTTCTTCTTCTTCCTCTTCTTCTTCTTCCTCCTCCTCTTCTTCTTCTGTTACTGTTGGGAGGTTTGTTTGACTCTGGAAAACAACAACAAAAATATTCTACCACTTACCAGCATTCACTGAGCTTTGTAAAAAGGAAAAGAGAAAAAAACTGCCCATGACAGACAAGTTGGGACACAGCAGTACAATCATGTATTCTCCCATTCAATACAATGAAGGCCATGACAAGACTTTTGTTATAAAATCCAGCAAATCTGGATGATGCATTGTGATTTTGAGGGCAGAATCAATAGTACAAGCCTATATGTCTTATTTTATCAATCTGTTTTTAATTTGTAGCAAACATGTCACTGTAAAACCTGAAATAACATCCCCAAAAGCCAATGTAATCTATCACCTTTAAGCATGAAAACTTGGCACATGTAGGAAGCAGCAGGTACTTAAGACTCATTTTCACTTTTTGTTTTACTATTTTATTATTAAAGAACCCATAAAATATGCCCAAAGCCTGAAGAATATTTTAAAATATGGAATTACAAAAAATTATAAAACTTGGGGCTATATGGGATCTTGCACACACACCTGATTTACCTCAGTGGAAAAAACACCTGTGAAAAGCTAATCCTAAGAACAGTCATATCTTCATAAATCTATTGTCAGCACAAAGAAGCAAATTTTTAAGAATCAATCATTTACAATTTCTTTCTAAACACTTACTGGTACAGTCTCAGCTGGCTCCTCAGGTGTAACTTCAGCTATTGTCTTTTCATTTTCCTGTGGCAATGAAAACCAGTTTGCAGTTCAGATGTCCCATGTCATGAAATTGCATTTCAGGTGTGTTAAAATGACATTATGTATTAATGTAGAGAGAACACTTTAGATAAGTGCTATACAAATTTAGTAGTGTAGGAATATGGTCTTGGTCTTAGGCTTAACCCCATTTTTAAATAGTTTTTTTTAATTAACAGAAATTTAAAATTTTTACATATTTGTTTTTTCTGTCACTTTCATATACTCATCTTCCTACAAATATGGTTTGTCGGTATTTTAACAGAGTTTTCTAAAAACTTAAGGTATTTCTAAAATACTCTATGCTCCACAGAGGTTTTAAAAGCTTGAGGGAGATAAGCATGCCAATTATCCATGTATGTTTTTACTGAAGCAGCATTAGAAGACCATAAACATGGATATCTGTATACACACTCTTCTGTTAGTACAAATTCCCATACACCACTAAGGTAGCAGAATCCAGATGCACTGCAATTTCAAACCACAGCTCTTTTTCCAGGTACAGTAAATGGATTTTTGCTAACCCCCTCCAAAATATTACTGTCTTGGTACTTAAATTAGACATGCTTATTTTATAAAACTTTCTAATAAATACCATCAAGCAATCTGGAAGCATCAGGTGAGCTGACCTTATGCTGGATTTTTGGAGTAAATTTCTGTTCTTGACCAAAATCCAAGTATAAAACCCAGACTGCAGAAGCCACGTGTTAGACATTCTCCCCATCTAAACTCCTGTTTCTTTAATTATGTGTTAGTTCAACACCCCTGGGCTTCTGCTTTGTGTTTTGTAATTGATGTCTGCATCTGCAAAAAATGGCTGATAAATGGTATTTTCAAACCACCAACTAAGCATTGGCTTAAACCTCTTGACCTACCTGCTGCAACTGCATTTCAGCTTCCTTCTTCTGTGCTTCCAACTCTGCACGTTCTTTCTCCAACTGAGCCTGAAATCAGTTTAAGAAAGGACAAATTAGAAAGAAAATCCCCCATATTTATTTTTTTCACCATATTGTTTTACAGTTGATTTTATTATTGAAATAATAAATAAAAAGTAAGCATAAAACATAAATGCTATGTTATGTTAATAACAAAGTCCTTTCAGTATCAACTGGTTTAGCATTTTCAAAGGGTTGAGACTCTTATTGATAAAGAGGCTTTACTACCAAAAGGACAATAAAACAGTTAACTGAAGTTAGTGTACACAATTCAGACACTGTCTCATTATACAAGCTCTTTATCAGTCTGTATTAGTTATCTCCTGTCCTTTGGATTAAGTTCTTTGATACTTTGTATAGCACCTAGCACACACAGATGAATCAATATAGAATCAAATCTATTGAAAACTTTGGCAAGCAATGTCATTAACATTAATGATGTCCATCAGCAACCTTTAGTATTTACAACTGGAAATATCAAACAGGACGTGTTTATTAATTGGAAACATAAGTCCTATTACATCAAAACTCCAGAAACTGCATAATCTAAGTATCTACATTCAACAACCTTAGAGTATACTGTTTGCTCTTGCATTTTGTGAGCAGTTACAAACATGGTCATTCTTTTCTATTCCTTTTTGGTACCTAAATGCAAAACTTTCTTCAGTATTTGACTACAAAACTGAATTAGGTTAAAAAAAATGCATCTAATGTGAGTATTGTTCAACATATTTCCCATAGCTTAGGTGAAATTATTTATTCAATTCTCAGTGAATTATCTCTAGACACAATCTCTTTATTTTCATTTACTATTTTACATCACTCATTAAACCCTTAAGCACATTACTTTTGGTTTGCAAATTACTAAACTCCAAATTTTAAAACTGCAAGTGAAACAAAATGAATGCATCTTACACTAGAGCTGGGCTTAATGTGATCAGCATAAATTTAAAATTAAGCTTTTGATTTTAACATAATGAAACTCATCCATACAAAAAAAAATCCAGTCAGGTCACATCAACATCACCATAGCAACAATGAGCTCACATGACTCATTTACAAAGAATGGCTAGAAGCACAGGTATTGTATTTATTTCTCATATTACAAGCCCAAACAGTATTTTCAGTTACTTCTCACGTAAGTCCTAAATTGACTCCTTTTTATCTTAATAGTCATTATTTTTAATAACATTTTACTGCATAGTATGTAACTTTTCCTACTCATGTGCTGACTAATAATTTCAGTTATTCAGAAAAGTGAGATTAAAATACTTGCTTTATGCCACCTTTAACAAAATCAGTATACAGCTATTAGAAGCATACAAAGAGCTCCAATATGACACAGCACCATACGCTGCTTAGAATTATCTATTATTTAGTATTAATAACCTGTTGTTCTTCAAGTTTCCGCTGCTCTTCTTCCTGGATTTTTAACCTTTCAAGTTCTGCTAGGGCTGCCTCCCGTTCTTGTTCCAGCTCAGCTCTCTCCAGTACTCTCTATTTCAAAGTAACACAGAATCAATTAAACATAAAAATTAGATATATTAAATAGCATCAACTATACTGTAGCAATCTTTTTTTGCCGAAGTTGGATCCACCTTTTTTTCTTCATCTAAGTTTCTTCTGTAATTGTAAATCCAGTGTGCAAGATACTCTATTGGATCTGCTGGCCGATGCTCTACAACCTCTGCCAGTCCTTTCTTCAAGCAAGTTCCCAGGCATTGCTTCAGATACTGAGACTCCATCCAAATCTACTGACAATAAATAGACAGACATTAGATACCAATGTCAGAATTAAGTTACGGGCTTTAAGAACTCTTGCTTCAGGTGCCAAACACTGACTATGACATTACTTTTTACTAAGCTTGCAATTTATACAAGAAAGTTATTTGACAGTGGTTTGGTTCTTAAAAGCTCCAGTGACAGGTCAGTTACAGCAATCACTGCAGAAAAAAAATGCCTAAACACCACGTTACTGCTTGGACATGTATAATTCATAAACTATTTAGAAACATGATGCCAATTCTAGGTCTGCATGATGGCAAAGAAAAAAACAAACCCTGAAAATCACAACAGCACATAGAACACTTCTACAAAGATACTCAAAGAGCAGGCAAGTAGTTCTGAGGACAATTAAGGGGTAATTGTGGCTTGAACTGTCAAAGCTATCTTTAAGACATGTATGCAAGGCGAGGGCCTGAAGCACTCGCTCCACAGTCGCGAAAGGCACAGATCACTGTACACACGCTTTACCAGCCCAGTTTAAGCAAACATAGCCCTCCCTTGCTGTTAAGGGAGCTGAATCCATGCCGGGACAGAGAGCCCGGACACTTAGCACAGCAACAAATACAACGCCATCCTCGGCACTAGCGGCGCCTCCAGGTGACTTTAATAACACCATCCACGCCGTCTTCTCCGGGCTCCATTTAAGCACCGGCTGGGCCCCTGCGCTCCCGGCGGGGCGGGCCCGCTCCTCATCCCCACGTCGGGGGCTCGGCGCTCTGGCAGAGCCTGGCCCCTTACCGCGCCGCGCCTCACGCTCCTCCCCAGCCGGTGGTATCTATGCCCCGCTTCTGGTGCCGCGGGCTGCGCTGCTGCCGCTCGCCTTCCCTCGGAGAGCAGCCCCGCTCCGGCTCCTTCCCGGCAGCAGCTCCCGGAGCCCCGGCACGGCAGCCCCAGCCCGCCCCGCTCCTGCCGCCCGGCCCGGCCCCCAACGCGCGGGGTTGCTCCGCAACAGCGCCGCGAGGGCCGCGGCCCCAGCGCCGCCCGCAGGAGCTGGCGGAGGGGCGAAGGGCCTGCTCGGAAAGGTCACCGATGGCACAAAGCCGGGCGGAGGGGCCGAGACCTCAGAGGGTTTTGTGGCCCTTAAGAGAGACCTCGACTGGCTGGAGGGATGGGCAGAGAAGAGCCTGAAATTCAGTATTGGCAAATGCAGGGTCCTGCACCTGGGGATTAATAACCCCACCACCGGGAGAAGCTGGGGGTGATCTGCTGCAGAGCAGCTCTGTGGAGAAGGACCTGGGTGGGCAACAAGATCTTGCAGCAGTGCACTTGTGGCCAAGAAGGCCAATGGTATCTCGGGGTGTGTTAGGAAGAGCATTGCCAGCAGGTCAAGGGAGGTGATCCTGCCCCTCTGCTCAGCCCTGCTGAGGCTCTGTCTGGAGTGCTGTGTCCAGTTCTGGGCTCCACAAGTGTCAGAGAGACATGGAGATCCTGGAGCAGATCCAGCAGAGGGCTATGAAGATGATTAAGGGACTTGAGCATCTCTCTTACAAGGAAAGGCTGAGAGAACTGAGCCTGTTCAGCCTGTAGAAGAGATGACTGATAGAGAATCTCATTGATATGTATAAATATCTAAAGAGGAGGTGCCATGCTCTGCTCTGTGGTGCCAGCCACTAGGACACCACAGAATGGGCAGAAACTGATGCATAGGATGCACCATTTAAACAGGAGGCAGAACTTTACTTTGTGCAGGTGGAACAGCTTGCCCAGAGAGGTTGTGGAATCTCTTTATCTAGAGATATTGAAAGCTGTCTGGATGCAGTTCTGTGCAGCGTGCTCTAGGATGCCCTGCTTAAGCAGGGAGGCTGGACCAGATGACTCGCTGTGATCCTCTCCAACTGTTTTAATGCTGTCTCTGTGTGAGCAGCTTCCCTTCACAACTGATGTGATCTTTTCTGCTCCCTGCAAAACTCATCGGCTGACGTTCACCTCAAATTGGACCAGCTGTATGTTTTACTGTCAGCTTCTAATCGGGTATTAAAAAACCTTGCAAACAACTGCAGCTGGAAGAATTAATTCCGACGCCTAAGCGCTCTAACATTATCTCGGCCGCTCCCCGGCAGACATGGAAGGCGGGCTGCGTCCCTGACAGCAGCAGGCGGAGGTGCCGTGAGGGTGAGGAGCCGGCGGCAGCGGCTCGGGGATCGGGCGGGCGCGGGCCCGGCTGTTGCGGCCGGGGGGTGTCGCTGCCGCCCCGCGAACGCTCCGCGCAGGCCGCAGGCGCAGCCGCCCGCCCCAGCATTGAGCGGCCGTGCGCCGGCGCGACCATGGCGGCGGAGCGCGGCACGGCGGCCGAGGCCCTCGTGGGGCAGGTGGTGCTGCCCGGGGACCTGCTGCTGCTCCCCGCGCACTACGACGAGGACGCGGAGGGCGAGCGGCTGCGGCTGAGCGCGGGCACCGCGCCGCAGGGGCGGCTGCTGTGCGGGCCGGGGCTGCGGCGCAGCGGGGCCGGGCTGCTGGTGACCAAGTGCGGGCTGCTGCGGCACCGGCCCGGGGGCGGCGGCGCCTACTGGGTGGACTCGCAGCAGAAGCGGGTAGGGCCGCGGCGGGACCCGGGTGTGTGTGTGTGTGTGTATGTGTGTTGGTCCCCGTCTCGCCCGCGCTCCCCTGACCCTCTGTCCCCCTCCTCCGCTGCAGTACGTGCCGGTGAAGGGCGACCACGTCATAGGGATCGTGACGGCCAAAGCAGGGGACGTGTTCAGGCTGGACGTGGGCGGCAGCGAGCCGGCGTCCCTGTCCTACCTGGCCTTCGAGGGCGCCACGAAGAGGAACAGGCCAAACGTGCAGGTGGGTGCCCTGGTTAGCTGCGGTAGCGCTTTAGCGGCGTCGTTTGGTGGCGCTTCTGTTGTGTTTCAGTGGCTTTTCTTAAGGGAAGTGTTTTCATAAGCCCACGTTAGAAGAGATGGGCAGATCTGGTTGTAATGGTTTCTCCTTGGTTCTCTCCGAGGGGTTTTGCACCCTTAGGCCGCGGCCTTTCTGGGGTTTCTTAGGAGGACTGTAACTAGCGTGGTTTGCTCTCTCTCAGCTGGCCGGGTGTTTCATTCTCATGTTTTCGTTTGCTCATAGTGCTGCCAGGAGCAAATGCAGTTCATGAGTAAGGTGCATCAGATAGGGCACTCCGATGTTAAGGTTTTAAAACATATGATGCTAGTAAAAAATACTAGTTGTGTGGGTTCTTTTAACAGTACTATTATGAATGGTTGTGCTGCATGTTCATGCCACAGTTTCTGCACTCGGATGAAACGCCATTACCAGAATGTAAAAGAAACTGTAAAGAAAAAAAACAAATAGGCCAGTGTGGTAGTTTTTATTGTTGTCCTGCTAAATGATTATAGAAGATAAAATCCTATATTTTTGTTCTTTGACGCTGTTTTGTTTAGGTGGGAGATCTTATTTATGGTCAGTTCGTTGTAGCAAATAAAGACATGGAACCAGAGATGGTCTGTATAGACAGCAGTGGAAAATCAAGTGGCATGGGAATAATTGGACAAGATGGCTTCCTCTTTAAAGTTTCTTTAGGTCTAATAAGAAAGTAAGTACTAAAAAATGTAAGTAATCACTCTCACATGTAAGATTCCCACAGCTGTTTCTTCTGAGCAGTGTGGGCAGTTTGGTAAATCAGACTGTGTGATTCTTGTAGTGCATTAAAACCAGATTTGCTGAATAGAGTACGGATTGATCTAGAAGGAAAGTTTATTTTTCCTCTTAAGAGACTTAGAAGCTCTTTTGTATGGTGTTGCATCACCTGTTTAAAAAAAGTGATGTGGTTGCCAAGGCAGTACGGAAAATAAAAGTAATGACTTGGGGAAGTCAAACATTCAGGATAGTGTTTCAGGTATGCACGTATTACCTTGGAGTTTAAAACTTGGCAATGCTTACTGTCCTTTTTCTGTTTCATGGGGTAGTAGAGGTGTATGTTTGGCTGACAGCTGATTAAAGGGATTCTTTGCACATCAGTACACATTATTTTCTGACTTCCAAAGAAAAACAAATAACACTGAAATAAAGATACAGGTTTAAAAAGTGTAGGATTTTAGTTTAAAATTGACACATTACTCTAGGAACTGTTTCATAAGCTTTTGAATGTATTGTGAACTTTGGAGTTGTTTATGCTCATGTAAATAAAGGATTTTTTTGTGACTGTAAAATGGATAAACAATGGTCAAACTTTGTTGTTGCTTTTTGGGTGGGGTTGTTTGTTTTGTCACTCTTTGGATAAGCAATCTGCAGTGTAGAGCAGCTTTTTCATACCTGGCATTGTCTGATTTATAGGTCCTATCAGAAGCCAGTGTGAACTGTACAAAAACTTTTTGCAGCCATTCTGTTTTCCAAATTTTGTCTGTATGCAAGTAAAAAAACAACAGCATATTACAAGTAAACTACTAAGTCCTGATATGATTTTAGTTTTTGTGAATACTTGGTCAGTCTTGGTTTAATCCTAGACATGTTACAGTATTTAGTAGTCTGTTTATTGCTGTTAATACTGTTTCCTGAAGTAGAAGGGAAGTCCTCTTTTGAAAGACACTTTTGGGGTGTCAGATAGCATTTCAAAAATGTCATTTGGTCAAACTGTACTTTTTAGAATTATTTAACTCATAGAATGGTTGTAAAAGTATCGAGTCACTTGAAACTTGTCAGGGATTGCTTCTGAATCTAATGAGAAAAAAACTAAATTTACAGTGGCTTTATTTTTTTTAGGTGCATGTATTTTATATGACAGGGGGCCTTGAAAATCTGATACTGTATTGCTATTTTGGATGTATATGCAACTTTATAATATTTCAGTGTTTCTGAAATAGATCTCATAATAGCAGTACTGCTGGAGTTACTGGTCAATAAAAATGTGTCTGTAAGTGTGGGCATTCCTTCCTCTGACTTTTTTTTTTGCTCTTGTTCACAGGCTCTTGGCTCCCAAATGTGAAATAATTCAAGAGCTGTCACAATTGTACCCATTTGAGCTGGTGCTGGGAATGAATGGAAGAATATGGGTAAAAGCAAAAACAGTTCAACAGACTTTAATTATAGTAAATATTTTGGAAGCCTGTGAGTATATGACTGCAGAACAGAGAAAACAAGCGCTTGCCAAACTGTCGGGGAACTGATAAGAAAAAACCTTGAAGATTTGTTTGCGATGACTGTAGGGTGTTTTGGTTATTTTTGTATTCAGATTTATATTAAAAGCTTTTTTTTTGAATGAAGTACTAGATTTTTGGTTGTTCTTCATTTCCCTTCTTTATCCACTCAGCTTGATTTAGTGTTGTTTAAGGAGTATGTTTCGACTCACCTTTGTGGTTATGAAACCCTGTTTATGTTCTTGAATTTTCTGACTAATGGGAAAATGATCTGTAGAAGCTTTCATTAGCTCTGAAGTGCAACTATCTAGGTCTTCTTTTAAAAACTGGTCATTTTGTGAGCTGCCTGTGTTTGTTTTTATAGGTATTAAAATTTCAAACCATCCATGTTTACTTGGGATAGCAAAAAGTATCCCATGGGTCATAATTTTGGTTGAGTGCTCTATTTATACAGTGACATGAAGTAGTTATTTAATATATTATGAAACTTGGGACTAGAAATGCAGATAGAGAATACCAGAAAATAATTGCAGGGTGTAGCATAAACCAATCACAGGGTGATTAAGGTAAATGATCAGATAAGACCAAAAATATGTTCACAGGGACGTTGTCACTTTCCCTAAGTGATGACCTGCCTAGTAGTATTATGGACATGGTGATTAGGATGTCACAACAATAGCCATGTGTTTCTTGGTTCAAGGCGCTGTTTTCTTTAGTAATAGCATAAAGATGCCACAGAACTTTGCTGATATTTAACAAAATCAGCATTTCTGCAAAAAGCCATGTTTGGCTTCTTTGTATCACAGTCCCTCGATGCATATCGAGGAGATGCTTTCCTAGGAAGGGTAAGGTCTCATTAGGATTTTAGTATGTGACTAATTTGCTACTGTTTTGAGAGAGGAAGAGAACCCTGGATTAATGGAAGGGTGGTTACTGATGCCTTCTTCCTGTGAGAGAAAAGCTTGATTGTAGGTACCTAATGAACTGCTTGCAGCTGTTAGGCAGTCATTTAGATCTGTGATGTTCTCTGGTTCTTAATAAGCTGAATGGTTTAACAGCAATAGTTAAAGGAAATTACTAAAAATGAACTAATTATGGTGAGCCTGAATACCATCTTAATTAAAAGTGGAAACATAATTTTTCCTGTTTATTCTGTATTTCATCCAAAACTCAGCCTATGGCATTTGATGATAGGGTTGTCTTTGGCATCTCTGTCGTTTAGAAATTGCTGCAGTTCAGAGCCAGCTCCTCTGAGTCATCTGTAATGTGCTTACCTAGGGCTTCCCCTGGTTCAACAAGAACACCACTCTAATGGTTTCCGTGTGAGTCAAATGGCTACAATTCAGAATTCTTTGTGAATTTCACTGGGCATTGCTCATCTGGCTTGGTAGGTCTTCAGTCATCCTTTTTCACCTGTCGTCTCCCAGGTGAAGTGACTTTCATTCGTATCCCATAAACCTTTTGGGTCTGGAGTCTATCTCTTACTACACATGAAAAGCTGTAA
This sequence comes from Onychostruthus taczanowskii, assembly GCF_017590055.1. Classification (NCBI taxonomy): domain Eukaryota; kingdom Metazoa; phylum Chordata; class Aves; order Passeriformes; family Passeridae; genus Onychostruthus; species Onychostruthus taczanowskii. Next base: position 7,939,032 of record NW_024499462.1, on the reverse strand, counting down.
ATTAATCAGGTTTTCAATAGCTGTTCTTCTCTAGAGCTTTTTCAGTTTCAGCTAAGCAGAGCCTCTGAAGGTTGTCTGTTATTGGAACAATAGCTGGCATAGGCAGAAAAACATTTGCCAAATTATCTCAGGGTGCTAACTTTTTTTTTGTGAATTGTTCTTGGATCATAATAGTAAAACCACAGGAATGGGCAATGACATGGATCGTTTTCTGGGTAGCTGTGGCTTGAAATGGAATTAGCCTTACCACTGGCCTTTGCTCCTTTCCCTTCCGAAAGCCTGTGTTCCAAGCTTAACCTGCAAGATACAAATGAACAATCCCTGTTAAAATGCTGGTTTGGTAGTGCAGTACTGTAAATGGCAACCTTGAAAGTTCTCAACATAATCTACACACTATTTTATACCACACATCATGCTGTCCCATTGTCACCCACTTATCACCCAAATACAAATTTAGTTAAATCAAGAATAGGATACAAAATGCATTAAAATTATGCTTGTTATTAATTTAGCAAAATTAGCCGAAAAGTTCCTGGGTGTTACCCCCTACACTTAAGTTTGACAGTTTATACAGTGGAAAAAAATTACAGTGGATGTGAACAAAATGGGTGTGGGGAGAAATGCTTGAAACAAAGTACACTTAAACACATTACTAACAGAAGACTATATTCATGTTTTGGGGTTTTTTTTTTAACTTGGGCAAAAAAAAACCTTATCAACATTCCTCAAACCAATTACAGTTTGACAGGCTTTATCTTAACAAAGCAGCCATTCAGGCAAAGTCTAAACAATATCTTTGCAAACTTTCTATGTTGGTGACTAAACCAGTCACGAGGAGGGGTTATGGCGTATAATTTGGTGGTAGGAATAAAGGCTGATCATGATTTAGTTATGTATTCTGCTGGAAGCCTTCCACGTTCCCATTAAAGGCACATAAACCCATATGGTTTTGGAAATAGGACTCGCAGAAGGGATGCAGTGGGCTTGAAATGTACCTTGCTAAGTAAGTAGAACGTCTTTTCTGTTTCATTTCTCCATGATGTTTACCCTTATCAGGTTAAGTCAGAGTTGTTAATTTCAGATACTCTATGATGTGCATTGGATACTTTGTTATATTGCTTTTCTTTCAAGCTGTTGTGATCAAGTTATGTAAAAATGGTAGATGTCAACATGAGTATTGTTCATATGTCCATGAGAGATGAGAATAACCTCTCAAAAAGAAAGTTCACCAAGAATTAAACAGAAATTATGCATTGAAAATATGAAATACATAGTTTGTGACCCTTCCTAGGCTGATGTATAAAGAACAAATACTACCACAAAATGCAGAAATGCAGTGCTGAAATTCACTTTGATAGTAACACATTTGTGTTTTGCTCTAGCAGAAGAAAGTTACACAGACAAATAGCTCAGTGTAATAAGAGGATTAAGAGCTCAACTCTAAGGCTGTGGTTAGAGTGTGGCTGTAGTTCTGCTAGATTAGAAGTTTACTGTGCCTAACTACTCATTACAACATTGCCACCAGGAGCTGGAACTGAGGCTTGCTGGCATGTGCATTTGATTCCTAGCCAAGTTCTGTCAAAATGACCCACATTGGCATCAACACTTCAAATACCAGGGTTATTTTGGTTTTATCACATGGATGTTCTTTAGCAAAAGAGGTTGTGGAATTTTTTTTCCCAGATCTTAAATATTAAGAACAGCTCATCTTCTACTGGAGAAGGTCGAATTTGTTAGAGGAAGCCCAGTTTTCTGCCTTAGATCTTGGACAAATACTTCTGAGTAACAGCTAAATCAACAGGTTGTTTTAAACCTTAAAAACTGATCACCTCCAATGCTTACATGGAAAGGACTTACATCAGATTTTTTAGCTACATACAACCACCTTGGTGAGATACATTATTTGACTGAGTACAGGAAGTTTTAAAGATAATGTAGGGCACTTCAGTTGTATTAATAACACAAGCAGTCTTGTCCTTACTCATGACTTTCTGTAGAGTGTAAGATGCTTAGCTACTCTTGAAGTCCATAGTAAGAAATTAAACATGGCAGTTTTATCACATTAACTTGTAAGAGAAATAGCCTAGAAACATGTTGAGTGCCAGGATTTTAATAGAAGCTACACAGTAGTTGCAGGTGATTAGCCAGGATGCGTGCAAAATGACTGTTTTCCTCTGATGTCCTGATCTTGCAGAAGTGCACTTTCTGCCTTTTCAGTGCTATCTTTGTGGGTAATTTGAGATGTTCAAGAGCGTGGTTTTGCTTGTCGAGCCTGAGGCTTGATCACTATTCTAGTGGCTTGAATAGTCATTAAAAATATTTTTTTTTTTACTGGTCTTCAGTGTCCTATGTACTATGAGACTACTAAAGTATGAGAGTAACTTTATTTGTAGCACTGCAGTAAACAGGACACAGACAAACTACAGAGCACAGATTCTATTTTGCTTATACTTAGTAATTATACTTACCTGACACAAGGATATTTAAAGACTGAAGGACAGTGGGAGGACTAATGACCTCATCTGCACTTTCCAAATGCCTTGGTTATCTTTTGTCTTGTAAATGGTAGGCTTTTCTGTGATTCCGTGTTTATTAGGCTATTGCAAAAGAGATTTGTTGTAAGAGTCTGTGTACCCGCTGAAAAGACTTAACTAATTCTTTCTTCCTGTTCTTGTCCAGATGGAGGGTATTGCACCAATCTCTTCTTGGTGTCCCACTGTGAACTGCTTATGTGAATGAACTAATTTCAAAAGACCTGTATTTCCTTTGGTGTATTTCTGTGACTACTGCACCCTGATTTAGTTAAGAGAAATCTGAGATTCTGTGTCTAGGCTGATTGATGTGTTTATTTCCTGAGAATCAGGATGTGGTTGAGAACACCCCTGCACAGGTCCATGTCTCTGGACAGCCTTCAAACAAGAGACACCTTCTGCCTGGCTGAGTGGAGATTTACATCAGTCGGAACCTGTGTGGCTTTGCCTTTAATAGCACATAGGTGAAAAGTTCAAGCTGTATTTTTTTTTTTTTAATATCTACTTCTAATCTTACTGGCTTGATATCGAAAGTCTGGAAGTCCTTTTACAGACCTAGGGCCTAGATCCCACCACTGTCTTTCCTTGTTGCTTTAGAGATATCCTGTTTCCCCATAGAAAAGACAGTTTGTTTAATATAAGCCATTTGTCTAACAATGTCCTTGGTCTAAGGCTGATCTATAGAAGCATGATCCAACAAGACAAAGAATAAACTTCTGAAATAACACACAGATTTGTCATTCTGTAATGAATTGAAAGTTTCGTAATACTAGATCATGTTTTAGCACAGCTACTGATACACTGCATTCTGATTTACAGGCATGCCAGGGAAATTTAATTAAATGATGTACATGCAGTATACAGACTGATTCTCCTCATTCACTTCTATAAAACTGAATTATGAAGGCAGGAAATGAAAGGCTGAATGTGTTTTTTAAGAATACTGTTCAAAACCTGGGAACTTGAACTGCTGTCTCTTGCTTCGTGAAGTGTGTGTGATGTCTTAGAGAGTTTATTAGTCTCTTTTTTAAAGAGGAAAAATATATGAATAACATGGGAATAGGTGCATGGAAAAATTTAAATATAATAGATGAATTTTAATATGATTTTATCAAGAGGAAAAACCAAAGAAGTTAAAATCTCATTTTCCTGCCAAAATTTCACTACTTTTCTGAAACAATGAAGGCAAAGATATTCCAATAGAGACAAGTAATTTTTGTTGCAACTCCACTTAATGCAATACAGTAGTTTTTCAAGGAAAGAAACTTTTCTGGAGGTGTGGGTAGGGAAGGTTACATTCTGGTATTTTCATGACATCATATTCCTTTGGATTCTGTGTCTATTAGATGTGTGCATGCATTTAAAGGATTTTGCTGCTTTGTAAAGTAGGAGGCTATTCCTGGATGGAATCCAGATGTGTGGGCTCAGATTTTGCTGCATTTTTTGTAACATTTTTACAATAGGGACAAATGAAATCAGAAGCATTTCTGAGATGAACTGCCTGTTACTCTCGCCTGATGTCTTGTCATGGACTCCTGCCCAGAGCAAAGAATAGATAGATATTTTCATTTTGTGATAAGTGGGGGTTTTTTTCCTCCTCAGCAATATTGGCTACCTTAGAATTGTGATAGGCCAGCTGCCAGGCTGTTAGAGGTGTAATGTGCAGAAGTATCATTAAGAAAAAAGTTCATTTTGTGTACTTACCATGGAAACAAAAATAATGGAGCTGCCATTCTACCATTGCCAAATGTTGTCAGCTCAGTCCACAACTATAGTCAAATTCAGAAGAAAGGAATCTTGACAGCCTGCAGAAATTAGGGTTTTAATTATGCAATGATGGCTGACAAAATTTGCCAATAACTTTTTTTGTTCATAATGTTTTTCTAAAGATTGCTGTGTCAGCATGGCTGATACCTCTATTCCAATGATGATTGAATTTAAAAAAAATGACACAGTCACTTCAGCACATTGTTTGGTGTTGACAGAGAACCAACTCACACTGATTAAAGAGAAAAAGCAGAGATATTGTTTTATGTATTTCCCAGAAAAAAAAGCAGCCACAAATTCTTAATCCTTCCAAATGCTCCATCTCTTTCAAGCAGTCTGGTAATGCTGTTTCTGCTATGAGGTTTGCTTAGGTTATTTTTTTACTGCTGCTAAGACTTTAGTGCTTTTTATAATCCATTTTATTTCTAAAATAATGTGTGTAGATAAAAGCAAAACTACCACAATTTTGGGCAAAAAGACTCAAAATCTTACCCTTCAACTGTGTGAGCCCATGCCATTCTGGCACGTGCAATGGTGCAATAGGCTGTCTTGCAGGACTTGCTATTCCATGTGGCTTACTGGCAGCACACTGCTCTGCTGCAGGAGCAGAGTGATAAGAAAAGAAAGGCCATTTTGTCTAGTTGAGTTTGGAAAGTGGTGAAAAACAGTGAAACAGTGGTTGCTGGAATGTAGACATGCCAGTATCATCAAAAGGATTATGTTCATTCTCCTCAGCTACTGTTGTGTTACAGACCAGACTGTTCTGTCACTGCTACTACCTTTTGTTGTTGTTGTTGTTGTTTGGGATTTTAGCTGACAGGTTAACAGGAGATTTCAGGAAATAGTCCCAAGGTAGTGAAGACAAGTCCTCTTGAGTTTGTGGTTGGAGTGGTGCCCAATGACCACAAGCGTCTGAAGAGCGTGTTTGTTAAACGATGTTGTGACATGTTATTGGCTGGCTTATCTGAGCAAGTATATTCTTGAATGCAATATATATGCAAACATTTTAAGTGCCCCATTAATCAGATTAGTTGAATTATAAGATCACTACATTCTTGGACTCAGGTCGTTATGGGCTGGGCGCTTTTTTTGCCTTGCGTATTTAAGCACTGTATCCCATAATGTATTTCATTTCTTTCTTCGCTCAGGCAGAAGCTACAGCGGCCCCCGAGAGGGGACAATGGGTTCCGAGAGGGAACAGAAGGCTTTCATCCGTTCCAGCCGCTAACGGCGGGACTAATCCCGCTGGCGCACCGGCGCACAGCCGCCGGGCCGGAGGGCACCGAGCGCGGCCGGCAGCGGGGCGTGCGCGGAGGGCGCCGGGGG